>NW_026647124.1:324333-648666 GCF_950295315.1 Erinaceus europaeus | reverse complement strand
GAGGTTTGGCGGTATGTCAGAGGGTTAAGGGCTTGTGGCGCTCACGAATAGAGGGGACAGGTGGAAGGATTTGGGGTCTGGCCCCCAGACCGCCACCTGCAGGGGAGTCGCTTTACAGGGGGTGAAGCAGGTCTTTAGGAGCTCTATCTTTCTCTCCCACCCTGTATTTCCTCTGCTCTCTCCTTTTGTGTCTGTCAGATGCAAGGTCAGTAACAACAACAACAACAACAAAAACAATAACCACCACAGTGACCAAGCAACAAGGGCAGCGAAAGGGGAACAAATGGAGTGCAGGAGCTGTGGATTATTCGTGGCATAGGCACTCAGCTGTGGCAATAACCCCTTGAGGCAATCAATCCATACATGAAGATGTAATACAGGTAACAGAGACGTATATGTCCCTGTGTGTTTCCACTGAGTTAATGTAAATGCACTTTTATTGACTTCTTCATTTATTTATTACCTTGCCACGAGAATTTCTTTTCATTGCTAAAAAAAAGTGTCCCATCAAGGGTACCAGGTGGTGCCACACCCAGTTAAGCACTCATGTTACAATGCAGGAGGACTGGGCTTCAACACCCTGGTTCCCACATGCCAGGGGAAATCTTTACAAGTGGTGCGGAAGTGCTGCAGTTGTCTCTCTCTGTGTCTCAAACTCTCTCTACCTCCCTTCCCTCTCAATTCCTGTCTATTTATTCCAGTGAATAATCAAGAAAATAGAAAGTAAAAAAAGAAAAAGGAAAAGGAAATATTCCACGACTTCAAATGGGTTAATCAGGACAATGCTTTCCTTGTTAAGATCCTCACAGCATTCCATATGCAGAAAGGCAAAGACGCCATGTATTTTTTAACCCAGTTTTTATATTTATTTATTTATTTATTTATTTAGGTGCTTATTCATTTTTGTTATTGATGAATTAATGTTTTACATTTGACATTGACTAGGGATCTGACACCAGCGGACTCCAGTACCCCTATATGGTACTCTGCCTCTACAAAACCGATCCATTGACCTGTCCATCCATCCATCCATCCACCCATACATCTATCCATCCATTCATACATCCATCCATCCATCCATCCATCCATCCATCCACCAGTCAACCAAGCTAAGTACAAAAGGAGATCTCTCCTTGAATGGTGAGGAGAAACAACGATGCATAGGTAGGTTGCAAAGGCCCAGTTTGGCTGAATAGGGCAGAGGGGCTGAACCAGGGAATGTGTTGGGGCGTGTGGGTTTGGGTGGGATGAGCCGGAGACCCTGTGAGCTGGGTCACATTAGGGGCAGGCAGGGGGTGGAAGGGGTTGCGAACAGCTGTCACTGGAGAAGCATCACAAGTGCTGGAGCTGGTGAGCAGGGCACCTGGAAGAGAGGACAGACAAAGGAGAGAAGCAAAGTGCGGAGGAGAGGAGAGGGGAGAGGATGGTGAGGACAGGAGAGGACAGGAGAGGACAGGATTGGAGGGGACCTGAGAAACCTACCTGGACAAAGGCAGCATACGGACATCCAGGAAGGCAGGCAGGCATGCAGGCAGCTCTGGCCTGGGCTCCCAGGATCCCGGGCGCACCTCCACCTGTCTTCTCTTGGCTGCCAGCCCTGAGGTCCCTCGTCGGTCAGCACTGTCTTCCCATCCTTCCGTCCCTCTGTGCCAGGGCCCAGGCGTCTGGGCGCTGTTGCCTGACCTAGTGGCAGGGCAGTTGGGCTGCCCAGTGCCAGTGTGGCCAGCACAGATTGCCAGGGGCTAGGACATCACAGAGGGCTCATGTGGTTGCTAGGCCATGGGGACCCCGCCCATCCAGTTGACCAGCAGCCATGACCCCCACGCTGAACTTGACCTGAGGGGTGGTGGCCAGCCACCAGAGCCAGAGCCCCAGGCCAAAGCAGGTGCTGGTCGGCCGGGCCAAGGGGCTATGTGCAGATTGGTGTGTGTCTGGGCATGGGGCTGGCATCTGACAGTCCAGGGCGGGGGACCAAGGTCCGCCAGGCCCCTGTCCCACCATGTGCACTGACACACAGTCTTGCTGACTGACTGACAGTCCCCACCCCAGAGATACCCACACCAAGTCCCTGGGTGCCCTGAGCTGCCCCTGAGGGTGGGTGGGTGCCTGCCTGGACACATGCCTCCGTAATGGAGGCCTCTATTAATCCCGTTGCCTACTGACAGCTGCCCTCCTGCCCCTCCTCCTCCTCCTACGCCTCCTCCTCCTCCTCTTCCTACTCTTCCTCCTCCTCTTTCTCCTCCTCCTCCTCCACCCCCTCCTCCTCTTCCTCATCCTCAGATGGACTCACTCAGGGCCCTTGGCCTAGGCAAGCCAGGGCTGCTGCTCTGGCTTCTGCAGCTTCTATCCAGTGGGGGGGTGTAGGAATCTGTTCCTGTCAGTCCCTGATTCCTGGGACCTTCCATGCCTCCAGCTGCCCCCACTCTCTAGTCCTGACCCCTCCTCAAGGATGCCCCCTTTCCCCTTACCCTCTGTCCCCCAGCTCCCAACTAACATCTACTGTGTTCCTCCCTGCGCTACTTTACTGCCACCCTGCTTCTGCCCTTCAGCCCTGAGGGCCCAGGGCCAGCCCAGCTGCCATCTCACCATCCAGCAGGGGGACCTGCCCTAACGCCCTGCCACCACACCCACACACACAGCCCTGCACACACTCCTGGGCTCCCCTGCCTGCAGCCTGCCTCTCAGTCTCCTTCTGCCCCCTAGCCCCCTTACAGCCTCTGCCACGGACCCCCACAGACACCTGGGCATGAGCAGTGCAGACATGCAAACAGCTCCCCTCCCCCCCACTCCAGTTGCTCCAAGGTTGTCAAGAGTCTTTTTTTCATGCTGTAGGGGAGGGAGTTGAGACAGTCCAATGTCCTGGGGAGCAAGAACTGCAAACAGTCCATCTACAATGTAACATTTGGGTCTCAGGCCGCCCAATCCCTAGTGCGCTGTGCAGACCTTTGACTGGCAAAAACACCCCATCTGAGTGTGAGATCTGGCTGGGCTAGTGGCTCTTTCTGTGGACTAAGAGACAGACAGACAGAGTTTTCAGGTTCAAAACCTATACTTCCCAGAAGATGGTCATTCACTTCGGTAAAAAAAAAAAAAAAAAAAAAAGGCTTTTTATTTTTTTTCCCCCTGCCTGGGTAACCTGTCTCCTGCCTGTTTCAAAGTGAAAAAAGGGAAAAATCTTTTTTGGAGGGAAAAGGACCAAAATGCTGGCAGGTGGACTCCGTGGAAGGTGGATGGGGAGTTGCTCCTGCCCTGGCACTAGAGCCCCAGCTGCTGTTCCAGGTGCTCTCTGATAACAGAGATCTCCGTGTGTCGTGTCATGACACTGTCTCCAGGACTGACCCTCAGGATAATGAGGATTCAAAACGAGGCAGGTGATACTGCCTTCAAAAGTAAATCCAGGGAGGTTTGGCGGTATGTCAGAGGGTTAAGGGCTTGTGGCGCTCACGAATAGAGGGGACAGGTGGAAGGATTTGGGGTCTGGCCCCCAGACCGCCACCTGCAGGGGAGTCGCTTTACAGGGGGTGAAGCAGGTCTTTAGGAGCTCTATCTTTCTCTCCCACCCTGTATTTCCTCTGCTCTCTCCTTTTGTGTCTGTCAGATGCAAGGTCAGTAACAACAACAACAACAACAAAAACAATAACCACCACAGTGACCAAGCAACAAGGGCAGCGAAAGGGGAACAAATGGAGTGCAGGAGCTGTGGATTATTCGTGGCGTAGGCACTCAGCTGTGGCAATAACCCCTTGAGGCAATCAATCCATACATGAAGATGTAATACAGGTAACAGAGACGTATATGTCCCTGTGTGTTTCCACTGAGTTAATGTAAATGCACTTTTATTGACTTCTTCATTTATTTATTACCTTGCCACGAGAATTTCTTTTCATTGCTAAAAAAAAGTGTCCCATCAAGGGTACCAGGTGGTGCCACACCCAGTTAAGCACTCATGTTACAATGCAGGAGGACTGGGCTTCAACACCCTGGTTCCCACATGCCAGGGGAAATCTTTACAAGTGGTGCGGAAGTGCTGCAGTTGTCTCTCTCTGTGTCTCAAACTCTCTCTACCTCCCTTCCCTCTCAATTCCTGTCTATTTATTCCAGTGAATAATCAAGAAAATAGAAAGTAAAAAAAGAAAAAGGAAAAGGAAATATTCCACGACTTCAAATGGGTTAATCAGGACAATGCTTTCCTTGTTAAGATCCTCACAGCATTCCATATGCAGAAAGGCAAAGACGCCATGTATTTTTTAACCCAGTTTTTATATTTATTTATTTATTTATTTATTTAGGTGCTTATTCATTTTTGTTATTGATGAATTAATGTTTTACATTTGACATTGACTAGGGATCTGACACCAGCGGACTCCAGTACCCCTATATGGTACTCTGCCTCTACAAAACCGATCCATTGACCTGTCCATCCATCCATCCATCCACCCATACATCTATCCATCCATTCATACATACATACATACATACATACATACATCCATCCATCCATCCATCCACCAGTCAACCAAGCTAAGTACAAAAGGAGATCTCTCCTTGAATGGTGAGGAGAAACAACGATGCATAGGTAGGTTGCAAAGGCCCAGTTTGGCTGAATAGGGCAGAGGGGCTGAACCAGGGAATGTGTTGGGGCGTGTGGGTTTGGGTGGGATGAGCCGGAGACCCTGTGAGCTGGGTCACATTAGGGGCAGGCAGGGGGTGGAAGGGGTTGCGAACAGCTGTCACTGGAGAAGCATCACAAGTGCTGGAGCTGGTGAGCAGGGCACCTGGAAGAGAGGACAGACAAAGGAGAGAAGCAAAGTGCGGAGGAGAGGAGAGGGGAGAGGATGGTGAGGACAGGAGAGGACAGGAGAGGACAGGATTAGAGGGGACCTGAGAAACCTACCTGGACAAAGGCAGCATACGGACATCCAGGAAGGCAGGCAGGCATGCAGGCAGCTCTGGCCTGGGCTCCCAGGATCCCGGGCGCACCTCCACCTGTCTTCTCTTGGCTGCCAGCCCTGAGGTCCCTCGTCGGTCAGCACTGTCTTCCCATCCTTCCGTCCCTCTGTGCCAGGGCCCAGGCGTCTGGGCGCTGTTGCCTGACCTAGTGGCAGGGCAGTTGGGCTGCCCAGTGCCAGTGTGGCCAGCACAGATTGCCAGGGGCTAGGACATCACAGAGGGCTCATGTGGTTGCTAGGCCATGGGGACCCCGCCCATCCAGTTGACCAGCAGCCATGACCCCCACGCTGAACTTGACCTGAGGGGTGGTGGCCAGCCACCAGAGCCAGAGCCCCAGGCCAAAGCAGGTGCTGGTCGGCCGGGCCAAGGGGCTATGTGCAGATTGGTGTGTGTCTGGGCATGGGGCTGGCATCTGACAGTCCAGGGCGGGGGACCAAGGTCCGCCAGGCCCCTGTCCCACCATGTGCACTGACACACAGTCTTGCTGACTGACTGACAGTCCCCGCCCCAGAGATACCCACACCAAGTCCCTGGGTGCCCTGAGCTGCCCCTGAGGGTGGGTGGGTGCCTGCCTGGACACATGCCTCCGTAATGGAGGCCTCTATTAATCCCGTTGCCTACTGACAGCTGCCCTCCTGCCCCTCCTCCTCCTCCTACGCCTCCTCCTCCTCCTCTTCCTACTCTTCCTCCTCCTCTTTCTCCTCCTCCTCCTCCACCCCCTCCTCCTCTTCCTCATCCTCAGATGGACTCACTCAGGGCCCTTGGCCTAGGCAAGCCAGGGCTGCTGCTCTGGCTTCTGCAGCTTCTATCCAGTGGGGGGGTGTAGGAATCTGTTCCTGTCAGTCCCTGATTCCTGGGACCTTCCATGCCTCCAGCTGCCCCCACTCTCTAGTCCTGACCCCTCCTCAAGGATGCCCCCTTTCCCCTTACCCTCTGTCCCCCAGCTCCCAACTAACATCTACTGTGTTCCTCCCTGCGCTACTTTACTGCCACCCTGCTTCTGCCCTTCAGCCCTGAGGGCCCAGGGCCAGCCCAGCTGCCATCTCACCATCCAGCAGGGGGACCTGCCCTAACGCCCTGCCACCACACCCACACACACAGCCCTGC
The DNA here is from genome assembly GCF_950295315.1 of Erinaceus europaeus. NCBI lineage: Eukaryota > Metazoa > Chordata > Mammalia > Eulipotyphla > Erinaceidae > Erinaceus > Erinaceus europaeus. The sequence continues at coordinate 642,609 of NW_026647124.1, read as the reverse complement.
ACACACTCCTGGGCTCCCCTGCCTGCAGCCTGCCTCTCAAACAGTCTCCTTCTGCCCCCTAGCCCCCTTACAGCCTCTGCCACGGACCCCCACAGACACCAGGGCATGAGCAGTGCAGACATGCAAACAGCTCCCCTCCCCCCCACTCCAGTTGCTCCAAGGTTGTCAAGAGTCTTTTTTTCATGCTGTAGGGGAGGGAGTTGAGACAGTCCAATGTCCTGGGGAGCAAGAACTGCAAACAGTCCATCTACAATGTAACATTTGGGTCTCAGGCCGCCCAATCCCTAGTGCGCTGTGCAGACCTTTGACTGGCAAAAACACCCCATCTGAGTGTGAGATCTGGCTGGGCTAGTGGCTCTTTCTGTGGACTAAGAGACAGACAGACAGAGTTTTCAGGTTCAAAACCTATACTTCCCAGAAGATGGTCATTCACTTCGGTAAAAAAAAAAAAAAAAAAGGCTTTTTATTTTTTTTCCCCCTGCCTGGGTAACCTGTCTCCTGCCTGTTTCAAAGTGAAAAAAGGGAAAAATCTTTTTTGGAGGGAAAAGGACCAAAATGCTGGCAGGTGGACTCCGTGGAAGGTGGATGGGGAGTTGCTCCTGCCCTGGCACTAGAGCCCCAGCTGCTGTTCCAGGTGCTCTCTGATAACAGAGATCTCCGTGTGTCGTGTCATGACACTGTCTCCAGGACTGACCCTCAGGATAATGAGGATTCAAAACGAGGCAGGTGATACTGCCTTCAAAAGTAAATCCAGGGAGGTTTGGCGGTATGTCAGAGGGTTAAGGGCTTGTGGCGCTCACGAATAGAGGGGACAGGTGGAAGGATTTGGGGTCTGGCCCCCAGACCGCCACCTGCAGGGGAGTCGCTTTACAGGGGGTGAAGCAGGTCTTTAGGAGCTCTATCTTTCTCTCCCACCCTGTATTTCCTCTGCTCTCTCCTTTTGTGTCTGTCAGATGCAAGGTCAGTAACAACAACAACAACAACAAAAACAATAACCACCACAGTGACCAAGCAACAAGGGCAGCGAAAGGGGAACAAATGGAGTGCAGGAGCTGTGGATTATTCGTGGCGTAGGCACTCAGCTGTGGCAATAACCCCTTGAGGCAATCAATCCATACATGAAGATGTAATACAGGTAACAGAGACGTATATGTCCCTGTGTGTTTCCACTGAGTTAATGTAAATGCACTTTTATTGACTTCTTCATTTATTTATTACCTTGCCACGAGAATTTCTTTTCATTGCTAAAAAAAAGTGTCCCATCAAGGGTACCAGGTGGTGCCACACCCAGTTAAGCACTCATGTTACAATGCAGGAGGACTGGGCTTCAACACCCTGGTTCCCACATGCCAGGGGAAATCTTTACAAGTGGTGCGGAAGTGCTGCAGTTGTCTCTCTCTGTGTCTCAAACTCTCTCTACCTCCCTTCCCTCTCAATTCCTGTCTATTTATTCCAGTGAATAATCAAGAAAATAGAAAGTAAAAAAAGAAAAAGGAAAAGGAAATATTCCACGACTTCAAATGGGTTAATCAGGACAATGCTTTCCTTGTTAAGATCCTCACAGCATTCCATATGCAGAAAGGCAAAGACGCCATGTATTTTTTAACCCAGTTTTTATATTTATTTATTTATTTATTTATTTAGGTGCTTATTCATTTTTGTTATTGATGAATTAATGTTTTACATTTGACATTGACTAGGGATCTGACACCAGCGGACTCCAGTACCCCTATATGGTACTCTGCCTCTACAAAACCGATCCATTGACCTGTCCATCCATCCATCCATCCACCCATACATCTATCCATCCATTCATACATACATACATACATACATACATACATACATCCATCCATCCATCCATCCACCAGTCAACCAAGCTAAGTACAAAAGGAGATCTCTCCTTGAATGGTGAGGAGAAACAACGATGCATAGGTAGGTTGCAAAGGCCCAGTTTGGCTGAATAGGGCAGAGGGGCTGAACCAGGGAATGTGTTGGGGCGTGTGGGTTTGGGTGGGATGAGCCGGAGACCCTGTGAGCTGGGTCACATTAGGGGCAGGCAGGGGGTGGAAGGGGTTGCGAACAGCTGTCACTGGAGAAGCATCACAAGTGCTGGAGCTGGTGAGCAGGGCACCTGGAAGAGAGGACAGACAAAGGAGAGAAGCAAAGTGCGGAGGAGAGGAGAGGGGAGAGGATGGTGAGGACAGGAGAGGACAGGAGAGGACAGGATTAGAGGGGACCTGAGAAACCTACCTGGACAAAGGCAGCATACGGACATCCAGGAAGGCAGGCAGGCATGCAGGCAGCTCTGGCCTGGGCTCCCAGGATCCCGGGCGCACCTCCACCTGTCTTCTCTTGGCTGCCAGCCCTGAGGTCCCTCGTCGGTCAGCACTGTCTTCCCATCCTTCCGTCCCTCTGTGCCAGGGCCCAGGCGTCTGGGCGCTGTTGCCTGACCTAGTGGCAGGGCAGTTGGGCTGCCCAGTGCCAGTGTGGCCAGCACAGATTGCCAGGGGCTAGGACATCACAGAGGGCTCATGTGGTTGCTAGGCCATGGGGACCCCGCCCATCCAGTTGACCAGCAGCCATGACCCCCACGCTGAACTTGACCTGAGGGGTGGTGGCCAGCCACCAGAGCCAGAGCCCCAGGCCAAAGCAGGTGCTGGTCGGCCGGGCCAAGGGGCTATGTGCAGATTGGTGTGTGTCTGGGCATGGGGCTGGCATCTGACAGTCCAGGGCGGGGGACCAAGGTCCGCCAGGCCCCTGTCCCACCATGTGCACTGACACACAGTCTTGCTGACTGACTGACAGTCCCCGCCCCAGAGATACCCACACCAAGTCCCTGGGTGCCCTGAGCTGCCCCTGAGGGTGGGTGGGTGCCTGCCTGGACACATGCCTCCGTAATGGAGGCCTCTATTAATCCCGTTGCCTACTGACAGCTGCCCTCCTGCCCCTCCTCCTCCTCCTACGCCTCCTCCTCCTCCTCTTCCTACTCTTCCTCCTCCTCTTTCTCCTCCTCCTCCTCCACCCCCTCCTCCTCTTCCTCATCCTCAGATGGACTCACTCAGGGCCCTTGGCCTAGGCAAGCCAGGGCTGCTGCTCTGGCTTCTGCAGCTTCTATCCAGTGGGGGGGTGTAGGAATCTGTTCCTGTCAGTCCCTGATTCCTGGGACCTTCCATGCCTCCAGCTGCCCCCACTCTCTAGTCCTGACCCCTCCTCAAGGATGCCCCCTTTCCCCTTACCCTCTGTCCCCCAGCTCCCAACTAACATCTACTGTGTTCCTCCCTGCGCTACTTTACTGCCACCCTGCTTCTGCCCTTCAGCCCTGAGGGCCCAGGGCCAGCCCAGCTGCCATCTCACCATCCAGCAGGGGGACCTGCCCTAACGCCCTGCCACCACACCCACACACACAGCCCTGCACACACTCCTGGGCTCCCCTGCCTGCAGCCTGCCTCTCAAACAGTCTCCTTCTGCCCCCTAGCCCCCTTACAGCCTCTGCCACGGACCCCCACAGACACCAGGGCATGAGCAGTGCAGACATGCAAACAGCTCCCCTCCCCCCCACTCCAGTTGCTCCAAGGTTGTCAAGAGTCTTTTTTTCATGCTGTAGGGGAGGGAGTTGAGACAGTCCAATGTCCTGGGGAGCAAGAACTGCAAACAGTCCATCTACAATGTAACATTTGGGTCTCAGGCCGCCCAATCCCTAGTGCGCTGTGCAGACCTTTGACTGGCAAAAACACCCCATCTGAGTGTGAGATCTGGCTGGGCTAGTGGCTCTTTCTGTGGACTAAGAGACAGACAGACAGAGTTTTCAGGTTCAAAACCTATACTTCCCAGAAGATGGTCATTCACTTCGGTAAAAAAAAAAAAAAAAGGCTTTTTATTTTTTTTCCCCCTGCCTGGGTAACCTGTCTCCTGCCTGTTTCAAAGTGAAAAAAGGGAAAAATCTTTTTTGGAGGGAAAAGGACCAAAATGCTGGCAGGTGGACTCCGTGGAAGGTGGATGGGGAGTTGCTCCTGCCCTGGCACTAGAGCCCCAGCTGCTGTTCCAGGTGCTCTCTGATAACAGAGATCTCCGTGTGTCGTGTCATGACACTGTCTCCAGGACTGACCCTCAGGATAATGAGGATTCAAAACGAGGCAGGTGATACTGCCTTCAAAAGTAAATCCAGGGAGGTTTGGCGGTATGTCAGAGGGTTAAGGGCTTGTGGCGCTCACGAATAGAGGGGACAGGTGGAAGGATTTGGGGTCTGGCCCCCAGACCGCCACCTGCAGGGGAGTCGCTTTACAGGGGGTGAAGCAGGTCTTTAGGAGCTCTATCTTTCTCTCCCACCCTGTATTTCCTCTGCTCTCTCCTTTTGTGTCTGTCAGATGCAAGGTCAGTAACAACAACAACAACAACAAAAACAATAACCACCACAGTGACCAAGCAACAAGGGCAGCGAAAGGGGAACAAATGGAGTGCAGGAGCTGTGGATTATTCGTGGCATAGGCACTCAGCTGTGGCAATAACCCCTTGAGGCAATCAATCCATACATGAAGATGTAATACAGGTAACAGAGACGTATATGTCCCTGTGTGTTTCCACTGAGTTAATGTAAATGCACTTTTATTGACTTCTTCATTTATTTATTACCTTGCCACGAGAATTTCTTTTCATTGCTAAAAAAAAGTGTCCCATCAAGGGTACCAGGTGGTGCCACACCCAGTTAAGCACTCATGTTACAATGCAGGAGGACTGGGCTTCAACACCCTGGTTCCCACGTGCCAGGGGAAATCTTTACAAGTGGTGCGGAAGTGCTGCAGTTGTCTCTCTCTGTGTCTCAAACTCTCTCTACCTCCCTTCCCTCTCAATTCCTGTCTATTTATTCCAGTGAATAATCAAGAAAATAGAAAGTAAAAAAAGAAAAAGGAAAAGGAAATATTCCACGACTTCAAATGGGTTAATCAGGACAATGCTTTCCTTGTTAAGATCCTCACAGCATTCCATATGCAGAAAGGCAAAGACGCCATGTATTTTTTAACCCAGTTTTTATATTTATTTATTTATTTATTTATTTAGGTGCTTATTCATTTTTGTTATTGATGAATTAATGTTTTACATTTGACATTGACTAGGGATCTGACACCAGCGGACTCCAGTACCCCTATATGGTACTCTGCCTCTACAAAACCGATCCATTGACCTGTCCATCCATCCATCCATCCATCCACCCATACATCTATCCATCCATTCATACATACATACATCCATCCATCCATCCATCCATCCATCCATCCACCAGTCAACCAAGCTAAGTACAAAAGGAGATCTCTCCTTGAATGGTGAGGAGAAACAACGATGCATAGGTAGGTTGCAAAGGCCCAGTTTGGCTGAATAGGGCAGAGGGGCTGAACCAGGGAATGTGTTGGGGCGTGTGGGTTTGGGTGGGATGAGCCGGAGACCCTGTGAGCTGGGTCACATTAGGGGCAGGCAGGGGGTGGAAGGGGTTGCGAACAGCTGTCACTGGAGAAGCATCACAAGTGCTGGAGCTGGTGAGCAGGGCACCTGGAAGAGAGGACAGACAAAGGAGAGAAGCAAAGTGCGGAGGAGAGGAGAGGGGAGAGGATGGTGAGGACAGGAGAGGACAGGAGAGGACAGGATTAGAGGGGACCTGAGAAACCTACCTGGACAAAGGCAGCATACGGACATCCAGGAAGGCAGGCAGGCATGCAGGCAGCTCTGGCCTGGGCTCCCAGGATCCCGGGCGCACCTCCACCTGTCTTCTCTTGGCTGCCAGCCCTGAGGTCCCTCGTCGGTCAGCACTGTCTTCCCATCCTTCCGTCCCTCTGTGCCAGGGCCCAGGCGTCTGGGCGCTGTTGCCTGACCTAGTGGCAGGGCAGTTGGGCTGCCCAGTGCCAGTGTGGCCAGCACAGATTGCCAGGGGCTAGGACATCACAGAGGGCTCATGTGGTTGCTAGGCCATGGGGACCCCGCCCATCCAGTTGACCAGCAGCCATGACCCCCACGCTGAACTTGACCTGAGGGGTGGTGGCCAGCCACCAGAGCCAGAGCCCCAGGCCAAAGCAGGTGCTGGTCGGCCGGGCCAAGGGGCTATGTGCAGATTGGTGTGTGTCTGGGCATGGGGCTGGCATCTGACAGTCCAGGGCGGGGGACCAAGGTCCGCCAGGCCCCTGTCCCACCATGTGCACTGACACACAGTCTTGCTGACTGACTGACAGTCCCCGCCCCAGAGATACCCACACCAAGTCCCTGGGTGCCCTGAGCTGCCCCTGAGGGTGGGTGGGTGCCTGCCTGGACACATGCCTCCGTAATGGAGGCCTCTATTAATCCCGTTGCCTACTGACAGCTGCCCTCCTGCCCCTCCTCCTCCTCCTACGCCTCCTCCTCCTCCTCTTCCTACTCTTCCTCCTCCTCTTTCTCCTCCTCCTCCTCCACCCCCTCCTCCTCTTCCTCATCCTCAGATGGACTCACTCAGGGCCCTTGGCCTAGGCAAGCCAGGGCTGCTGCTCTGGCTTCTGCAGCTTCTATCCAGTGGGGGGGTGTAGGAATCTGTTCCTGTCAGTCCCTGATTCCTGGGACCTTCCATGCCTCCAGCTGCCCCCACTCTCTAGTCCTGACCCCTCCTCAAGGATGCCCCCTTTCCCCTTACCCTCTGTCCCCCAGCTCCCAACTAACATCTACTGTGTTCCTCCCTGCGCTACTTTACTGCCACCCTGCTTCTGCCCTTCAGCCCTGAGGGCCCAGGGCCAGCCCAGCTGCCATCTCACCATCCAGCAGGGGGACCTGCCCTAACGCCCTGCCACCACACCCACACACACAGCCCTGCACACACTCCTGGGCTCCCCTGCCTGCAGCCTGCCTCTCAAACAGTCTCCTTCTGCCCCCTAGCCCCCTTACAGCCTCTGCCACGGACCCCCACAGACACCAGGGCATGAGCAGTGCAGACATGCAAACAGCTCCCCTCCCCCCCACTCCAGTTGCTCCAAGGTTGTCAAGAGTCTTTTTTTCATGCTGTAGGGGAGGGAGTTGAGACAGTCCAATGTCCTGGGGAGCAAGAACTGCAAACAGTCCATCTACAATGTAACATTTGGGTCTCAGGCCGCCCAATCCCTAGTGCGCTGTGCAGACCTTTGACTGGCAAAAACACCCCATCTGAGTGTGAGATCTGGCTGGGCTAGTGGCTCTTTCTGTGGACTAAGAGACAGACAGACAGAGTTTTCAGGTTCAAAACCTATACTTCCCAGAAGATGGTCATTCACTTCGGTAAAAAAAAAAAAAAAAGGCTTTTTATTTTTTTTCCCCCTGCCTGGGTAACCTGTCTCCTGCCTGTTTCAAAGTGAAAAAAGGGAAAAATCTTTTTTGGAGGGAAAAGGACCAAAATGCTGGCAGGTGGACTCCGTGGAAGGTGGATGGGGAGTTGCTCCTGCCCTGGCACTAGAGCCCCAGCTGCTGTTCCAGGTGCTCTCTGATAACAGAGATCTCCGTGTGTCGTGTCATGACACTGTCTCCAGGACTGACCCTCAGGATAATGAGGATTCAAAACGAGGCAGGTGATACTGCCTTCAAAAGTAAATCCAGGGAGGTTTGGCGGTATGTCAGAGGGTTAAGGGCTTGTGGCGCTCACGAATAGAGGGGACAGGTGGAAGGATTTGGGGTCTGGCCCCCAGACCGCCACCTGCAGGGGAGTCGCTTTACAGGGGGTGAAGCAGGTCTTTAGGAGCTCTATCTTTCTCTCCCACCCTGTATTTCCTCTGCTCTCTCCTTTTGTGTCTGTCAGATGCAAGGTCAGTAACAACAACAACAACAACAAAAACAATAACCACCACAGTGACCAAGCAACAAGGGCAGCGAAAGGGGAACAAATGGAGTGCAGGAGCTGTGGATTATTCGTGGCATAGGCACTCAGCTGTGGCAATAACCCCTTGAGGCAATCAATCCATACATGAAGATGTAATACAGGTAACAGAGACGTATATGTCCCTGTGTGTTTCCACTGAGTTAATGTAAATGCACTTTTATTGACTTCTTCATTTATTTATTACCTTGCCACGAGAATTTCTTTTCATTGCTAAAAAAAAGTGTCCCATCAAGGGTACCAGGTGGTGCCACACCCAGTTAAGCACTCATGTTACAATGCAGGAGGACTGGGCTTCAACACCCTGGTTCCCACGTGCCAGGGGAAATCTTTACAAGTGGTGCGGAAGTGCTGCAGTTGTCTCTCTCTGTGTCTCAAACTCTCTCTACCTCCCTTCCCTCTCAATTCCTGTCTATTTATTCCAGTGAATAATCAAGAAAATAGAAAGTAAAAAAAGAAAAAGGAAAAGGAAATATTCCACGACTTCAAATGGGTTAATCAGGACAATGCTTTCCTTGTTAAGATCCTCACAGCATTCCATATGCAGAAAGGCAAAGACGCCATGTATTTTTTAACCCAGTTTTTATATTTATTTATTTATTTATTTATTTAGGTGCTTATTCATTTTTGTTATTGATGAATTAATGTTTTACATTTGACATTGACTAGGGATCTGACACCAGCGGACTCCAGTACCCCTATATGGTACTCTGCCTCTACAAAACCGATCCATTGACCTGTCCATCCATCCATCCATCCATCCACCCATACATCTATCCATCCATTCATACATACATACATCCATCCATCCATCCATCCATCCATCCATCCACCAGTCAACCAAGCTAAGTACAAAAGGAGATCTCTCCTTGAATGGTGAGGAGAAACAACGATGCATAGGTAGGTTGCAAAGGCCCAGTTTGGCTGAATAGGGCAGAGGGGCTGAACCAGGGAATGTGTTGGGGCGTGTGGGTTTGGGTGGGATGAGCCGGAGACCCTGTGAGCTGGGTCACATTAGGGGCAGGCAGGGGGTGGAAGGGGTTGCGAACAGCTGTCACTGGAGAAGCATCACAAGTGCTGGAGCTGGTGAGCAGGGCACCTGGAAGAGAGGACAGACAAAGGAGAGAAGCAAAGTGCGGAGGAGAGGAGAGGGGAGAGGATGGTGAGGACAGGAGAGGACAGGAGAGGACAGGATTAGAGGGGACCTGAGAAACCTACCTGGACAAAGGCAGCATACGGACATCCAGGAAGGCAGGCAGGCATGCAGGCAGCTCTGGCCTGGGCTCCCAGGATCCCGGGCGCACCTCCACCTGTCTTCTCTTGGCTGCCAGCCCTGAGGTCCCTCGTCGGTCAGCACTGTCTTCCCATCCTTCCGTCCCTCTGTGCCAGGGCCCAGGCGTCTGGGCGCTGTTGCCTGACCTAGTGGCAGGGCAGTTGGGCTGCCCAGTGCCAGTGTGGCCAGCACAGATTGCCAGGGGCTAGGACATCACAGAGGGCTCATGTGGTTGCTAGGCCATGGGGACCCCGCCCATCCAGTTGACCAGCAGCCATGACCCCCACGCTGAACTTGACCTGAGGGGTGGTGGCCAGCCACCAGAGCCAGAGCCCCAGGCCAAAGCAGGTGCTGGTCGGCCGGGCCAAGGGGCTATGTGCAGATTGGTGTGTGTCTGGGCATGGGGCTGGCATCTGACAGTCCAGGGCGGGGGACCAAGGTCCGCCAGGCCCCTGTCCCACCATGTGCACTGACACACAGTCTTGCTGACTGACTGACAGTCCCCGCCCCAGAGATACCCACACCAAGTCCCTGGGTGCCCTGAGCTGCCCCTGAGGGTGGGTGGGTGCCTGCCTGGACACATGCCTCCGTAATGGAGGCCTCTATTAATCCCGTTGCCTACTGACAGCTGCCCTCCTGCCCCTCCTCCTCCTCCTACGCCTCCTCCTCCTCCTCTTCCTACTCTTCCTCCTCCTCTTTCTCCTCCTCCTCCTCCACCCCCTCCTCCTCTTCCTCATCCTCAGATGGACTCACTCAGGGCCCTTGGCCTAGGCAAGCCAGGGCTGCTGCTCTGGCTTCTGCAGCTTCTATCCAGTGGGGGGGTGTAGGAATCTGTTCCTGTCAGTCCCTGATTCCTGGGACCTTCCATGCCTCCAGCTGCCCCCACTCTCTAGTCCTGACCCCTCCTCAAGGATGCCCCCTTTCCCCTTACCCTCTGTCCCCCAGCTCCCAACTAACATCTACTGTGTTCCTCCCTGCGCTACTTTACTGCCACCCTGCTTCTGCCCTTCAGCCCTGAGGGCCCAGGGCCAGCCCAGCTGCCATCTCACCATCCAGCAGGGGGACCTGCCCTAACGCCCTGCCACCACACCCACACACACAGCCCTGCACACACTCCTGGGCTCCCCTGCCTGCAGCCTGCCTCTCAAACAGTCTCCTTCTGCCCCCTAGCCCCCTTACAGCCTCTGCCACGGACCCCCACAGACACCTGGGCATGAGCAGTGCAGACATGCAAACAGCTCCCCTCCCCCCCACTCCAGTTGCTCCAAGGTTGTCAAGAGTCTTTTTTTCATGCTGTAGGGGAGGGAGTTGAGACAGTCCAATGTCCTGGGGAGCAAGAACTGCAAACAGTCCATCTACAATGTAACAAATGTAACATTTGGGTCTCAGGCCGCCCAATCCCTAGTGCGCTGTGCAGACCTTTGACTGGCAAAAACACCCCATCTGAGTGTGAGATCTGGCTGGGCTAGTGGCTCTTTCTGTGGACTAAGAGACAGACAGACAGAGTTTTCAGGTTCAAAACCTATACTTCCCAGAAGATGGTCATTCACTTCGGTAAAAAAAAAAAAAAAAAAGGCTTTTTATTTTTTTTCCCCCTGCCTGGGTAACCTGTCTCCTGCCTGTTTCAAAGTGAAAAAAGGGAAAAATCTTTTTTGGAGGGAAAAGGACCAAAATGCTGGCAGGTGGACTCCGTGGAAGGTGGATGGGGAGTTGCTCCTGCCCTGGCACTAGAGCCCCAGCTGCTGTTCCAGGTGCTCTCTGATAACAGAGATCTCCGTGTGTCGTGTCATGACACTGTCTCCAGGACTGACCCTCAGGATAATGAGGATTCAAAACGAGGCAGGTGATACTGCCTTCAAAAGTAAATCCAGGGAGGTTTGGCGGTATGTCAGAGGGTTAAGGGCTTGTGGCGCTCACGAATAGAGGGGACAGGTGGAAGGATTTGGGGTCTGGCCCCCAGACCGCCACCTGCAGGGGAGTCGCTTTACAGGGGGTGAAGCAGGTCTTTAGGAGCTCTATCTTTCTCTCCCACCCTGTATTTCCTCTGCTCTCTCCTTTTGTGTCTGTCAGATGCAAGGTCAGTAACAACAACAACAACAACAAAAACAATAACCACCACAGTGACCAAGCAACAAGGGCAGCGAAAGGGGAACAAATGGAGTGCAGGAGCTGTGGATTATTCGTGGCGTAGGCACTCAGCTGTGGCAATAACCCCTTGAGGCAATCAATCCATACATGAAGATGTAATACAGGTAACAGAGACGTATATGTCCCTGTGTGTTTCCACTGAGTTAATGTAAATGCACTTTTATTGACTTCTTCATTTATTTATTACCTTGCCACGAGAATTTCTTTTCATTGCTAAAAAAAAGTGTCCCATCAAGGGTACCAGGTGGTGCCACACCCAGTTAAGCACTCATGTTACAATGCAGGAGGACTGGGCTTCAACACCCTGGTTCCCACGTGCCAGGGGAAATCTTTACAAGTGGTGCGGAAGTGCTGCAGTTGTCTCTCTCTGTGTCTCAAACTCTCTCTACCTCCCTTCCCTCTCAATTCCTGTCTATTTATTCCAGTGAATAATCAAGAAAATAGAAAGTAAAAAAAGAAAAAGGAAAAGGAAATATTCCACGACTTCAAATGGGTTAATCAGGACAATGCTTTCCTTGTTAAGATCCTCACAGCATTCCATATGCAGAAAGGCAAAGACGCCATGTATTTTTTAACCCAGTTTTTATATTTATTTATTTATTTATTTATTTAGGTGCTTATTCATTTTTGTTATTGATGAATTAATGTTTTACATTTGACATTGACTAGGGATCTGACACCAGCGGACTCCAGTACCCCTATATGGTACTCTGCCTCTACAAAACCGATCCATTGACCTGTCCATCCATCCATCCATCCATCCACCCATACATCTATCCATCCATTCATACATACATACATCCATCCATCCATCCATCCATCCATCCATCCACCAGTCAACCAAGCTAAGTACAAAAGGAGATCTCTCCTTGAATGGTGAGGAGAAACAACGATGCATAGGTAGGTTGCAAAGGCCCAGTTTGGCTGAATAGGGCAGAGGGGCTGAACCAGGGAATGTGTTGGGGCGTGTGGGTTTGGGTGGGATGAGCCGGAGACCCTGTGAGCTGGGTCACATTAGGGGCAGGCAGGGGGTGGAAGGGGTTGCGAACAGCTGTCACTGGAGAAGCATCACAAGTGCTGGAGCTGGTGAGCAGGGCACCTGGAAGAGAGGACAGACAAAGGAGAGAAGCAAAGTGCGGAGGAGAGGAGAGGGGAGAGGATGGTGAGGACAGGAGAGGACAGGAGAGGACAGGATTAGAGGGGACCTGAGAAACCTACCTGGACAAAGGCAGCATACGGACATCCAGGAAGGCAGGCAGGCATGCAGGCAGCTCTGGCCTGGGCTCCCAGGATCCCGGGCGCACCTCCACCTGTCTTCTCTTGGCTGCCAGCCCTGAGGTCCCTCGTCGGTCAGCACTGTCTTCCCATCCTTCCGTCCCTCTGTGCCAGGGCCCAGGCGTCTGGGCGCTGTTGCCTGACCTAGTGGCAGGGCAGTTGGGCTGCCCAGTGCCAGTGTGGCCAGCACAGATTGCCAGGGGCTAGGACATCACAGAGGGCTCATGTGGTTGCTAGGCCATGGGGACCCCGCCCATCCAGTTGACCAGCAGCCATGACCCCCACGCTGAACTTGACCTGAGGGGTGGTGGCCAGCCACCAGAGCCAGAGCCCCAGGCCAAAGCAGGTGCTGGTCGGCTGGGCCAAGGGGCTATGTGCAGATTGGTGTGTGTCTGGGCATGGGGCTGGCATCTGACAGTCCAGGGCGGGGGACCAAGGTCCGCCAGGCCCCTGTCCCACCATGTGCACTGACACACAGTCTTGCTGACTGACTGACAGTCCCCGCCCCAGAGATACCCACACCAAGTCCCTGGGTGCCCTGAGCTGCCCCTGAGGGTGGGTGGGTGCCTGCCTGGACACATGCCTCCGTAATGGAGGCCTCTATTAATCCCGTTGCCTACTGACAGCTGCCCTCCTGCCCCTCCTCCTCCTCCTACGCCTCCTCCTCCTCCTCTTCCTACTCTTCCTCCTCCTCTTTCTCCTCCTCCTCCTCCACCCCCTCCTCCTCTTCCTCATCCTCAGATGGACTCACTCAGGGCCCTTGGCCTAGGCAAGCCAGGGCTGCTGCTCTGGCTTCTGCAGCTTCTATCCAGTGGGGGGGTGTAGGAATCTGTTCCTGTCAGTCCCTGATTCCTGGGACCTTCCATGCCTCCAGCTGCCCCCACTCTCTAGTCCTGACCCCTCCTCAAGGATGCCCCCTTTCCCCTTACCCTCTGTCCCCCAGCTCCCAACTAACATCTACTGTGTTCCTCCCTGCGCTACTTTACTGCCACCCTGCTTCTGCCCTTCAGCCCTGAGGGCCCAGGGCCAGCCCAGCTGCCATCTCACCATCCAGCAGGGGGACCTGCCCTAACGCCCTGCCACCACACCCACACACACAGCCCTGCACACACTCCTGGGCTCCCCTGCCTGCAGCCTGCCTCTCAAACAGTCTCCTTCTGCCCCCTAGCCCCCTTACAGCCTCTGCCACGGACCCCCACAGACACCTGGGCATGAGCAGTGCAGACATGCAAACAGCTCCCCTCGCCCCCACTCCAGTTGCTCCAAGGTTGTCAAGAGTCTTTTTTTCATGCTGTAGGGGAGGGAGTTGAGACAGTCCAATGTCCTGGGGAGCAAGAACTGCAAACAGTCCATCTACAATGTAACATTTGGGTCTCAGGCCGCCCAATCCCTAGTGCGCTGTGCAGACCTTTGACTGGCAAAAACACCCCATCTGAGTGTGAGATCTGGCTGGGCTAGTGGCTCTTTCTGTGGACTAAGAGACAGACAGACAGAGTTTTCAGGTTCAAAACCTATACTTCCCAGAAGATGGTCATTCACTTCGGTAAAAAAAAAAAAAAAAAAAAAAAAAAGGCTTTTTATTTTTTTTCCCCCTGCCTGGGTAACCTGTCTCCTGCCTGTTTCAAAGTGAAAAAAGGGAAAAATCTTTTTTGGAGGGAAAAGGACCAAAATGCTGGCAGGTGGACTCCGTGGAAGGTGGATGGGGAGTTGCTCCTGCCCTGGCACTAGAGCCCCAGCTGCTGTTCCAGGTGCTCTCTGATAACAGAGATCTCCGTGTGTCGTGTCATGACACTGTCTCCAGGACTGACCCTCAGGATAATGAGGATTCAAAACGAGGCAGGTGATACTGCCTTCAAAAGTAAATCCAGGGAGGTTTGGCGGTATGTCAGAGGGTTAAGGGCTTGTGGCGCTCACGAATAGAGGGGACAGGTGGAAGGATTTGGGGTCTGGCCCCCAGACCGCCACCTGCAGGGGAGTCGCTTTACAGGGGGTGAAGCAGGTCTTTAGGAGCTCTATCTTTCTCTCCCACCCTGTATTTCCTCTGCTCTCTCCTTTTGTGTCTGTCAGATGCAAGGTCAGTAACAACAACAACAACAACAAAAACAATAACCACCACAGTGACCAAGCAACAAGGGCAGCGAAAGGGGAACAAATGGAGTGCAGGAGCTGTGGATTATTCGTGGCGTAGGCACTCAGCTGTGGCAATAACCCCTTGAGGCAATCAATCCATACATGAAGATGTAATACAGGTAACAGAGACGTATATGTCCCTGTGTGTTTCCACTGAGTTAATGTAAATGCACTTTTATTGACTTCTTCATTTATTTATTACCTTGCCACGAGAATTTCTTTTCATTGCTAAAAAAAAGTGTCCCATCAAGGGTACCAGGTGGTGCCACACCCAGTTAAGCACTCATGTTACAATGCAGGAGGACTGGGCTTCAACACCCTGGTTCCCACATGCCAGGGGAAATCTTTACAAGTGGTGCGGAAGTGCTGCAGTTGTCTCTCTCTGTGTCTCAAACTCTCTCTACCTCCCTTCCCTCTCAATTCCTGTCTATTTATTCCAGTGAATAATCAAGAAAATAGAAAGTAAAAAAAGAAAAAGGAAAAGGAAATATTCCACGACTTCAAATGGGTTAATCAGGACAATGCTTTCCTTGTTAAGATCCTCACAGCATTCCATATGCAGAAAGGCAAAGACGCCATGTATTTTTTAACCCAGTTTTTATATTTATTTATTTATTTATTTATTTAGGTGCTTATTCATTTTTGTTATTGATGAATTAATGTTTTACATTTGACATTGACTAGGGATCTGACACCAGCGGACTCCAGTACCCCTATATGGTACTCTGCCTCTACAAAACCGATCCATTGACCTGTCCATCCATCCATCCATCCATCCACCCATACATCTATCCATCCATTCATACATACATACATCCATCCATCCATCCATCCATCCATCCATCCATCCACCAGTCAACCAAGCTAAGTACAAAAGGAGATCTCTCCTTGAATGGTGAGGAGAAACAACGATGCATAGGTAGGTTGCAAAGGCCCAGTTTGGCTGAATAGGGCAGAGGGGCTGAACCAGGGAATGTGTTGGGGCGTGTGGGTTTGGGTGGGATGAGCCGGAGACCCTGTGAGCTGGGTCACATTAGGGGCAGGCAGGGGGTGGAAGGGGTTGCGAACAGCTGTCACTGGAGAAGCATCACAAGTGCTGGAGCTGGTGAGCAGGGCACCTGGAAGAGAGGACAGACAAAGGAGAGAAGCAAAGTGCGGAGGAGAGGAGAGGGGAGAGGATGGTGAGGACAGGAGAGGACAGGAGAGGACAGGATTAGAGGGGACCTGAGAAACCTACCTGGACAAAGGCAGCATACGGACATCCAGGAAGGCAGGCAGGCATGCAGGCAGCTCTGGCCTGGGCTCCCAGGATCCCGGGCGCACCTCCACCTGTCTTCTCTTGGCTGCCAGCCCTGAGGTCCCTCGTCGGTCAGCACTGTCTTCCCATCCTTCCGTCCCTCTGTGCCAGGGCCCAGGCGTCTGGGCGCTGTTGCCTGACCTAGTGGCAGGGCAGTTGGGCTGCCCAGTGCCAGTGTGGCCAGCACAGATTGCCAGGGGCTAGGACATCACAGAGGGCTCATGTGGTTGCTAGGCCATGGGGACCCCGCCCATCCAGTTGACCAGCAGCCATGACCCCCACGCTGAACTTGACCTGAGGGGTGGTGGCCAGCCACCAGAGCCAGAGCCCCAGGCCAAAGCAGGTGCTGGTCGGCCGGGCCAAGGGGCTATGTGCAGATTGGTGTGTGTCTGGGCATGGGGCTGGCATCTGACAGTCCAGGGCGGGGGACCAAGGTCCGCCAGGCCCCTGTCCCACCATGTGCACTGACACACAGTCTTGCTGACTGACTGACAGTCCCCGCCCCAGAGATACCCACACCAAGTCCCTGGGTGCCCTGAGCTGCCCCTGAGGGTGGGTGGGTGCCTGCCTGGACACATGCCTCCGTAATGGAGGCCTCTATTAATCCCGTTGCCTACTGACAGCTGCCCTCCTGCCCCTCCTCCTCCTCCTACGCCTCCTCCTCCTCCTCTTCCTACTCTTCCTCCTCCTCTTTCTCCTCCTCCTCCTCCACCCCCTCCTCCTCTTCCTCATCCTCAGATGGACTCACTCAGGGCCCTTGGCCTAGGCAAGCCAGGGCTGCTGCTCTGGCTTCTGCAGCTTCTATCCAGTGGGGGGGTGTAGGAATCTGTTCCTGTCAGTCCCTGATTCCTGGGACCTTCCATGCCTCCAGCTGCCCCCACTCTCTAGTCCTGACCCCTCCTCAAGGATGCCCCCTTTCCCCTTACCCTCTGTCCCCCAGCTCCCAACTAACATCTACTGTGTTCCTCCCTGCGCTACTTTACTGCCACCCTGCTTCTGCCCTTCAGCCCTGAGGGCCCAGGGCCAGCCCAGCTGCCATCTCACCATCCAGCAGGGGGACCTGCCCTAACGCCCTGCCACCACACCCACACACACAGCCCTGCACACACTCCTGGGCTCCCCTGCCTGCAGCCTGCCTCTCAAACAGTCTCCTTCTGCCCCCTAGCCCCCTTACAGCCTCTGCCACGGACCCCCACAGACACCTGGGCATGAGCAGTGCAGACATGCAAACAGCTCCCCTCCCCCCCACTCCAGTTGCTCCAAGGTTGTCAAGAGTCTTTTTTTCATGCTGTAGGGGAGGGAGTTGAGACAGTCCAATGTCCTGGGGAGCAAGAACTGCAAACAGTCCATCTACAATGTAACATTTGGGTCTCAGGCCGCCCAATCCCTAGTGCGCTGTGCAGACCTTTGACTGGCAAAAACACCCCATCTGAGTGTGAGATCTGGCTGGGCTAGTGGCTCTTTCTGTGGACTAAGAGACAGACAGACAGAGTTTTCAAGTTCAAAACCTATACTTCCCAGAAGATGGTCATTCACTTCGGTAAAAAAAAAAAAAAAAAAAAAAAAAAAAAGGCTTTTTATTTTTTTTCCCCCTGCCTGGGTAACCTGTCTCCTGCCTGTTTCAAAGTGAAAAAAGGGAAAAATCTTTTTTGGAGGGAAAAGGACCAAAATGCTGGCAGGTGGACTCCGTGGAAGGTGGATGGGGAGTTGCTCCTGCCCTGGCACTAGAGCCCCAGCTGCTGTTCCAGGTGCTCTCTGATAACAGAGATCTCCGTGTGTCGTGTCATGACACTGTCTCCAGGACTGACCCTCAGGATAATGAGGATTCAAAACGAGGCAGGTGATACTGCCTTCAAAAGTAAATCCAGGGAGGTTTGGCGGTATGTCAGAGGGTTAAGGGCTTGTGGCGCTCACGAATAGAGGGGACAGGTGGAAGGATTTGGGGTCTGGCCCCCAGACCGCCACCTGCAGGGGAGTCGCTTTACAGGGGGTGAAGCAGGTCTTTAGGAGCTCTATCTTTCTCTCCCACCCTGTATTTCCTCTGCTCTCTCCTTTTGTGTCTGTCAGATGCAAGGTCAGTAACAACAACAACAACAACAAAAACAATAACCACCACAGTGACCAAGCAACAAGGGCAGCGAAAGGGGAACAAATGGAGTGCAGGAGCTGTGGATTATTCGTGGCGTAGGCACTCAGCTGTGGCAATAACCCCTTGAGGCAATCAATCCATACATGAAGATGTAATACAGGTAACAGAGACGTATATGTCCCTGTGTGTTTCCACTGAGTTAATGTAAATGCACTTTTATTGACTTCTTCATTTATTTATTACCTTGCCACGAGAATTTCTTTTCATTGCTAAAAAAAAGTGTCCCATCAAGGGTAGCAGGTGGTGCCACACCCAGTTAAGCACTCATGTTACAATGCAGGAGGACTGGGCTTCAACACCCTGGTTCCCACATGCCAGGGGAAATCTTTACAAGTGGTGCGGAAGTGCTGCAGTTGTCTCTCTCTGTGTCTCAAACTCTCTCTACCTCCCTTCCCTCTCAATTCCTGTCTATTTATTCCAGTGAATAATCAAGAAAATAGAAAGTAAAAAAAGAAAAAGGAAAAGGAAATATTCCACGACTTCAAATGGGTTAATCAGGACAATGCTTTCCTTGTTAAGATCCTCACAGCATTCCATATGCAGAAAGGCAAAGACGCCATGTATTTTTTAACCCAGTTTTTATATTTATTTATTTATTTATTTATTTAGGTGCTTATTCATTTTTGTTATTGATGAATTAATGTTTTACATTTGACATTGACTAGGGATCTGACACCAGCGGACTCCAGTACCCCTATATGGTACTCTGCCTCTACAAAACCGATCCATTGACCTGTCCATCCATCCATCCATCCACCCATACATCTATCCATCCATTCATACATACATACATCCATCCATCCATCCATCCATCCATCCATCCATCCACCAGTCAACCAAGCTAAGTACAAAAGGAGATCTCTCCTTGAATGGTGAGGAGAAACAACGATGCATAGGTAGGTTGCAAAGGCCCAGTTTGGCTGAATAGGGCAGAGGGGCTGAACCAGGGAATGTGTTGGGGCGTGTGGGTTTGGGTGGGATGAGCCGGAGACCCTGTGAGCTGGGTCACATTAGGGGCAGGCAGGGGGTGGAAGGGGTTGCGAACAGCTGTCACTGGAGAAGCATCACAAGTGCTGGAGCTGGTGAGCAGGGCACCTGGAAGAGAGGACAGACAAAGGAGAGAAGCAAAGTGCGGAGGAGAGGAGAGGGGAGAGGATGGTGAGGACAGGAGAGGACAGGAGAGGACAGGATTGGAGGGGACCTGAGAAACCTACCTGGACAAAGGCAGCATACGGACATCCAGGAAGGCAGGCAGGCATGCAGGCAGCTCTGGCCTGGGCTCCCAGGATCCCGGGCGCACCTCCACCTGTCTTCTCTTGGCTGCCAGCCCTGAGGTCCCTCGTCGGTCAGCACTGTCTTCCCATCCTTCCGTCCCTCTGTGCCAGGGCCCAGGCGTCTGGGCGCTGTTGCCTGACCTAGTGGCAGGGCAGTTGGGCTGCCCAGTGCCAGTGTGGCCAGCACAGATTGCCAGGGGCTAGGACATCACAGAGGGCTCATGTGGTTGCTAGGCCATGGGGACCCCGCCCATCCAGTTGACCAGCAGCCATGACCCCCACGCTGAACTTGACCTGAGGGGTGGTGGCCAGCCACCAGAGCCAGAGCCCCAGGCCAAAGCAGGTGCTGGTCGGCCGGGCCAAGGGGCTATGTGCAGATTGGTGTGTGTCTGGGCATGGGGCTGGCATCTGACAGTCCAGGGCGGGGGACCAAGGTCCGCCAGGCCCCTGTCCCACCATGTGCACTGACACACAGTCTTGCTGACTGACTGACAGTCCCCGCCCCAGAGATACCCACACCAAGTCCCTGGGTGCCCTGAGCTGCCCCTGAGGGTGGGTGGGTGCCTGCCTGGACACATGCCTCCGTAATGGAGGCCTCTATTAATCCCGTTGCCTACTGACAGCTGCCCTCCTGCCCCTCCTCCTCCTCCTACGCCTCCTCCTCCTCCTCTTCCTACTCTTCCTCCTCCTCTTTCTCCTCCTCCTCCTCCACCCCCTCCTCCTCTTCCTCATCCTCAGATGGACTCACTCAGGGCCCTTGGCCTAGGCAAGCCAGGGCTGCTGCTCTGGCTTCTGCAGCTTCTATCCAGTGGGGGGGTGTAGGAATCTGTTCCTGTCAGTCCCTGATTCCTGGGACCTTCCATGCCTCCAGCTGCCCCCACTCTCTAGTCCTGACCCCTCCTCAAGGATGCCCCCTTTCCCCTTACCCTCTGTCCCCCAGCTCCCAACTAACATCTACTGTGTTCCTCCCTGCGCTACTTTACTGCCACCCTGCTTCTGCCCTTCAGCCCTGAGGGCCCAGGGCCAGCCCAGCTGCCATCTCACCATCCAGCAGGGGGACCTGCCCTAACGCCCTGCCACCACACCCACACACACAGCCCTGCACACACTCCTGGGCTCCCCTGCCTGCAGCCTGCCTCTCAAACAGTCTCCTTCTGCCCCCTAGCCCCCTTACAGCCTCTGCCACGGACCCCCACAGACACCTGGGCATGAGCAGTGCAGACATGCAAACAGCTCCCCTCCCCCCCACTCCAGTTGCTCCAAGGTTGTCAAGAGTCTTTTTTTCATGCTGTAGGGGAGGGAGTTGAGACAGTCCAATGTCCTGGGGAGCAAGAACTGCAAACAGTCCATCTACAATGTAACATTTGGGTCTCAGGCCGCCCAATCCCTAGTGCGCTGTGCAGACCTTTGACTGGCAAAAACACCCCATCTGAGTGTGAGATCTGGCTGGGCTAGTGGCTCTTTCTGTGGACTAAGAGACAGACAGACAGAGTTTTCAGGTTCAAAACCTATACTTCCCAGAAGATGGTCATTCACTTCGGTAAAAAAAAAAAAAAAAAAAAGGCTTTTTATTTTTTTTCCCCCTGCCTGGGTAACCTGTCTCCTGCCTGTTTCAAAGTGAAAAAAGGGAAAAATCTTTTTTGGAGGGAAAAGGACCAAAATGCTGGCAGGTGGACTCCGTGGAAGGTGGATGGGGAGTTGCTCCTGCCCTGGCACTAGAGCCCCAGCTGCTGTTCCAGGTGCTCTCTGATAACAGAGATCTCCGTGTGTCGTGTCATGACACTGTCTCCAGGACTGACCCTCAGGATAATGAGGATTCAAAACGAGGCAGGTGATACTGCCTTCAAAAGTAAATCCAGGGAGGTTTGGCGGTATGTCAGAGGGTTAAGGGCTTGTGGCGCTCACGAATAGAGGGGACAGGTGGAAGGATTTGGGGTCTGGCCCCCAGACCGCCACCTGCAGGGGAGTCGCTTTACAGGGGGTGAAGCAGGTCTTTAGGAGCTCTATCTTTCTCTCCCACCCTGTATTTCCTCTGCTCTCTCCTTTTGTGTCTGTCAGATGCAAGGTCAGTAACAACAACAACAACAACAAAAACAATAACCACCACAGTGACCAAGCAACAAGGGCAGCGAAAGGGGAACAAATGGAGTGCAGGAGCTGTGGATTATTCGTGGCGTAGGCACTCAGCTGTGGCAATAACCCCTTGAGGCAATCAATCCATACATGAAGATGTAATACAGGTAACAGAGACGTATATGTCCCTGTGTGTTTCCACTGAGTTAATGTAAATGCACTTTTATTGACTTCTTCATTTATTTATTACCTTGCCACGAGAATTTCTTTTCATTGCTAAAAAAAAGTGTCCCATCAAGGGTAGCAGGTGGTGCCACACCCAGTTAAGCACTCATGTTACAATGCAGGAGGACTGGGCTTCAACACCCTGGTTCCCACATGCCAGGGGAAATCTTTACAAGTGGTGCGGAAGTGCTGCAGTTGTCTCTCTCTGTGTCTCAAACTCTCTCTACCTCCCTTCCCTCTCAATTCCTGTCTATTTATTCCAGTGAATAATCAAGAAAATAGAAAGTAAAAAAAGAAAAAGGAAAAGGAAATATTCCACGACTTCAAATGGGTTAATCAGGACAATGCTTTCCTTGTTAAGATCCTCACAGCATTCCATATGCAGAAAGGCAAAGACGCCATGTATTTTTTAACCCAGTTTTTATATTTATTTATTTATTTATTTATTTATTTAGGTGCTTATTCATTTTTGTTATTGATGAATTAATGTTTTACATTTGACATTGACTAGGGATCTGACACCAGCGGACTCCAGTACCCCTATATGGTACTCTGCCTCTACAAAACCGATCCATTGACCTGTCCATCCATCCATCCATCCACCCATACATCTATCCATCCATTCATACATACATACATACATACATACATACATCCATCCATCCATCCATCCATCCACCAGTCAACCAAGCTAAGTACAAAAGGAGATCTCTCCTTGAATGGTGAGGAGAAACAACGATGCATAGGTAGGTTGCAAAGGCCCAGTTTGGCTGAATAGGGCAGAGGGGCTGAACCAGGGAATGTGTTGGGGCGTGTGGGTTTGGGTGGGATGAGCCGGAGACCCTGTGAGCTGGGTCACATTAGGGGCAGGCAGGGGGTGGAAGGGGTTGCGAACAGCTGTCACTGGAGAAGCATCACAAGTGCTGGAGCTGGTGAGCAGGGCACCTGGAAGAGAGGACAGACAAAGGAGAGAAGCAAAGTGCGGAGGAGAGGAGAGGGGAGAGGATGGTGAGGACAGGAGAGGACAGGAGAGGACAGGATTAGAGGGGACCTGAGAAACCTACCTGGACAAAGGCAGCATACGGACATCCAGGAAGGCAGGCAGGCATGCAGGCAGCTCTGGCCTGGGCTCCCAGGATCCCGGGCGCACCTCCACCTGTCTTCTCTTGGCTGCCAGCCCTGAGGTCCCTCGTCGGTCAGCACTGTCTTCCCATCCTTCCGTCCCTCTGTGCCAGGGCCCAGGCGTCTGGGCGCTGTTGCCTGACCTAGTGGCAGGGCAGTTGGGCTGCCCAGTGCCAGTGTGGCCAGCACAGATTGCCAGGGGCTAGGACATCACAGAGGGCTCATGTGGTTGCTAGGCCATGGGGACCCCGCCCATCCAGTTGACCAACCAGCCATGACCCCCACGCTGAACTTGACCTGAGGGGTGGTGGCCAGCCACCAGAGCCAGAGCCCCAGGCCAAAGCAGGTGCTGGTCGGCCGGGCCAAGGGGCTATGTGCAGATTGGTGTGTGTCTGGGCATGGGGCTGGCATCTGACAGTCCAGGGCGGGGGACCAAGGTCCGCCAGGCCCCTGTCCCACCATGTGCACTGACACACAGTCTTGCTGACTGACTGACAGTCCCCGCCCCAGAGATACCCACACCAAGTCCCTGGGTGCCCTGAGCTGCCCCTGAGGGTTGGTGGGTGCCTGCCTGGACACATGCCTCCGTAATGGAGGCCTCTATTAATCCCGTTGCCTACTGACAGCTGCCCTCCTGCCCCTCCTCCTCCTCCTACGCCTCCTCCTCCTCCTCTTCCTACTCTTCCTCCTCCTCTTTCTCCTCCTCCTCCTCCACCCCCTCCTCCTCTTCCTCATCCTCAGATGGACTCACTCAGGGCCCTTGGCCTAGGCAAGCCAGGGCTGCTGCTCTGGCTTCTGCAGCTTCTATCCAGTGGGGGGGTGTAGGAATCTGTTCCTGTCAGTCCCTGATTCCTGGGACCTTCCATGCCTCCAGCTGCCCCCACTCTCTAGTCCTGACCCCTCCTCAAGGATGCCCCCTTTCCCCTTACCCTCTGTCCCCCAGCTCCCAACTAACATCTACTGTGTTCCTCCCTGCGCTACTTTACTGCCACCCTGCTTCTGCCCTTCAGCCCTGAGGGCCCAGGGCCAGCCCAGCTGCCATCTCACCATCCAGCAGGGGGACCTGCCCTAACGCCCTGCCACCACACCCACACACACAGCCCTGCACACACTCCTGGGCTCCCCTGCCTGCAGCCTGCCTCTCAAACAGTCTCCTTCTGCCCCCTAGCCCCCTTACAGCCTCTGCCACGGACCCCCACAGACACCTGGGCATGAGCAGTGCAGACATGCAAACAGCTCCCCTCCCCCCCACTCCAGTTGCTCCAAGGTTGTCAAGAGTCTTTTTTTCATGCTGTAGGGGAGGGAGTTGAGACAGTCCAATGTCCTGGGGAGCAAGAACTGCAAACAGTCCATCTACAATGTAACATTTGGGTCTCAGGCCGCCCAATCCCTAGTGCGCTGTGCAGACCTTTGACTGGCAAAAACACCCCATCTGAGTGTGAGATCTGGCTGGGCTAGTGGCTCTTTCTGTGGACTAAGAGACAGACAGACAGAGTTTTCAGGTTCAAAACCTATACTTCCCAGAAGATGGTCATTCACTTCGGTAAAAAAAAAAAAAAAAAAAGGCTTTTTATTTTTTTTCCCCCTGCCTGGGTAACCTGTCTCCTGCCTGTTTCAAAGTGAAAAAAGGGAAAAATCTTTTTTGGAGGGAAAAGGACCAAAATGCTGGCAGGTGGACTCCGTGGAAGGTGGATGGGGAGTTGCTCCTGCCCTGGCACTAGAGCCCCAGCTGCTGTTCCAGGTGCTCTCTGATAACAGAGATCTCCGTGTGTCGTGTCATGACACTGTCTCCAGGACTGACCCTCAGGATAATGAGGATTCAAAACGAGGCAGGTGATACTGCCTTCAAAAGTAAATCCAGGGAGGTTTGGCGGTATGTCAGAGGGTTAAGGGCTTGTGGCGCTCACGAATAGAGGGGACAGGTGGAAGGATTTGGGGTCTGGCCCCCAGACCGCCACCTGCAGGGGAGTCGCTTTACAGGGGGTGAAGCAGGTCTTTAGGAGCTCTATCTTTCTCTCCCACCCTGTATTTCCTCTGCTCTCTCCTTTTGTGTCTGTCAGATGCAAGGTCAGTAACAACAACAACAACAACAAAAACAATAACCACCACAGTGACCAAGCAACAAGGGCAGCGAAAGGGGAACAAATGGAGTGCAGGAGCTGTGGATTATTCGTGGCGTAGGCACTCAGCTGTGGCAATAACCCCTTGAGGCAATCAATCCATACATGAAGATGTAATACAGGTAACAGAGACGTATATGTCCCTGTGTGTTTCCACTGAGTTAATGTAAATGCACTTTTATTGACTTCTTCATTTATTTATTACCTTGCCACGAGAATTTCTTTTCATTGCTAAAAAAAAGTGTCCCATCAAGGGTAGCAGGTGGTGCCACACCCAGTTAAGCACTCATGTTACAATGCAGGAGGACTGGGCTTCAACACCCTGGTTCCCACATGCCAGGGGAAATCTTTACAAGTGGTGCGGAAGTGCTGCAGTTGTCTCTCTCTGTGTCTCAAACTCTCTCTACCTCCCTTCCCTCTCAATTCCTGTCTATTTATTCCAGTGAATAATCAAGAAAATAGAAAGTAAAAAAAGAAAAAGGAAAAGGAAATATTCCACGACTTCAAATGGGTTAATCAGGACAATGCTTTCCTTGTTAAGATCCTCACAGCATTCCATATGCAGAAAGGCAAAGACGCCATGTATTTTTTAACCCAGTTTTTATATTTATTTATTTATTTATTTATTTAGGTGCTTATTCATTTTTGTTATTGATGAATTAATGTTTTACATTTGACATTGACTAGGGATCTGACACCAGCGGACTCCAGGACCCCTATATGGTACTCTGCCTCTACAAAACCGACCCATTGACCTGTCCATCCATCCATCCATCCACCCATACATCTATCCATCCATTCATACATACATACATACATACATACATACATACATCCATCCATCCATCCATCCACCAGTCAACCAAGCTAAGTACAAAAGGAGATCTCTCCTTGAATGGTGAGGAGAAACAACGATGCATAGGTAGGTTGCAAAGGCCCAGTTTGGCTGAATAGGGCAGAGGGGCTGAACCAGGGAATGTGTTGGGGCGTGTGGGTTTGGGTGGGATGAGCCGTAGACCCTGTGAGCTGGGTCACATTAGGGGCAGGCAGGGGGTGGAAGGGGTTGCGAACAGCTGTCACTGGAGAAGCATCACAAGTGCTGGAGCTGGTGAGCAGGGCACCTGGAAGAGAGGACAGACAAAGGAGAGAAGCAAAGTGCGGAGGAGAGGAGAGGGGAGAGGATGGTGAGGACAGGAGAGGACAGGAGAGGACAGGATTAGAGGGGACCTGAGAAACCTACCTGGACAAAGGCAGCATACGGACATCCAGGAAGGCAGGCAGGCATGCAGGCAGCTCTGGCCTGGGCTCCCAGGATCCCGGGCGCACCTCCACCTGTCTTCTCTTGGCTGCCAGCCCTGAGGTCCCTCGTCGGTCAGCACTGTCTTCCCATCCTTCCGTCCCTCTGTGCCAGGGCCCAGGCGTCTGGGCGCTGTTGCCTGACCTAGTGGCAGGGCAGTTGGGCTGCCCAGTGCCAGTGTGGCCAGCACAGATTGCCAGGGGCTAGGACATCACAGAGGGCTCATGTGGTTGCTAGGCCATGGGGACCCCGCCCATCCAGTTGACCAACCAGCCATGACCCCCACGCTGAACTTGACCTGAGGGGTGGTGGCCAGCCACCAGAGCCAGAGCCCCAGGCCAAAGCAGGTGCTGGTCGGCCGGGCCAAGGGGCTATGTGCAGATTGGTGTGTGTCTGGGCATGGGGCTGGCATCTGACAGTCCAGGGCGGGGGACCAAGGTCCGCCAGGCCCCTGTCCCACCATGTGCACTGACACACAGTCTTGCTGACTGACTGACAGTCCCCGCCCCAGAGATACCCACACCAAGTCCCTGGGTGCCCTGAGCTGCCCCTGAGGGTGGGTGGGTGCCTGCCTGGACACATGCCTCCGTAATGGAGGCCTCTATTAATCCCGTTGCCTACTGACAGCTGCCCTCCTGCCCCTCCTCCTCCTCCTACGCCTCCTCCTCCTCCTCTTCCTACTCTTCCTCCTCCTCTTTCTCCTCCTCCTCCTCCACCCCCTCCTCCTCTTCCTCATCCTCAGATGGACTCACTCAGGGCCCTTGGCCTAGGCAAGCCAGGGCTGCTGCTCTGGCTTCTGCAGCTTCTATCCAGTGGGGGGGTGTAGGAATCTGTTCCTGTCAGTCCCTGATTCCTGGGACCTTCCATGCCTCCAGCTGCCCCCACTCTCTAGTCCTGACCCCTCCTCAAGGATGCCCCCTTTCCCCTTACCCTCTGTCCCCCAGCTCCCAACTAACATCTACTGTGTTCCTCCCTGCGCTACTTTACTGCCACCCTGCTTCTGCCCTTCAGCCCTGAGGGCCCAGGGCCAGCCCAGCTGCCATCTCACCATCCAGCAGGGGGACCTGCCCTAACGCCCTGCCACCACACCCACACACACAGCCCTGCACACACTCCTGGGCTCCCCTGCCTGCAGCCTGCCTCTCAAACAGTCTCCTTCTGCCCCCTAGCCCCCTTACAGCCTCTGCCACGGACCCCCACAGACACCTGGGCATGAGCAGTGCAGACATGCAAACAGCTCCCCTCCCCCCCACTCCAGTTGCTCCAAGGTTGTCAAGAGTCTTTTTTTCATGCTGTAGGGGAGGGAGTTGAGACAGTCCAATGTCCTGGGGAGCAAGAACTGCAAACAGTCCATCTACAATGTAACATTTGGGTCTCAGGCCGCCCAATCCCTAGTGCGCTGTGCAGACCTTTGACTGGCAAAAACACCCCATCTGAGTGTGAGATCTGGCTGGGCTAGTGGCTCTTTCTGTGGACTAAGAGACAGACAGACAGAGTTTTCAGGTTCAAAACCTATACTTCCCAGAAGATGGTCATTCACTTCGGTAAAAAAAAAAAAAAAAAAAAGGCTTTTTATTTTTTTTCCCCCTGCCTGGGTAACCTGTCTCCTGCCTGTTTCAAAGTGAAAAAAGGGAAAAATCTTTTTTGGAGGGAAAAGGACCAAAATGCTGGCAGGTGGACTCCGTGGAAGGTGGATGGGGAGTTGCTCCTGCCCTGGCACTAGAGCCCCAGCTGCTGTTCCAGGTGCTCTCTGATAACAGAGATCTCCGTGTGTCGTGTCATGACACTGTCTCCAGGACTGACCCTCAGGATAATGAGGATTCAAAACGAGGCAGGTGATACTGCCTTCAAAAGTAAATCCAGGGAGGTTTGGCGGTATGTCAGAGGGTTAAGGGCTTGTGGCGCTCACGAATAGAGGGGACAGGTGGAAGGATTTGGGGTCTGGCCCCCAGACCGCCACCTGCAGGGGAGTCGCTTTACAGGGGGTGAAGCAGGTCTTTAGGAGCTCTATCTTTCTCTCCCACCCTGTATTTCCTCTGCTCTCTCCTTTTGTGTCTGTCAGATGCAAGGTCAGTAACAACAACAACAACAACAAAAACAATAACCACCACAGTGACCAAGCAACAAGGGCAGCGAAAGGGGAACAAATGGAGTGCAGGAGCTGTGGATTATTCGTGGCGTAGGCACTCAGCTGTGGCAATAACCCCTTGAGGCAATCAATCCATACATGAAGATGTAATACAGGTAACAGAGACGTATATGTCCCTGTGTGTTTCCACTGAGTTAATGTAAATGCACTTTTATTGACTTCTTCATTTATTTATTACCTTGCCACGAGAATTTCTTTTCATTGCTAAAAAAAAGTGTCCCATCAAGGGTAGCAGGTGGTGCCACACCCAGTTAAGCACTCATGTTACAATGCAGGAGGACTGGGCTTCAACACCCTGGTTCCCACATGCCAGGGGAAATCTTTACAAGTGGTGCGGAAGTGCTGCAGTTGTCTCTCTCTGTGTCTCAAACTCTCTCTACCTCCCTTCCCTCTCAATTCCTGTCTATTTATTCCAGTGAATAATCAAGAAAATAGAAAGTAAAAAAAGAAAAAGGAAAAGGAAATATTCCACGACTTCAAATGGGTTAATCAGGACAATGCTTTCCTTGTTAAGATCCTCACAGCATTCCATATGCAGAAAGGCAAAGACGCCATGTATTTTTTAACCCAGTTTTTATATTTATTTATTTATTTATTTATTTAGGTGCTTATTCATTTTTGTTATTGATGAATTAATGTTTTACATTTGACATTGACTAGGGATCTGACACCAGCGGACTCCAGGACCCCTATATGGTACTCTGCCTCTACAAAACCGACCCATTGACCTGTCCATCCATCCATCCATCCACCCATACATCTATCCATCCATTCATACATACATACATACATACATACATACATACATCCATCCATCCATCCATCCACCAGTCAACCAAGCTAAGTACAAAAGGAGATCTCTCCTTGAATGGTGAGGAGAAACAACGATGCATAGGTAGGTTGCAAAGGCCCAGTTTGGCTGAATAGGGCAGAGGGGCTGAACCAGGGAATGTGTTGGGGCGTGTGGGTTTGGGTGGGATGAGCCGTAGACCCTGTGAGCTGGGTCACATTAGGGGCAGGCAGGGGGTGGAAGGGGTTGCGAACAGCTGTCACTGGAGAAGCATCACAAGTGCTGGAGCTGGTGAGCAGGGCACCTGGAAGAGAGGACAGACAAAGGAGAGAAGCAAAGTGCGGAGGAGAGGAGAGGGGAGAGGATGGTGAGGACAGGAGAGGACAGGAGAGGACAGGATTAGAGGGGACCTGAGAAACCTACCTGGACAAAGGCAGCATACGGACATCCAGGAAGGCAGGCAGGCATGCAGGCAGCTCTGGCCTGGGCTCCCAGGATCCCGGGCGCACCTCCACCTGTCTTCTCTTGGCTGCCAGCCCTGAGGTCCCTCGTCGGTCAGCACTGTCTTCCCATCCTTCCGTCCCTCTGTGCCAGGGCCCAGGCGTCTGGGCGCTGTTGCCTGACCTAGTGGCAGGGCAGTTGGGCTGCCCAGTGCCAGTGTGGCCAGCACAGATTGCCAGGGGCTAGGACATCACAGAGGGCTCATGTGGTTGCTAGGCCATGGGGACCCCGCCCATCCAGTTGACCAACCAGCCATGACCCCCACGCTGAACTTGACCTGAGGGGTGGTGGCCAGCCACCAGAGCCAGAGCCCCAGGCCAAAGCAGGTGCTGGTCGGCCGGGCCAAGGGGCTATGTGCAGATTGGTGTGTGTCTGGGCATGGGGCTGGCATCTGACAGTCCAGGGCGGGGGACCAAGGTCCGCCAGGCCCCTGTCCCACCATGTGCACTGACACACAGTCTTGCTGACTGACTGACAGTCCCCGCCCCAGAGATACCCACACCAAGTCCCTGGGTGCCCTGAGCTGCCCCTGAGGGTGGGTGGGTGCCTGCCTGGACACATGCCTCCGTAATGGAGGCCTCTATTAATCCCGTTGCCTACTGACAGCTGCCCTCCTGCCCCTCCTCCTCCTCCTACGCCTCCTCCTCCTCCTCTTCCTACTCTTCCTCCTCCTCTTTCTCCTCCTCCTCCTCCACCCCCTCCTCCTCTTCCTCATCCTCAGATGGACTCACTCAGGGCCCTTGGCCTAGGCAAGCCAGGGCTGCTGCTCTGGCTTCTGCAGCTTCTATCCAGTGGGGGGGTGTAGGAATCTGTTCCTGTCAGTCCCTGATTCCTGGGACCTTCCATGCCTCCAGCTGCCCCCACTCTCTAGTCCTGACCCCTCCTCAAGGATGCCCCCTTTCCCCTTACCCTCTGTCCCCCAGCTCCCAACTAACATCTACTGTGTTCCTCCCTGCGCTACTTTACTGCCACCCTGCTTCTGCCCTTCAGCCCTGAGGGCCCAGGGCCAGCCCAGCTGCCATCTCACCATCCAGCAGGGGGACCTGCCCTAACGCCCTGCCACCACACCCACACACACAGCCCTGCACACACTCCTGGGCTCCCCTGCCTGCAGCCTGCCTCTCAAACAGTCTCCTTCTGCCCCCTAGCCCCCTTACAGCCTCTGCCACGGACCCCCACAGACACCTGGGCATGAGCAGTGCAGACATGCAAACAGCTCCCCTCCCCCCCACTCCAGTTGCTCCAAGGTTGTCAAGAGTCTTTTTTTCATGCTGTAGGGGAGGGAGTTGAGACAGTCCAATGTCCTGGGGAGCAAGAACTGCAAACAGTCCATCTACAATGTAACATTTGGGTCTCAGGCCGCCCAATCCCTAGTGCGCTGTGCAGACCTTTGACTGGCAAAAACACCCCATCTGAGTGTGAGATCTGGCTGGGCTAGTGGCTCTTTCTGTGGACTAAGAGACAGACAGACAGAGTTTTCAGGTTCAAAACCTATACTTCCCAGAAGATGGTCATTCACTTCGGTAAAAAAAAAAAAAAAAAAAGGCTTTTTATTTTTTTTCCCCCTGCCTGGGTAACCTGTCTCCTGCCTGTTTCAAAGTGAAAAAAGGGAAAAATCTTTTTTGGAGGGAAAAGGACCAAAATGCTGGCAGGTGGACTCCGTGGAAGGTGGATGGGGAGTTGCTCCTGCCCTGGCACTAGAGCCCCAGCTGCTGTTCCAGGTGCTCTCTGATAACAGAGATCTCCGTGTGTCGTGTCATGACACTGTCTCCAGGACTGACCCTCAGGATAATGAGGATTCAAAACGAGGCAGGTGATACTGCCTTCAAAAGTAAATCCAGGGAGGTTTGGCGGTATGTCAGAGGGTTAAGGGCTTGTGGCGCTCACGAATAGAGGGGACAGGTGGAAGGATTTGGGGTCTGGCCCCCAGACCGCCACCTGCAGGGGAGTCGCTTTACAGGGGGTGAAGCAGGTCTTTAGGAGCTCTATCTTTCTCTCCCACCCTGTATTTCCTCTGCTCTCTCCTTTTGTGTCTGTCAGATGCAAGGTCAGTAACAACAACAACAACAACAAAAACAATAACCACCACAGTGACCAAGCAACAAGGGCAGCGAAAGGGGAACAAATGGAGTGCAGGAGCTGTGGATTATTCGTGGCGTAGGCACTCAGCTGTGGCAATAACCCCTTGAGGCAATCAATCCATACATGAAGATGTAATACAGGTAACAGAGACGTATATGTCCCTGTGTGTTTCCACTGAGTTAATGTAAATGCACTTTTATTGACTTCTTCATTTATTTATTACCTTGCCACGAGAATTTCTTTTCATTGCTAAAAAAAAGTGTCCCATCAAGGGTAGCAGGTGGTGCCACACCCAGTTAAGCACTCATGTTACAATGCAGGAGGACTGGGCTTCAACACCCTGGTTCCCACATGCCAGGGGAAATCTTTACAAGTGGTGCGGAAGTGCTGCAGTTGTCTCTCTCTGTGTCTCAAACTCTCTCTACCTCCCTTCCCTCTCAATTCCTGTCTATTTATTCCAGTGAATAATCAAGAAAATAGAAAGTAAAAAAAGAAAAAGGAAAAGGAAATATTCCACGACTTCAAATGGGTTAATCAGGACAATGCTTTCCTTGTTAAGATCCTCACAGCATTCCATATGCAGAAAGGCAAAGACGCCATGTATTTTTTAACCCAGTTTTTATATTTATTTATTTATTTATTTATTTAGGTGCTTATTCATTTTTGTTATTGATGAATTAATGTTTTACATTTGACATTGACTAGGGATCTGACACCAGCGGACTCCAGTACCCCTATATGGTACTCTGCCTCTACAAAACCGATCCATTGACCTGTCCATCCATCCATCCATCCACCCATACATCTATCCATCCATTCATACATACATACATACATACATACATACATACATACATCCATCCATCCATCCATCCACCAGTCAACCAAGCTAAGTACAAAAGGAGATCTCTCCTTGAATGGTGAGGAGAAACAACGATGCATAGGTAGGTTGCAAAGGCCCAGTTTGGCTGAATAGGGCAGAGGGGCTGAACCAGGGAATGTGTTGGGGCGTGTGGGTTTGGGTGGGATGAGCCGGAGACCCTGTGAGCTGGGTCACATTAGGGGCAGGCAGGGGGTGGAAGGGGTTGCGAACAGCTGTCACTGGAGAAGCATCACAAGTGCTGGAGCTGGTGAGCAGGGCACCTGGAAGAGAGGACAGACAAAGGAGAGAAGCAAAGTGCGGAGGAGAGGAGAGGGGAGAGGATGGTGAGGACAGGAGAGGACAGGAGAGGACAGGATTAGAGGGGACCTGAGAAACCTACCTGGACAAAGGCAGCATACGGACATCCAGGAAGGCAGGCAGGCATGCAGGCAGCTCTGGCCTGGGCTCCCAGGATCCCGGGCGCACCTCCACCTGTCTTCTCTTGGCTGCCAGCCCTGAGGTCCCTCGTCGGTCAGCACTGTCTTCCCATCCTTCCGTCCCTCTGTGCCAGGGCCCAGGCGTCTGGGCGCTGTTGCCTGACCTAGTGGCAGGGCAGTTGGGCTGCCCAGTGCCAGTGTGGCCAGCACAGATTGCCAGGGGCTAGGACATCACAGAGGGCTCATGTGGTTGCTAGGCCATGGGGACCCCGCCCATCCAGTTGACCAACCAGCCATGACCCCCACGCTGAACTTGACCTGAGGGGTGGTGGCCAACCACCAGAGCCAGAGCCCCAGGCCAAAGCAGGTGCTGGTCGGCCGGGCCAAGGGGCTATGTGCAGATTGGTGTGTGTCTGGGCATGGGGCTGGCATCTGACAGTCCAGGGCGGGGGACCAAGGTCCGCCAGGCCCCTGTCCCACCATGTGCACTGACACACAGTCTTGCTGACTGACTGACAGTCCCCGCCCCAGAGATACCCACACCAAGTCCCTGGGTGCCCTGAGCTGCCCCTGAGGGTGGGTGGGTGCCTGCCTGGACACATGCCTCCGTAATGGAGGCCTCTATTAATCCCGTTGCCTACTGACAGCTGCCCTCCTTCCCCTCCTCCTCCTCCTACGCCTCCTCCTCCTCCTCTTCCTACTCTTCCTCCTCCTCTTTCTCCTCCTCCTCCTCCACCCCCTCCTCCTCTTCCTCATCCTCAGATGGACTCACTCAGGGCCCTTGGCCTAGGCAAGCCAGGGCTGCTGCTCTGGCTTCTGCAGCTTCTATCCAGTGGGGGGGTGTAGGAATCTGTTCCTGTCAGTCCCTGATTCCTGGGACCTTCCATGCCTCCAGCTGCCCCCACTCTCTAGTCCTGACCCCTCCTCAAGGATGCCCCCTTTCCCCTTACCCTCTGTCCCCCAGCTCCCAACTAACATCTACTGTGTTCCTCCCTGCGCTACTTTACTGCCACCCTGCTTCTGCCCTTCAGCCCTGAGGGCCCAGGGCCAGCCCAGCTGCCATCTCACCATCCAGCAGGGGGACCTGCCCTAACGCCCTGCCACCACACCCACACACACAGCCCTGCACACACTCCTGGGCTCCCCTGCCTGCAGCCTGCCTCTCAAACAGTCTCCTTCTGCCCCCTAGCCCCCTTACAGCCTCTGCCACGGACCCCCACAGACACCTGGGCATGAGCAGTGCAGACATGCAAACAGCTCCCCTCCCCCCCACTCCAGTTGCTCCAAGGTTGTCAAGAGTCTTTTTTTCATGCTGTAGGGGAGGGAGTTGAGACAGTCCAATGTCCTGGGGAGCAAGAACTGCAAACAGTCCATCTACAATGTAACATTTGGGTCTCAGGCCGCCCAATCCCTAGTGCGCTGTGCAGACCTTTGACTGGCAAAAACACCCCATCTGAGTGTGAGATCTGGCTGGGCTAGTGGCTCTTTCTGTGGACTAAGAGACAGACAGACAGAGTTTTCAGGTTCAAAACCTATACTTCCCAGAAGATGGTCATTCACTTCGGTAAAAAAAAAAAAAAAAAAAAAGGCTTTTTATTTTTTTTCCCCCTGCCTGGGTAACCTGTCTCCTGCCTGTTTCAAAGTGAAAAAAGGGAAAAATCTTTTTTGGAGGGAAAAGGACCAAAATGCTGGCAGGTGGACTCCGTGGAAGGTGGATGGGGAGTTGCTCCTGCCCTGGCACTAGAGCCCCAGCTGCTGTTCCAGGTGCTCTCTGATAACAGAGATCTCCGTGTGTCGTGTCATGACACTGTCTCCAGGACTGACCCTCAGGATAATGAGGATTCAAAACGAGGCAGGTGATACTGCCTTCAAAAGTAAATCCAGGGAGGTTTGGCGGTATGTCAGAGGGTTAAGGGCTTGTGGCGCTCACGAATAGAGGGGACAGGTGGAAGGATTTGGGGTCTGGCCCCCAGACCGCCACCTGCAGGGGAGTCGCTTTACAGGGGGTGAAGCAGGTCTTTAGGAGCTCTATCTTTCTCTCCCACCCTGTATTTCCTCTGCTCTCTCCTTTTGTGTCTGTCAGATGCAAGGTCAGTAACAACAACAACAACAACAAAAACAATAACCACCACAGTGACCAAGCAACAAGGGCAGCGAAAGGGGAACAAATGGAGTGCAGGAGCTGTGGATTATTCGTGGCGTAGGCACTCAGCTGTGGCAATAACCCCTTGAGGCAATCAATCCATACATGAAGATGTAATACAGGTAACAGAGACGTATATGTCCCTGTGTGTTTCCACTGAGTTAATGTAAATGCACTTTTATTGACTTCTTCATTTATTTATTACCTTGCCACGAGAATTTCTTTTCATTGCTAAAAAAAAGTGTCCCATCAAGGGTACCAGGTGGTGCCACACCCAGTTAAGCACTCATGTTACAATGCAGGAGGACTGGGCTTCAACACCCTGGTTCCCACGTGCCAGGGGAAATCTTTACAAGTGGTGCGGAAGTGCTGCAGTTGTCTCTCTCTGTGTCTCAAACTCTCTCTACCTCCCTTCCCTCTCAATTCCTGTCTATTTATTCCAGTGAATAATCAAGAAAATAGAAAGTAAAAAAAGAAAAAGGAAAAGGAAATATTCCACGACTTCAAATGGGTTAATCAGGACAATGCTTTCCTTGTTAAGATCCTCACAGCATTCCATATGCAGAAAGGCAAAGACGCCATGTATTTTTTAACCCAGTTTTTATATTTATTTATTTATTTATTTATTTAGGTGCTTATTCATTTTTGTTATTGATGAATTAATGTTTTACATTTGACATTGACTAGGGATCTGACACCAGCGGACTCCAGTACCCCTATATGGTACTCTGCCTCTACAAAACCGATCCATTGACCTGTCCATCCATCCATCCATCCACCCATACATCTATCCATCCATTCATACATACATACATACATACATACATACATACATCCATCCATCCATCCATCCATCCACCAGTCAACCAAGCTAAGTACAAAAGGAGATCTCTCCTTGAATGGTGAGGAGAAACAACGATGCATAGGTAGGTTGCAAAGGCCCAGTTTGGCTGAATAGGGCAGAGGGGCTGAACCAGGGAATGTGTTGGGGCGTGTGGGTTTGGGTGGGATGAGCCGGAGACCCTGTGAGCTGGGTCACATTAGGGGCAGGCAGGGGGTGGAAGGGGTTGCGAACAGCTGTCACTGGAGAAGCATCACAAGTGCTGGAGCTGGTGAGCAGGGCACCTGGAAGAGAGGACAGACAAAGGAGAGAAGCAAAGTGCGGAGGAGAGGAGAGGGGAGAGGATGGTGAGGACAGGAGAGGACAGGAGAGGACAGGATTAGAGGGGACCTGAGAAACCTACCTGGACAAAGGCAGCATACGGACATCCAGGAAGGCAGGCAGGCATGCAGGCAGCTCTGGCCTGGGCTCCCAGGATCCCGGGCGCACCTCCACCTGTCTTCTCTTGGCTGCCAGCCCTGAGGTCCCTCGTCGGTCAGCACTGTCTTCCCATCCTTCCGTCCCTCTGTGCCAGGGCCCAGGCGTCTGGGCGCTGTTGCCTGACCTAGTGGCAGGGCAGTTGGGCTGCCCAGTGCCAGTGTGGCCAGCACAGATTGCCAGGGGCTAGGACATCACAGAGGGCTCATGTGGTTGCTAGGCCATGGGGACCCCGCCCATCCAGTTGACCAGCAGCCATGACCCCCACGCTGAACTTGACCTGAGGGGTGGTGGCCAGCCACCAGAGCCAGAGCCCCAGGCCAAAGCAGGTGCTGGTCGGCCGGGCCAAGGGGCTATGTGCAGATTGGTGTGTGTCTGGGCATGGGGCTGGCATCTGACAGTCCAGGGCGGGGGACCAAGGTCCGCCAGGCCCCTGTCCCACCATGTGCACTGACACACAGTCTTGCTGACTGACTGACAGTCCCCGCCCCAGAGATACCCACACCAAGTCCCTGGGTGCCCTGAGCTGCCCCTGAGGGTGGGTGGGTGCCTGCCTGGACACATGCCTCCGTAATGGAGGCCTCTATTAATCCCGTTGCCTACTGACAGCTGCCCTCCTGCCCCTCCTCCTCCTCCTACGCCTCCTCCTCCTCCTCTTCCTACTCTTCCTCCTCCTCTTTCTCCTCCTCCTCCTCCACCCCCTCCTCCTCTTCCTCATCCTCAGATGGACTCACTCAGGGCCCTTGGCCTAGGCAAGCCAGGGCTGCTGCTCTGGCTTCTGCAGCTTCTATCCAGTGGGGGGGTGTAGGAATCTGTTCCTGTCAGTCCCTGATTCCTGGGACCTTCCATGCCTCCAGCTGCCCCCACTCTCTAGTCCTGACCCCTCCTCAAGGATGCCCCCTTTCCCCTTACCCTCTGTCCCCCAGCTCCCAACTAACATCTACTGTGTTCCTCCCTGCGCTACTTTACTGCCACCCTGCTTCTGCCCTTCAGCCCTGAGGGCCCAGGGCCAGCCCAGCTGCCATCTCACCATCCAGCAGGGGGACCTGCCCTAACGCCCTGCCACCACACCCACACACACAGCCCTGCACACACTCCTGGGCTCCCCTGCCTGCAGCCTGCCTCTCAAACAGTCTCCTTCTGCCCCCTAGCCCCCTTACAGCCTCTGCCACGGACCCCCACAGACACCTGGGCATGAGCAGTGCAGACATGCAAACAGCTCCCCTCCCCCCCACTCCAGTTGCTCCAAGGTTGTCAAGAGTCTTTTTTTCATGCTGTAGGGGAGGGAGTTGAGACAGTCCAATGTCCTGGGGAGCAAGAACTGCAAACAGTCCATCTACAATGTAACATTTGGGTCTCAGGCCGCCCAATCCCTAGTGCGCTGTGCAGACCTTTGACTGGCAAAAACACCCCATCTGAGTGTGAGATCTGGCTGGGCTAGTGGCTCTTTCTGTGGACTAAGAGACAGACAGACAGAGTTTTCAGGTTCAAAACCTATACTTCCCAGAAGATGGTCATTCACTTCGGTAAAAAAAAAAAAAAAAAAAAGGCTTTTTATTTTTTTTCCCCCTGCCTGGGTAACCTGTCTCCTGCCTGTTTCAAAGTGAAAAAAGGGAAAAATCTTTTTTGGAGGGAAAAGGACCAAAATGCTGGCAGGTGGACTCCGTGGAAGGTGGATGGGGAGTTGCTCCTGCCCTGGCACTAGAGCCCCAGCTGCTGTTCCAGGTGCTCTCTGATAACAGAGATCTCCGTGTGTCGTGTCATGACACTGTCTCCAGGACTGACCCTCAGGATAATGAGGATTCAAAACGAGGCAGGTGATACTGCCTTCAAAAGTAAATCCAGGGAGGTTTGGCGGTATGTCAGAGGGTTAAGGGCTTGTGGCGCTCACGAATAGAGGGGACAGGTGGAAGGATTTGGGGTCTGGCCCCCAGACCGCCACCTGCAGGGGAGTCGCTTTACAGGGGGTGAAGCAGGTCTTTAGGAGCTCTATCTTTCTCTCCCACCCTGTATTTCCTCTGCTCTCTCCTTTTGTGTCTGTCAGATGCAAGGTCAGTAACAACAACAACAACAACAAAAACAATAACCACCACAGTGACCAAGCAACAAGGGCAGCGAAAGGGGAACAAATGGAGTGCAGGAGCTGTGGATTATTCGTGGCGTAGGCACTCAGCTGTGGCAATAACCCCTTGAGGCAATCAATCCATACATGAAGATGTAATACAGGTAACAGAGACGTATATGTCCCTGTGTGTTTCCACTGAGTTAATGTAAATGCACTTTTATTGACTTCTTCATTTATTTATTACCTTGCCACGAGAATTTCTTTTCATTGCTAAAAAAAAGTGTCCCATCAAGGGTACCAGGTGGTGCCACACCCAGTTAAGCACTCATGTTACAATGCAGGAGGACTGGGCTTCAACACCCTGGTTCCCACATGCCAGGGGAAATCTTTACAAGTGGTGCGGAAGTGCTGCAGTTGTCTCTCTCTGTGTCTCAAACACTCTCTACCTCCCTTCCCTCTCAATTCCTGTCTATTTATTCCAGTGAATAATCAAGAAAATAGAAAGTAAAAAAAGAAAAAGGAAAAGGAAATATTCCACGACTTCAAATGGGTTAATCAGGACAATGCTTTCCTTGTTAAGATCCTCACAGCATTCTATATGCAGAAAGGCAAAGACGCCATGTATTTTTTAACCCAGTTTTTATATTTATTTATTTATTTATTTATTTATTTAGGTGCTTATTCATTTTTGTTATTGATGAATTAATGTTTTACATTTGACATTGACTAGGGATCTGACACCAGCGGACTCCAGTACCCCTATATGGTACTCTGCCTCTACAAAACCGATCCATTGACCTGTCCATCCATCCATCCATCCACCCATACATCTATCCATCCATTCATACATACATACATACATACATACATACATACATCCATCCATCCATCCATCCATCCACCAGTCAACCAAGCTAAGTACAAAAGGAGATCTCTCCTTGAATGGTGAGGAGAAACAACGATGCATAGGTAGGTTGCAAAGGCCCAGTTTGGCTGAATAGGGCAGAGGGGCTGAACCAGGGAATGTGTTGGGGCGTGTGGGTTTGGGTGGGATGAGCCGGAGACCCTGTGAGCTGGGTCACATTAGGGGCAGGCAGGGGGTGGAAGGGGTTGCGAACAGCTGTCACTGGAGAAGCATCACAAGTGCTGGAGCTGGTGAGCAGGGCACCTGGAAGAGAGGACAGACAAAGGAGAGA
This sequence comes from Erinaceus europaeus, assembly GCF_950295315.1. Lineage (NCBI taxonomy): Eukaryota > Metazoa > Chordata > Mammalia > Eulipotyphla > Erinaceidae > Erinaceus > Erinaceus europaeus. The sequence goes on along the minus strand of NW_026647124.1, from coordinate 602,828 downwards.
AGCAAAGTGCGGAGGAGAGGAGAGGGGAGAGGATGGTGAGGACAGGAGAGGACAGGAGAGGACAGGATTAGAGGGGACCTGAGAAACCTACCTGGACAAAGGCAGCATACGGACATCCAGGAAGGCAGGCAGGCATGCAGGCAGCTCTGGCCTGGGCTCCCAGGATCCCGGGCGCACCTCCACCTGTCTTCTCTTGGCTGCCAGCCCTGAGGTCCCTCGTCGGTCAGCACTGTCTTCCCATCCTTCCGTCCCTCTGTGCCAGGGCCCAGGCGTCTGGGCGCTGTTGCCTGACCTAGTGGCAGGGCAGTTGGGCTGCCCAGTGCCAGTGTGGCCAGCACAGATTGCCAGGGGCTAGGACATCACAGAGGGCTCATGTGGTTGCTAGGCCATGGGGACCCCGCCCATCCAGTTGACCAGCAGCCATGACCCCCACGCTGAACTTGACCTGAGGGGTGGTGGCCAGCCACCAGAGCCAGAGCCCCAGGCCAAAGCAGGTGCTGGTCGGCCGGGCCAAGGGGCTATGTGCAGATTGGTGTGTGTCTGGGCATGGGGCTGGCATCTGACAGTCCAGGGCGGGGGACCAAGGTCCGCCAGGCCCCTGTCCCACCATGTGCACTGACACACAGTCTTGCTGACTGACTGACAGTCCCCGCCCCAGAGATACCCACACCAAGTCCCTGGGTGCCCTGAGCTGCCCCTGAGGGTGGGTGGGTGCCTGCCTGGACACATGCCTCCGTAATGGAGGCCTCTATTAATCCCGTTGCCTACTGACAGCTGCCCTCCTGCCCCTCCTCCTCCTCCTACGCCTCCTCCTCCTCCTCTTCCTACTCTTCCTCCTCCTCTTTCTCCTCCTCCTCCTCCACCCCCTCCTCCTCTTCCTCATCCTCAGATGGACTCACTCAGGGCCCTTGGCCTAGGCAAGCCAGGGCTGCTGCTCTGGCTTCTGCAGCTTCTATCCAGTGGGGGGGTGTAGGAATCTGTTCCTGTCAGTCCCTGATTCCTGGGACCTTCCATGCCTCCAGCTGCCCCCACTCTCTAGTCCTGACCCCTCCTCAAGGATGCCCCCTTTCCCCTTACCCTCTGTCCCCCAGCTCCCAACTAACATCTACTGTGTTCCTCCCTGCGCTACTTTACTGCCACCCTGCTTCTGCCCTTCAGCCCTGAGGGCCCAGGGCCAGCCCAGCTGCCATCTCACCATCCAGCAGGGGGACCTGCCCTAACGCCCTGCCACCACACCCACACACACAGCCCTGCACACACTCCTGGGCTCCCCTGCCTGCAGCCTGCCTCTCAAACAGTCTCCTTCTGCCCCCTAGCCCCCTTACAGCCTCTGCCACGGACCCCCACAGACACCTGGGCATGAGCAGTGCAGACATGCAAACAGCTCCCCTCCCCCCCACTCCAGTTGCTCCAAGGTTGTCAAGAGTCTTTTTTTCATGCTGTAGGGGAGGGAGTTGAGACAGTCCAATGTCCTGGGGAGCAAGAACTGCAAACAGTCCATCTACAATGTAACATTTGGGTCTCAGGCCGCCCAATCCCTAGTGCGCTGTGCAGACCTTTGACTGGCAAAAACACCCCATCTGAGTGTGAGATCTGGCTGGGCTAGTGGCTCTTTCTGTGGACTAAGAGACAGACAGACAGAGTTTTCAGGTTCAAAACCTATACTTCCCAGAAGATGGTCATTCACTTCGGTAAAAAAAAAAAAAAAAAAAGGCTTTTTATTTTTTTTCCCCCTGCCTGGGTAACCTGTCTCCTGCCTGTTTCAAAGTGAAAAAAGGGAAAAATCTTTTTTGGAGGGAAAAGGACCAAAATGCTGGCAGGTGGACTCCGTGGAAGGTGGATGGGGAGTTGCTCCTGCCCTGGCACTAGAGCCCCAGCTGCTGTTCCAGGTGCTCTCTGATAACAGAGATCTCCGTGTGTCGTGTCATGACACTGTCTCCAGGACTGACCCTCAGGATAATGAGGATTCAAAACGAGGCAGGTGATACTGCCTTCAAAAGTAAATCCAGGGAGGTTTGGCGGTATGTCAGAGGGTTAAGGGCTTGTGGCGCTCACGAATAGAGGGGACAGGTGGAAGGATTTGGGGTCTGGCCCCCAGACCGCCACCTGCAGGGGAGTCGCTTTACAGGGGGTGAAGCAGGTCTTTAGGAGCTCTATCTTTCTCTCCCACCCTGTATTTCCTCTGCTCTCTCCTTTTGTGTCTGTCAGATGCAAGGTCAGTAACAACAACAACAACAACAAAAACAATAACCACCACAGTGACCAAGCAACAAGGGCAGCGAAAGGGGAACAAATGGAGTGCAGGAGCTGTGGATTATTCGTGGCGTAGGCACTCAGCTGTGGCAATAACCCCTTGAGGCAATCAATCCATACATGAAGATGTAATACAGGTAACAGAGACGTATATGTCCCTGTGTGTTTCCACTGAGTTAATGTAAATGCACTTTTATTGACTTCTTCATTTATTTATTACCTTGCCACGAGAATTTCTTTTCATTGCTAAAAAAAAGTGTCCCATCAAGGGTACCAGGTGGTGCCACACCCAGTTAAGCACTCATGTTACAATGCAGGAGGACTGGGCTTCAACACCCTGGTTCCCACATGCCAGGGGAAATCTTTACAAGTGGTGCGGAAGTGCTGCAGTTGTCTCTCTCTGTGTCTCAAACTCTCTCTACCTCCCTTCCCTCTCAATTCCTGTCTATTTATTCCAGTGAATAATCAAGAAAATAGAAAGTAAAAAAAGAAAAAGGAAAAGGAAATATTCCACGACTTCAAATGGGTTAATCAGGACAATGCTTTCCTTGTTAAGATCCTCACAGCATTCCATATGCAGAAAGGCAAAGACGCCATGTATTTTTTAACCCAGTTTTTATATTTATTTATTTATTTATTTATTTAGGTGCTTATTCATTTTTGTTATTGATGAATTAATGTTTTACATTTGACATTGACTAGGGATCTGACACCAGCGGACTCCAGTACCCCTATATGGTACTCTGCCTCTACAAAACCGATCCATTGACCTGTCCATCCATCCATCCATCCACCCATACATCTATCCATCCATTCATACATACATCCATCCATCCATCCATCCATCCATCCATCCATCCATCCATCCATCCATCCACCAGTCAACCAAGCTAAGTACAAAAGGAGATCTCTCCTTGAATGGTGAGGAGAAACAACGATGCATAGGTAGGTTGCAAAGGCCCAGTTTGGCTGAATAGGGCAGAGGGGCTGAACCAGGGAATGTGTTGGGGCGTGTGGGTTTGGGTGGGATGAGCCGGAGACCCTGTGAGCTGGGTCACATTAGGGGCAGGCAGGGGGTGGAAGGGGTTGCGAACAGCTGTCACTGGAGAAGCATCGCAAGTGCTGGAGCTGGTGAGCAGGGCACCTGGAAGAGAGGACAGACAAAGGAGAGAAGCAAAGTGCGGAGGAGAGGAGAGGGGAGAGGATGGTGAGGACAGGAGAGGACAGGAGAGGACAGGATTAGAGGGGACCTGAGAAACCTACCTGGACAAAGGCAGCATACGGACATCCAGGAAGGCAGGCAGGCATGCAGGCAGCTCTGGCCTGGGCTCCCAGGATCCCGGGCGCACCTCCACCTGTCTTCTCTTGGCTGCCAGCCCTGAGGTCCCTCGTCGGTCAGCACTGTCTTCCCATCCTTCCGTCCCTCTGTGCCAGGGCCCAGGCGTCTGGGCGCTGTTGCCTGACCTAGTGGCAGGGCAGTTGGGCTGCCCAGTGCCAGTGTGGCCAGCACAGATTGCCAGGGGCTAGGACATCACAGAGGGTTCATGTGGTTGCTAGGCCATGGGGACCCCGCCCATCCAGTTGACCAGCAGCCATGACCCCCACGCTGAACTTGACCTGAGGGGTGGTGGCCAGCCACCAGAGCCAGAGCCCCAGGCCAAAGCAGGTGCTGGTCGGCCGGGCCAAGGGGCTATGTGCAGATTGGTGTGTGTCTGGGCATGGGGCTGGCATCTGACAGTCCAGGGCGGGGGACCAAGGTCCGCCAGGCCCCTGTCCCACCATGTGCACTGACACACAGTCTTGCTGACTGACTGACAGTCCCCGCCCCAGAGATACCCACACCAAGTCCCTGGGTGCCCTGAGCTGCCCCTGAGGGTGGGTGGGTGCCTGCCTGGACACATGCCTCCGTAATGGAGGCCTCTATTAATCCCGTTGCCTACTGACAGCTGCCCTCCTGCCCCTCCTCCTCCTCCTACGCCTCCTCCTCCTCCTCTTCCTACTCTTCCTCCTCCTCTTTCTCCTCCTCCTCCTCCACCCCCTCCTCCTCTTCCTCATCCTCAGATGGACTCACTCAGGGCCCTTGGCCTAGGCAAGCCAGGGCTGCTGCTCTGGCTTCTGCAGCTTCTATCCAGTGGGGGGGTGTAGGAATCTGTTCCTGTCAGTCCCTGATTCCTGGGACCTTCCATGCCTCCAGCTGCCCCCACTCTCTAGTCCTGACCCCTCCTCAAGGATGCCCCCTTTCCCCTTACCCTCTGTCCCCCAGCTCCCAACTAACATCTACTGTGTTCCTCCCTGCGCTACTTTACTGCCACCCTGCTTCTGCCCTTCAGCCCTGAGGGCCCAGGGCCAGCCCAGCTGCCATCTCACCATCCAGCAGGGGGACCTGCCCTAACGCCCTGCCACCACACCCACACACACAGCCCTGCACACACTCCTGGGCTCCCCTGCCTGCAGCCTGCCTCTCAAACAGTCTCCTTCTGCCCCCTAGCCCCCTTACAGCCTCTGCCACGGACCCCCACAGACACCTGGGCATGAGCAGTGCAGACATGCAAACAGCTCCCCTCCCCCCCACTCCAGTTGCTCCAAGGTTGTCAAGAGTCTTTTTTTCATGCTGTAGGGGAGGGAGTTGAGACAGTCCAATGTCCTGGGGAGCAAGAACTGCAAACAGTCCATCTACAATGTAACATTTGGGTCTCAGGCCGCCCAATCCCTAGTGCGCTGTGCAGACCTTTGACTGGCAAAAACACCCCATCTGAGTGTGAGATCTGGCTGGGCTAGTGGCTCTTTCTGTGGACTAAGAGACAGACAGACAGAGTTTTCAGGTTCAAAACCTATACTTCCCAGAAGATGGTCATTCACTTCGGTAAAAAAAAAAAAAAAAAAAAGGCTTTTTATTTTTTTTCCCCCTGCCTGGGTAACCTGTCTCCTGCCTGTTTCAAAGTGAAAAAAGGGAAAAATCTTTTTTGGAGGGAAAAGGACCAAAATGCTGGCAGGTGGACTCCGTGGAAGGTGGATGGGGAGTTGCTCCTGCCCTGGCACTAGAGCCCCAGCTGCTGTTCCAGGTGCTCTCTGATAACAGAGATCTCCGTGTGTCGTGTCATGACACTGTCTCCAGGACTGACCCTCAGGATAATGAGGATTCAAAACGAGGCAGGTGATACTGCCTTCAAAAGTAAATCCAGGGAGGTTTGGCGGTATGTCAGAGGGTTAAGGGCTTGTGGCGCTCACGAATAGAGGGGACAGGTGGAAGGATTTGGGGTCTGGCCCCCAGACCGCCACCTGCAGGGGAGTCGCTTTACAGGGGGTGAAGCAGGTCTTTAGGAGCTCTATCTTTCTCTCCCACCCTGTATTTCCTCTGCTCTCTCCTTTTGTGTCTGTCAGATGCAAGGTCAGTAACAACAACAACAACAACAACAAAAACAATAACCACCACAGTGACCAAGCAACAAGGGCAGCGAAAGGGGAACAAATGGAGTGCAGGAGCTGTGGATTATTCGTGGCGTAGGCACTCAGCTGTGGCAATAACCCCTTGAGGCAATCAATCCATACATGAAGATGTAATACAGGTAACAGAGACGTATATGTCCCTGTGTGTTTCCACTGAGTTAATGTAAATGCACTTTTATTGACTTCTTCATTTATTTATTACCTTGCCACGAGAATTTCTTTTCATTGCTAAAAAAAAGTGTCCCATCAAGGGTACCAGGTGGTGCCACACCCAGTTAAGCACTCATGTTACAATGCAGGAGGACTGGGCTTCAACACCCTGGTTCCCACATGCCAGGGGAAATCTTTACAAGTGGTGCGGAAGTGCTGCAGTTGTCTCTCTCTGTGTCTCAAACTCTCTCTACCTCCCTTCCCTCTCAATTCCTGTCTATTTATTCCAGTGAATAATCAAGAAAATAGAAAGTAAAAAAAGAAAAAGGAAAAGGAAATATTCCACGACTTCAAATGGGTTAATCAGGACAATGCTTTCCTTGTTAAGATCCTCACAGCATTCCATATGCAGAAAGGCAAAGACGCCATGTATTTTTTAACCCAGTTTTTATATTTATTTATTTATTTATTTATTTAGGTGCTTATTCATTTTTGTTATTGATGAATTAATGTTTTACATTTGACATTGACTAGGGATCTGACACCAGCGGACTCCAGTACCCCTATATGGTACTCTGCCTCTACAAAACCGATCCATTGACCTGTCCATCCATCCATCCATCCACCCATACATCTATCCATCCATTCATACATACATACATCCATCCATCCATCCATCCATCCATCCATCCATCCATCCATCCATCCACCAGTCAACCAAGCTAAGTACAAAAGGAGATCTCTCCTTGAATGGTGAGGAGAAACAACGATGCATAGGTAGGTTGCAAAGGCCCAGTTTGGCTGAATAGGGCAGAGGGGCTGAACCAGGGAATGTGTTGGGGCGTGTGGGTTTGGGTGGGATGAGCCGGAGACCCTGTGAGCTGGGTCACATTAGGGGCAGGCAGGGGGTGGAAGGGGTTGCGAACAGCTGTCACTGGAGAAGCATCGCAAGTGCTGGAGCTGGTGAGCAGGGCACCTGGAAGAGAGGACAGACAAAGGAGAGAAGCAAAGTGCGGAGGAGAGGAGAGGGGAGAGGATGGTGAGGACAGGAGAGGACAGGAGAGGACAGGATTAGAGGGGACCTGAGAAACCTACCTGGACAAAGGCAGCATACGGACATCCAGGAAGGCAGGCAGGCATGCAGGCAGCTCTGGCCTGGGCTCCCAGGATCCCGGGCGCACCTCCACCTGTCTTCTCTTGGCTGCCAGCCCTGAGGTCCCTCGTCGGTCAGCACTGTCTTCCCATCCTTCCGTCCCTCTGTGCCAGGGCCCAGGCGTCTGGGCGCTGTTGCCTGACCTAGTGGCAGGGCAGTTGGGCTGCCCAGTGCCAGTGTGGCCAGCACAGATTGCCAGGGGCTAGGACATCACAGAGGGCTCATGTGGTTGCTAGGCCATGGGGACCCCGCCCATCCAGTTGACCAGCAGCCATGACCCCCACGCTGAACTTGACCTGAGGGGTGGTGGCCAGCCACCAGAGCCAGAGCCCCAGGCCAAAGCAGGTGCTGGTCGGCCGGGCCAAGGGGCTATGTGCAGATTGGTGTGTGTCTGGGCATGGGGCTGGCATCTGACAGTCCAGGGCGGGGGACCAAGGTCCGCCAGGCCCCTGTCCCACCATGTGCACTGACACACAGTCTTGCTGACTGACTGACAGTCCCCGCCCCAGAGATACCCACACCAAGTCCCTGGGTGCCCTGAGCTGCCCCTGAGGGTGGGTGGGTGCCTGCCTGGACACATGCCTCCGTAATGGAGGCCTCTATTAATCCCGTTGCCTACTGACAGCTGCCCTCCTGCCCCTCCTCCTCCTCCTACGCCTCCTCCTCCTCCTCTTCCTACTCTTCCTCCTCCTCTTTCTCCTCCTCCTCCTCCACCCCCTCCTCCTCTTCCTCATCCTCAGATGGACTCACTCAGGGCCCTTGGCCTAGGCAAGCCAGGGCTGCTGCTCTGGCTTCTGCAGCTTCTATCCAGTGGGGGGGTGTAGGAATCTGTTCCTGTCAGTCCCTGATTCCTGGGACCTTCCATGCCTCCAGCTGCCCCCACTCTCTAGTCCTGACCCCTCCTCAAGGATGCCCCCTTTCCCCTTACCCTCTGTCCCCCAGCTCCCAACTAACATCTACTGTGTTCCTCCCTGCGCTACTTTACTGCCACCCTGCTTCTGCCCTTCAGCCCTGAGGGCCCAGGGCCAGCCCAGCTGCCATCTCACCATCCAGCAGGGGGACCTGCCCTAACGCCCTGCCACCACACCCACACACACAGCCCTGCACACACTCCTGGGCTCCCCTGCCTGCAGCCTGCCTCTCAAACAGTCTCCTTCTGCCCCCTAGCCCCCTTACAGCCTCTGCCACGGACCCCCACAGACACCTGGGCATGAGCAGTGCAGACATGCAAACAGCTCCCCTCCCCCCCACTCCAGTTGCTCCAAGGTTGTCAAGAGTCTTTTTTTCATGCTGTAGGGGAGGGAGTTGAGACAGTCCAATGTCCTGGGGAGCAAGAACTGCAAACAGTCCATCTACAATGTAACATTTGGGTCTCAGGCCGCCCAATCCCTAGTGCGCTGTGCAGACCTTTGACTGGCAAAAACACCCCATCTGAGTGTGAGATCTGGCTGGGCTAGTGGCTCTTTCTGTGGACTAAGAGACAGACAGACAGAGTTTTCAGGTTCAAAACCTATACTTCCCAGAAGATGGTCATTCACTTCGGTAAAAAAAAAAAAAAAAAAAAAGGCTTTTTATTTTTTTTCCCCCTGCCTGGGTAACCTGTCTCCTGCCTGTTTCAAAGTGAAAAAAGGGAAAAATCTTTTTTGGAGGGAAAAGGACCAAAATGCTGGCAGGTGGACTCCGTGGAAGGTGGATGGGGAGTTGCTCCTGCCCTGGCACTAGAGCCCCAGCTGCTGTTCCAGGTGCTCTCTGATAACAGAGATCTCCGTGTGTCGTGTCATGACACTGTCTCCAGGACTGACCCTCAGGATAATGAGGATTCAAAACGAGGCAGGTGATACTGCCTTCAAAAGTAAATCCAGGGAGGTTTGGCGGTATGTCAGAGGGTTAAGGGCTTGTGGCGCTCACGAATAGAGGGGACAGGTGGAAGGATTTGGGGTCTGGCCCCCAGACCGCCACCTGCAGGGGAGTCGCTTTACAGGGGGTGAAGCAGGTCTTTAGGAGCTCTATCTTTCTCTCCCACCCTGTATTTCCTCTGCTCTCTCCTTTTGTGTCTGTCAGATGCAAGGTCAGTAACAACAACAACAACAACAAAAACAATAACCACCACAGTGACCAAGCAACAAGGGCAGCGAAAGGGGAACAAATGGAGTGCAGGAGCTGTGGATTATTCGTGGCGTAGGCACTCAGCTGTGGCAATAACCCCTTGAGGCAATCAATCCATACATGAAGATGTAATACAGGTAACAGAGACGTATATGTCCCTGTGTGTTTCCACTGAGTTAATGTAAATGCACTTTTATTGACTTCTTCATTTATTTATTACCTTGCCACGAGAATTTCTTTTCATTGCTAAAAAAAAGTGTCCCATCAAGGGTACCAGGTGGTGCCACACCCAGTTAAGCACTCATGTTACAATGCAGGAGGACTGGGCTTCAACACCCTGGTTCCCACATGCCAGGGGAAATCTTTACAAGTGGTGCGGAAGTGCTGCAGTTGTCTCTCTCTGTGTCTCAAACTCTCTCTACCTCCCTTCCCTCTCAATTCCTGTCTATTTATTCCAGTGAATAATCAAGAAAATAGAAAGTAAAAAAAGAAAAAGGAAAAGGAAATATTCCACGACTTCAAATGGGTTAATCAGGACAATGCTTTCCTTGTTAAGATCCTCACAGCATTCCATATGCAGAAAGGCAAAGACGCCATGTATTTTTTAACCCAGTTTTTATATTTATTTATTTATTTATTTATTTAGGTGCTTATTCATTTTTGTTATTGATGAATTAATGTTTTACATTTGACATTGACTAGGGATCTGACACCAGCGGACTCCAGTACCCCTATATGGTACTCTGCCTCTACAAAACCCATCCATTGACCTGTCCATCCATCCATCCATCCACCCATACATCTATCCATCCATTCATACATCCATCCATCCATCCATCCATCCATCCACCAGTCAACCAAGCTAAGTACAAAAGGAGATCTCTCCTTGAATGGTGAGGAGAAACAACGATGCATAGGTAGGTTGCAAAGGCCCAGTTTGGCTGAATAGGGCAGAGGGGCTGAACCAGGGAATGTGTTGGGGCGTGTGGGTTTGGGTGGGATGAGCCGGAGACCCTGTGAGCTGGGTCACATTAGGGGCAGGCAGGGGGTGGAAGGGGTTGCGAACAGCTGTCACTGGAGAAGCATCACAAGTGCTGGAGCTGGTGAGCAGGGCACCTGGAAGAGAGGACAGACAAAGGAGAGAAGCAAAGTGCGGAGGAGAGGAGAGGGGAGAGGATGGTGAGGACAGGAGAGGACAGGAGAGGACAGGATTAGAGGGGACCTGAGAAACCTACCTGGACAAAGGCAGCATACGGACATCCAGGAAGGCAGGCAGGCATGCAGGCAGCTCTGGCCTGGGCTCCCAGGATCCCGGGCGCACCTCCACCTGTCTTCTCTTGGCTGCCAGCCCTGAGGTCCCTCGTCGGTCAGCACTGTCTTCCCATCCTTCCGTCCCTCTGTGCCAGGGCCCAGGCGTCTGGGCGCTGTTGCCTGACCTAGTGGCAGGGCAGTTGGGCTGCCCAGTGCCAGTGTGGCCAGCACAGATTGCCAGGGGCTAGGACATCACAGAGGGCTCATGTGGTTGCTAGGCCATGGGGACCCCGCCCATCCAGTTGAGCAGCAGCCATGACCCCCACGCTGAACTTGACCTGAGGGGTGGTGGCCAGCCACCAGAGCCAGAGCCCCAGGCCAAAGCAGGTGCTGGTCGGCCGGGCCAAGGGGCTATGTGCAGATTGGTGTGTGTCTGGGCATGGGGCTGGCATCTGACAGTCCAGGGCGGGGGACCAAGGTCCGCCAGGCCCCTGTCCCACCATGTGCACTGACACACAGTCTTGCTGACTGACTGACAGTCCCCGCCCCAGAGATACCCACACCAAGTCCCTGGGTGCCCTGAGCTGCCCCTGAGGGTGGGTGGGTGCCTGCCTGGACACATGCCTCCGTAATGGAGGCCTCTATTAATCCCGTTGCCTACTGACAGCTGCCCTCCTGCCCCTCCTCCTCCTCCTACGCCTCCTCCTCCTCCTCTTCCTACTCTTCCTCCTCCTCTTTCTCCTCCTCCTCCTCCACCCCCTCCTCCTCTTCCTCATCCTCAGATGGACTCACTCAGGGCCCTTGGCCTAGGCAAGCCAGGGCTGCTGCTCTGGCTTCTGCAGCTTCTATCCAGTGGGGGGGTGTAGGAATCTGTTCCTGTCAGTCCCTGATTCCTGGGACCTTCCATGCCTCCAGCTGCCCCCACTCTCTAGTCCTGACCCCTCCTCAAGGATGCCCCCTTTCCCCTTACCCTCTGTCCCCCAGCTCCCAACTAACATCTACTGTGTTCCTCCCTGCGCTACTTTACTGCCACCCTGCTTCTGCCCTTCAGCCCTGAGGGCCCAGGGCCAGCCCAGCTGCCATCTCACCATCCAGCAGGGGGACCTGCCCTAACGCCCTGCCACCACACCCACACACACAGCCCTGCACACACTCCTGGGCTCCCCTGCCTGCAGCCTGCCTCTCAAACAGTCTCCTTCTGCCCCCTAGCCCCCTTACAGCCTCTGCCACGGACCCCCACAGACACCTGGGCATGAGCAGTGCAGACATGCAAACAGCTCCCCTCCCCCCCACTCCAGTTGCTCCAAGGTTGTCAAGAGTCTTTTTTTCATGCTGTAGGGGAGGGAGTTGAGACAGTCCAATGTCCTGGGGAGCAAGAACTGCAAACAGTCCATCTACAATGTAACATTTGGGTCTCAGGCCGCCCAATCCCTAGTGCGCTGTGCAGACCTTTGACTGGCAAAAACACCCCATCTGAGTGTGAGATCTGGCTGGGCTAGTGGCTCTTTCTGTGGACTAAGAGACAGACAGACAGAGTTTTCAGGTTCAAAACCTATACTTCCCAGAAGATGGTCATTCACTTCGGTAAAAAAAAAAAAAAAAAAAAGGCTTTTTATTTTTTTTCCCCCTGCCTGGGTAACCTGTCTCCTGCCTGTTTCAAAGTGAAAAAAGGGAAAAATCTTTTTTGGAGGGAAAAGGACCAAAATGCTGGCAGGTGGACTCCGTGGAAGGTGGATGGGGAGTTGCTCCTGCCCTGGCACTAGAGCCCCAGCTGCTGTTCCAGGTGCTCTCTGATAACAGAGATCTCCGTGTGTCGTGTCATGACACTGTCTCCAGGACTGACCCTCAGGATAATGAGGATTCAAAACGAGGCAGGTGATACTGCCTTCAAAAGTAAATCCAGGGAGGTTTGGCGGTATGTCAGAGGGTTAAGGGCTTGTGGCGCTCACGAATAGAGGGGACAGGTGGAAGGATTTGGGGTCTGGCCCCCAGACCGCCACCTGCAGGGGAGTCGCTTTACAGGGGGTGAAGCAGGTCTTTAGGAGCTCTATCTTTCTCTCCCACCCTGTATTTCCTCTGCTCTCTCCTTTTGTGTCTGTCAGATGCAAGGTCAGTAACAACAACAACAACAACAAAAACAATAACCACCACAGTGACCAAGCAACAAGGGCAGCGAAAGGGGAACAAATGGAGTGCAGGAGCTGTGGATTATTCGTGGCGTAGGCACTCAGCTGTGGCAATAACCCCTTGAGGCAATCAATCCATACATGAAGATGTAATACAGGTAACAGAGACGTATATGTCCCTGTGTGTTTCCACTGAGTTAATGTAAATGCACTTTTATTGACTTCTTCATTTATTTATTACCTTGCCACGAGAATTTCTTTTCATTGCTAAAAAAAAGTGTCCCATCAAGGGTACCAGGTGGTGCCACACCCAGTTAAGCACTCATGTTACAATGCAGGAGGACTGGGCTTCAACACCCTGGTTCCCACATGCCAGGGGAAATCTTTACAAGTGGTGCGGAAGTGCTGCAGTTGTCTCTCTCTGTGTCTCAAACTCTCTCTACCTCCCTTCCCTCTCAATTCCTGTCTATTTATTCCAGTGAATAATCAAGAAAATAGAAAGTAAAAAAAGAAAAAGGAAAAGGAAATATTCCACGACTTCAAATGGGTTAATCAGGACAATGCTTTCCTTGTTAAGATCCTCACAGCATTCCATATGCAGAAAGGCAAAGACGCCATGTATTTTTTAACCCAGTTTTTATATTTATTTATTTATTTATTTATTTAGGTGCTTATTCATTTTTGTTATTGATGAATTAATGTTTTACATTTGACATTGACTAGGGATCTGACACCAGCGGACTCCAGTACCCCTATATGGTACTCTGCCTCTACAAAACCGATCCATTGACCTGTCCATCCATCCATCCATCCACCCATACATCTATCCATCCATTCATACATACATACATACATCCATCCATCCATCCATCCATCCATCCATCCATCCATCCATCCATCCATCCATCCACCAGTCAACCAAGCTAAGTACAAAAGGAGATCTCTCCTTGAATGGTGAGGAGAAACAACGATGCATAGGTAGGTTGCAAAGGCCCAGTTTGGCTGAATAGGGCAGAGGGGCTGAACCAGGGAATGTGTTGGGGCGTGTGGGTTTGGGTGGGATGAGCCGGAGACCCTGTGAGCTGGGTCACATTAGGGGCAGGCAGGGGGTGGAAGGGGTTGCGAACAGCTGTCACTGGAGAAGCATCACAAGTGCTGGAGCTGGTGAGCAGGGCACCTGGAAGAGAGGACAGACAAAGGAGAGAAGCAAAGTGCGGAGGAGAGGAGAGGGGAGAGGATGGTGAGGACAGGAGAGGACAGGATTAGAGGGGACCTGAGAAACCTACCTGGACAAAGGCAGCATACGGACATCCAGGAAGGCAGGCAGGCATGCAGGCAGCTCTGGCCTGGGCTCCCAGGATCCCGGGCGCACCTCCACCTGTCTTCTCTTGGCTGCCAGCCCTGAGGTCCCTCGTCGGTCAGCACTGTCTTCCCATCCTTCCGTCCCTCTGTGCCAGGGCCCAGGCGTCTGGGCGCTGTTGCCTGACCTAGTGGCAGGGCAGTTGGGCTGCCCAGTGCCAGTGTGGCCAGCACAGATTGCCAGGGGCTAGGACATCACAGAGGGCTCATGTGGTTGCTAGGCCATGGGGACCCCGCCCATCCAGTTGACCAGCAGCCATGACCCCCACGCTGAACTTGACCTGAGGGGTGGTGGCCAGCCACCAGAGCCAGAGCCCCAGGCCAAAGCAGGTGCTGGTCGGCCGGGCCAAGGGGCTATGTGCAGATTGGTGTGTGTCTGGGCATGGGGCTGGCATCTGACAGTCCAGGGCGGGGGACCAAGGTCCGCCAGGCCCCTGTCCCACCATGTGCACTGACACACAGTCTTGCTGACTGACTGACAGTCCCCGCCCCAGAGATACCCACACCAAGTCCCTGGGTGCCCTGAGCTGCCCCTGAGGGTGGGTGGGTGCCTGCCTGGACACATGCCTCCATAATGGAGGCCTCTATTAATCCCGTTGCCTACTGACAGCTGCCCTCCTGCCCCTCCTCCTCCTCCTACGCCTCCTCCTCCTCCTCTTCCTACTCTTCCTCCTCCTCTTTCTCCTCCTCCTCCTCCACCCCCTCCTCCTCTTCCTCATCCTCAGATGGACTCACTCAGGGCCCTTGGCCTAGGCAAGCCAGGGCTGCTGCTCTGGCTTCTGCAGCTTCTATCCAGTGGGGGGGTGTAGGAATCTGTTCCTGTCAGTCCCTGATTCCTGGGACCTTCCATGCCTCCAGCTGCCCCCACTCTCTAGTCCTGACCCCTCCTCAAGGATGCCCCCTTTCCCCTTACCCTCTGTCCCCCAGCTCCCAACTAACATCTACTGTGTTCCTCCCTGCGCTACTTTACTGCCACCCTGCTTCTGCCCTTCAGCCCTGAGGGCCCAGGGCCAGCCCAGCTGCCATCTCACCATCCAGCAGGGGGACCTGCCCTAACGCCCTGCCACCACACCCACACACACAGCCCTGCACACACTCCTGGGCTCCCCTGCCTGCAGCCTGCCTCTCAAACAGTCTCCTTCTGCCCCCTAGCCCCCTTACAGCCTCTGCCACGGACCCCCACAGACACCTGGGCATGAGCAGTGCAGACATGCAAACAGCTCCCCTCCCCCCCACTCCAGTTGCTCCAAGGTTGTCAAGAGTCTTTTTTTCATGCTGTAGGGGAGGGAGTTGAGACAGTCCAATGTCCTGGGGAGCAAGAACTGCAAACAGTCCATCTACAATGTAACATTTGGGTCTCAGGCCGCCCAATCCCTAGTGCGCTGTGCAGACCTTTGACTGGCAAAAACACCCCATCTGAGTGTGAGATCTGGCTGGGCTAGTGGCTCTTTCTGTGGACTAAGAGACAGACAGACAGAGTTTTCAGGTTCAAAACCTATACTTCCCAGAAGATGGTCATTCACTTCGGTAAAAAAAAAAAAAAAAAAAGGCTTTTTATTTTTTTTCCCCCTGCCTGGGTAACCTGTCTCCTGCCTGTTTCAAAGTGAAAAAAGGGAAAAATCTTTTTTGGAGGGAAAAGGACCAAAATGCTGGCAGGTGGACTCCGTGGAAGGTGGATGGGGAGTTGCTCCTGCCCTGGCACTAGAGCCCCAGCTGCTGTTCCAGGTGCTCTCTGATAACAGAGATCTCCGTGTGTCGTGTCATGACACTGTCTCCAGGACTGACCCTCAGGATAATGAGGATTCAAAACGAGGCAGGTGATACTGCCTTCAAAAGTAAATCCAGGGAGGTTTGGCGGTATGTCAGAGGGTTAAGGGCTTGTGGCGCTCACGAATAGAGGGGACAGGTGGAAGGATTTGGGGTCTGGCCCCCAGACCGCCACCTGCAGGGGAGTCGCTTTACAGGGGGTGAAGCAGGTCTTTAGGAGCTCTATCTTTCTCTCCCACCCTGTATTTCCTCTGCTCTCTCCTTTTGTGTCTGTCAGATGCAAGGTCAGTAACAACAACAACAACAACAAAAACAATAACCACCACAGTGACCAAGCAACAAGGGCAGCGAAAGGGGAACAAATGGAGTGCAGGAGCTGTGGATTATTCGTGGCGTAGGCACTCAGCTGTGGCAATAACCCCTTGAGGCAATCAATCCATACATGAAGATGTAATACAGGTAACAGAGACGTATATGTCCCTGTGTGTTTCCACTGAGTTAATGTAAATGCACTTTTATTGACTTCTTCATTTATTTATTACCTTGCCACGAGAATTTCTTTTCATTGCTAAAAAAAAGTGTCCCATCAAGGGTACCAGGTGGTGCCACACCCAGTTAAGCACTCATGTTACAATGCAGGAGGACTGGGCTTCAACACCCTGGTTCCCACATGCCAGGGGAAATCTTTACAAGTGGTGCGGAAGTGCTGCAGTTGTCTCTCTCTGTGTCTCAAACTCTCTCTACCTCCCTTCCCTCTCAATTCCTGTCTATTTATTCCAGTGAATAATCAAGAAAATAGAAAGTAAAAAAAGAAAAAGGAAAAGGAAATATTCCACGACTTCAAATGGGTTAATCAGGACAATGCTTTCCTTGTTAAGATCCTCACAGCATTCCATATGCAGAAAGGCAAAGACGCCATGTATTTTTTAACCCAGTTTTTATATTTATTTATTTATTTATTTATTTAGGTGCTTATTCATTTTTGTTATTGATGAATTAATGTTTTACATTTGACATTGACTAGGGATCTGACACCAGCGGACTCCAGTACCCCTATATGGTACTCTGCCTCTACAAAACCCATCCATTGACCTGTCCATCCATCCATCCATCCACCCATACATCTATCCATCCATTCATACATACATACATCCATCCATCCATCCATCCATCCATCCATCCACCAGTCAACCAAGCTAAGTACAAAAGGAGATCTCTCCTTGAATGGTGAGGAGAAACAACGATGCATAGGTAGGTTGCAAAGGCCCAGTTTGGCTGAATAGGGCAGAGGGGCTGAACCAGGGAATGTGTTGGGGCGTGTGGGTTTGGGTGGGATGAGCCGGAGACCCTGTGAGCTGGGTCACATTAGGGGCAGGCAGGGGGTGGAAGGGGTTGCGAACAGCTGTCACTGGAGAAGCATCACAAGTGCTGGAGCTGGTGAGCAGGGCACCTGGAAGAGAGGACAGACAAAGGAGAGAAGCAAAGTGCGGAGGAGAGGAGAGGGGAGAGGATGGTGAGGACAGGAGAGGACAGGATTAGAGGGGACCTGAGAAACCTACCTGGACAAAGGCAGCATACGGACATCCAGGAAGGCAGGCAGGCATGCAGGCAGCTCTGGCCTGGGCTCCCAGGATCCCGGGCGCACCTCCACCTGTCTTCTCTTGGCTGCCAGCCCTGAGGTCCCTCGTCGGTCAGCACTGTCTTCCCATCCTTCCGTCCCTCACTGCCAGGGCCCAGGCGTCTGGGCGCTGTTGCCTGACCTAGTGGCAGGGCAGTTGGGCTGCCCAGTGCCAGTGTGGCCAGCACAGATTGCCAGGGGCTAGGACATCACAGAGGGCTCATGTGGTTGCTAGGCCATGGGGACCCCGCCCATCCAGTTGAGCAGCAGCCATGACCCCCACGCTGAACTTGACCTGAGGGGTGGTGGCCAGCCACCAGAGCCAGAGCCCCAGGCCAAAGCAGGTGCTGGTCGGCCGGGCCAAGGGGCTATGTGCAGATTGGTGTGTGTCTGGGCATGGGGCTGGCATCTGACAGTCCAGGGCGGGGGACCAAGGTCCGCCAGGCCCCTGTCCCACCATGTGCACTGACACACAGTCTTGCTGACTGACTGACAGTCCCCGCCCCAGAGATACCCACACCAAGTCCCTGGGTGCCCTGAGCTGCCCCTGAGGGTGGGTGGGTGCCTGCCTGGACACATGCCTCCATAATGGAGGCCTCTATTAATCCCGTTGCCTACTGACAGCTGCCCTCCTGCCCCTCCTCCTCCTCCTACGCCTCCTCCTCCTCCTCTTCCTACTCTTCCTCCTCCTCTTTCTCCTCCTCCTCCTCCACCCCCTCCTCCTCTTCCTCATCCTCAGATGGACTCACTCAGGGCCCTTGGCCTAGGCAAGCCAGGGCTGCTGCTCTGGCTTCTGCAGCTTCTATCCAGTGGGGGGGTGTAGGAATCTGTTCCTGTCAGTCCCTGATTCCTGGGACCTTCCATGCCTCCAGCTGCCCCCACTCTCTAGTCCTGACCCCTCCTCAAGGATGCCCCCTTTCCCCTTACCCTCTGTCCCCCAGCTCCCAACTAACATCTACTGTGTTCCTCCCTGCGCTACTTTACTGCCACCCTGCTTCTGCCCTTCAGCCCTGAGGGCCCAGGGCCAGCCCAGCTGCCATCTCACCATCCAGCAGGGGGACCTGCCCTAACGCCCTGCCACCACACCCACACACACAGCCCTGCACACACTCCTGGGCTCCCCTGCCTGCAGCCTGCCTCTCAAACAGTCTCCTTCTGCCCCCTAGCCCCCTTACAGCCTCTGCCACGGACCCCCACAGACACCTGGGCATGAGCAGTGCAGACATGCAAACAGCTCCCCTCCCCCCCACTCCAGTTGCTCCAAGGTTGTCAAGAGTCTTTTTTTCATGCTGTAGGGGAGGGAGTTGAGACAGTCCAATGTCCTGGGGAGCAAGAACTGCAAACAGTCCATCTACAATGTAACATTTGGGTCTCAGGCCGCCCAATCCCTAGTGCGCTGTGCAGACCTTTGACTGGCAAAAACACCCCATCTGAGTGTGAGATCTGGCTGGGCTAGTGGCTCTTTCTGTGGACTAAGAGACAGACAGACAGAGTTTTCAGGTTCAAAACCTATACTTCCCAGAAGATGGTCATTCACTTCGGTAAAAAAAAAAAAAAAAAAAAGGCTTTTTATTTTTTTTCCCCCTGCCTGGGTAACCTGTCTCCTGCCTGTTTCAAAGTGAAAAAAGGGAAAAATCTTTTTTGGAGGGAAAAGGACCAAAATGCTGGCAGGTGGACTCCGTGGAAGGTGGATGGGGAGTTGCTCCTGCCCTGGCACTAGAGCCCCAGCTGCTGTTCCAGGTGCTCTCTGATAACAGAGATCTCCGTGTGTCGTGTCATGACACTGTCTCCAGGACTGACCCTCAGGATAATGAGGATTCAAAACGAGGCAGGTGATACTGCCTTCAAAAGTAAATCCAGGGAGGTTTGGCGGTATGTCAGAGGGTTAAGGGCTTGTGGCGCTCACGAATAGAGGGGACAGGTGGAAGGATTTGGGGTCTGGCCCCCAGACCGCCACCTGCAGGGGAGTCGCTTTACAGGGGGTGAAGCAGGTCTTTAGGAGCTCTATCTTTCTCTCCCACCCTGTATTTCCTCTGCTCTCTCCTTTTGTGTCTGTCAGATGCAAGGTCAGTAACAACAACAACAACAACAAAAACAATAACCACCACAGTGACCAAGCAACAAGGGCAGCGAAAGGGGAACAAATGGAGTGCAGGAGCTGTGGATTATTCGTGGCGTAGGCACTCAGCTGTGGCAATAACCCCTTGAGGCAATCAATCCATACATGAAGATGTAATACAGGTAACAGAGACGTATATGTCCCTGTGTGTTTCCACTGAGTTAATGTAAATGCACTTTTATTGACTTCTTCATTTATTTATTACCTTGCCACGAGAATTTCTTTTCATTGCTAAAAAAAAGTGTCCCATCAAGGGTACCAGGTGGTGCCACACCCAGTTAAGCACTCATGTTACAATGCAGGAGGACTGGGCTTCAACACCCTGGTTCCCACATGCCAGGGGAAATCTTTACAAGTGGTGCGGAAGTGCTGCAGTTGTCTCTCTCTGTGTCTCAAACTCTCTCTACCTCCCTTCCCTCTCAATTCCTGTCTATTTATTCCAGTGAATAATCAAGAAAATAGAAAGTAAAAAAAGAAAAAGGAAAAGGAAATATTCCACGACTTCAAATGGGTTAATCAGGACAATGCTTTCCTTGTTAAGATCCTCACAGCATTCCATATGCAGAAAGGCAAAGACGCCATGTATTTTTTAACCCAGTTTTTATATTTATTTATTCATTTATTTATTTAGGTGCTTATTCATTTTTGTTATTGATGAATTAATGTTTTACATTTGACATTGACTAGGGATCTGACACCAGCGGACTCCAGTACCCCTATATGGTACTCTGCCTCTACAAAACCGATCCATTGACCTGTCCATCCATCCATCCATCCACCCATACATCTATCCATCCATTCATACATACATACATCCATCCATCCATCCATCCATCCATCCATCCACCAGTCAACCAAGCTAAGTACAAAAGGAGATCTCTCCTTGAATGGTGAGGAGAAACAACGATGCATAGGTAGGTTGCAAAGGCCCAGTTTGGCTGAATAGGGCAGAGGGGCTGAACCAGGGAATGTGTTGGGGCGTGTGGGTTTGGGTGGGATGAGCCGGAGACCCTGTGAGCTGGGTCACATTAGGGGCAGGCAGGGGGTGGAAGGGGTTGCGAACAGCTGTCACTGGAGAAGCATCACAAGTGCTGGAGCTGGTGAGCAGGGCACCTGGAAGAGAGGACAGACAAAGGAGAGAAGCAAAGTGCGGAGGAGAGGAGAGGGGAGAGGATGGTGAGGACAGGAGAGGACAGGATTAGAGGGGACCTGAGAAACCTACCTGGACAAAGGCAGCATACGGACATCCAGGAAGGCAGGCAGGCATGCAGGCAGCTCTGGCCTGGGCTCCCAGGATCCCGGGCGCACCTCCACCTGTCTTCTCTTGGCTGCCAGCCCTGAGGTCCCTCGTCGGTCAGCACTGTCTTCCCATCCTTCCGTCCCTCACTGCCAGGGCCCAGGCGTCTGGGCGCTGTTGCCTGACCTAGTGGCAGGGCAGTTGGGCTGCCCAGTGCCAGTGTGGCCAGCACAGATTGCCAGGGGCTAGGACATCACAGAGGGCTCATGTGGTTGCTAGGCCATGGGGACCCCGCCCATCCAGTTGACCAGCAGCCATGACCCCCACGCTGAACTTGACCTGAGGGGTGGTGGCCAGCCACCAGAGCCAGAGCCCCAGGCCAAAGCAGGTGCTGGTCGGCCGGGCCAAGGGGCTATGTGCAGATTGGTGTGTGTCTGGGCATGGGGCTGGCATCTGACAGTCCAGGGCGGGGGACCAAGGTCCGCCAGGCCCCTGTCCCACCATGTGCACTGACACACAGTCTTGCTGACTGACTGACAGTCCCCGCCCCAGAGATACCCACACCAAGTCCCTGGGTGCCCTGAGCTGCCCCTGAGGGTGGGTGGGTGCCTGCCTGGACACATGCCTCCGTAATGGAGGCCTCTATTAATCCCGTTGCCTACTGACAGCTGCCCTCCTGCCCCTCCTCCTCCTCCTACGCCTCCTCCTCCTCCTCTTCCTACTCTTCCTCCTCCTCTTTCTCCTCCTCCTCCTCCACCCCCTCCTCCTCTTCCTCATCCTCAGATGGACTCACTCAGGGCCCTTGGCCTAGGCAAGCCAGGGCTGCTGCTCTGGCTTCTGCAGCTTCTATCCAGTGGGGGGGTGTAGGAATCTGTTCCTGTCAGTCCCTGATTCCTGGGACCTTCCATGCCTCCAGCTGCCCCCACTCTCTAGTCCTGACCCCTCCTCAAGGATGCCCCCTTTCCCCTTACCCTCTGTCCCCCAGCTCCCAACTAACATCTACTGTGTTCCTCCCTGCGCTACTTTACTGCCACCCTGCTTCTGCCCTTCAGCCCTGAGGGCCCAGGGCCAGCCCAGCTGCCATCTCACCATCCAGCAGGGGGACCTGCCCTAACGCCCTGCCACCACACCCACACACACAGCCCTGCACACACTCCTGGGCTCCCCTGCCTGCAGCCTGCCTCTCAAACAGTCTCCTTCTGCCCCCTAGCCCCCTTACAGCCTCTGCCACGGACCCCCACAGACACCTGGGCATGAGCAGTGCAGACATGCAAACAGCTCCCCTCCCCCCCACTCCAGTTGCTCCAAGGTTGTCAAGAGTCTTTTTTTCATGCTGTAGGGGAGGGAGTTGAGACAGTCCAATGTCCTGGGGAGCAAGAACTGCAAACAGTCCATCTACAATGTAACATTTGGGTCTCAGGCCGCCCAATCCCTAGTGCGCTGTGCAGACCTTTGACTGGCAAAAACACCCCATCTGAGTGTGAGATCTGGCTGGGCTAGTGGCTCTTTCTGTGGACTAAGAGACAGACAGACAGAGTTTTCAGGTTCAAAACCTATACTTCCCAGAAGATGGTCATTCACTTCGGTAAAAAAAAAAAAAAAAAAAAGGCTTTTTATTTTTTTTCCCCCTGCCTGGGTAACCTGTCTCCTGCCTGTTTCAAAGTGAAAAAAGGGAAAAATCTTTTTTGGAGGGAAAAGGACCAAAATGCTGGCAGGTGGACTCCGTGGAAGGTGGATGGGGAGTTGCTCCTGCCCTGGCACTAGAGCCCCAGCTGCTGTTCCAGGTGCTCTCTGATAACAGAGATCTCCGTGTGTCATGTCATGACACTGTCTCCAGGACTGACCCTCAGGATAATGAGGATTCAAAACGAGGCAGGTGATACTGCCTTCAAAAGTAAATCCAGGGAGGTTTGGCGGTATGTCAGAGGGTTAAGGGCTTGTGGCGCTCACGAATAGAGGGGACAGGTGGAAGGATTTGGGGTCTGGCCCCCAGACCGCCACCTGCAGGGGAGTCGCTTTACAGGGGGTGAAGCAGGTCTTTAGGAGCTCTATCTTTCTCTCCCACCCTGTATTTCCTCTGCTCTCTCCTTTTGTGTCTGTCAGATGCAAGGTCAGTAACAACAACAACAACAACAAAAACAATAACCACCACAGTGACCAAGCAACAAGGGCAGCGAAAGGGGAACAAATGGAGTGCAGGAGCTGTGGATTATTCGTGGCGTAGGCACTCAGCTGTGGCAATAACCCCTTGAGGCAATCAATCCATACATGAAGATGTAATACAGGTAACAGAGACGTATATGTCCCTGTGTGTTTCCACTGAGTTAATGTAAATGCACTTTTATTGACTTCTTCATTTATTTATTACCTTGCCACGAGAATTTCTTTTCATTGCTAAAAAAAAGTGTCCCATCAAGGGTACCAGGTGGTGCCACACCCAGTTAAGCACTCATGTTACAATGCAGGAGGACTGGGCTTCAACACCCTGGTTCCCACATGCCAGGGGAAATCTTTACAAGTGGTGCGGAAGTGCTGCAGTTGTCTCTCTCTGTGTCTCAAACTCTCTCTACCTCCCTTCCCTCTCAATTCCTGTCTATTTATTCCAGTGAATAATCAAGAAAATAGAAAGTAAAAAAAGAAAAAGGAAAAGGAAATATTCCACGACTTCAAATGGGTTAATCAGGACAATGCTTTCCTTGTTAAGATCCTCACAGCATTCCATATGCAGAAAGGCAAAGACGCCATGTATTTTTTAACCCAGTTTTTATATTTATTTATTTATTTATTTAGGTGCTTATTCATTTTTGTTATTGATGAATTAATGTTTTACATTTGACATTGACTAGGGATCTGACACCAGCGGACTCCAGTACCCCTATATGGTACTCTGCCTCTACAAAACCGATCCATTGACCTGTCCATCCATCCATCCATCCACCCATACATCTATCCATCCATTCATACATACATACATCCATCCATCCATCCATCCATCCATCCATCCATCCACCAGTCAACCAAGCTAAGTACAAAAGGAGATCTCTCCTTGAATGGTGAGGAGAAACAACGATGCATAGGTAGGTTGCAAAGGCCCAGTTTGGCTGAATAGGGCAGAGGGGCTGAACCAGGGAATGTGTTGGGGCGTGTGGGTTTGGGTGGGATGAGCCGGAGACCCTGTGAGCTGGGTCACATTAGGGGCAGGCAGGGGGTGGAAGGGGTTGCGAACAGCTGTCACTGGAGAAGCATCACAAGTGCTGGAGCTGGTGAGCAGGGCACCTGGAAGAGAGGACAGACAAAGGAGAGAAGCAAAGTGCGGAGGAGAGGAGAGGGGAGAGGATGGTGAGGACAGGAGAGGACAGGAGAGGACAGGATTAGAGGGGACCTGAGAAACCTACCTGGACAAAGGCAGCATACGGACATCCAGGAAGGCAGGCAGGCATGCAGGCAGCTCTGGCCTGGGCTCCCAGGATCCCGGGCGCACCTCCACCTGTCTTCTCTTGGCTGCCAGCCCTGAGGTCCCTCGTCGGTCAGCACTGTCTTCCCATCCTTCCGTCCCTCTGTGCCAGGGCCCAGGCGTCTGGGCGCTGTTGCCTGACCTAGTGGCAGGGCAGTTGGGCTGCCCAGTGCCAGTGTGGCCAGCACAGATTGCCAGGGGCTAGGACATCACAGAGGGCTCATGTGGTTGCTAGGCCATGGGGACCCCGCCCATCCAGTTGACCAGCAGCCATGACCCCCACGCTGAACTTGACCTGAGGGGTGGTGGCCAGCCACCAGAGCCAGAGCCCCAGGCCAAAGCAGGTGCTGGTCGGCCGGGCCAAGGGGCTATGTGCAGATTGGTGTGTGTCTGGGCATGGGGCTGGCATCTGACAGTCCAGGGCGGGGGACCAAGGTCCGCCAGGCCCCTGTCCCACCATGTGCACTGACACACAGTCTTGCTGACTGACTGACAGTCCCCGCCCCAGAGATACCCACACCAAGTCCCTGGGTGCCCTGAGCTGCCCCTGAGGGTTGGTGGGTGCCTGCCTGGACACATGCCTCCGTAATGGAGGCCTCTATTAATCCCGTTGCCTACTGACAGCTGCCCTCCTGCCCCTCCTCCTCCTCCTACGCCTCCTCCTCCTCCTCTTCCTACTCTTCCTCCTCCTCTTTCTCCTCCTCCTCCTCCACCCCCTCCTCCTCTTCCTCATCCTCAGATGGACTCACTCAGGGCCCTTGGCCTAGGCAAGCCAGGGCTGCTGCTCTGGCTTCTGCAGCTTCTATCCAGTGGGGGGGTGTAGGAATCTGTTCCTGTCAGTCCCTGATTCCTGGGACCTTCCATGCCTCCAGCTGCCCCCACTCTCTAGTCCTGACCCCTCCTCAAGGATGCCCCCTTTCCCCTTACCCTCTGTCCCCCAGCTCCCAACTAACATCTACTGTGTTCCTCCCTGCGCTACTTTACTGCCACCCTGCTTCTGCCCTTCAGCCCTGAGGGCCCAGGGCCAGCCCAGCTGCCATCTCACCATCCAGCAGGGGGACCTGCCCTAACGCCCTGCCACCACACCCACACACACAGCCCTGCACACACTCCTGGGCTCCCCTGCCTGCAGCCTGCCTCTCAAACAGTCTCCTTCTGCCCCCTAGCTCCCTTACAGCCTCTGCCACGGACCCCCACAGACACCTGGGCATGAGCAGTGCAGACATGCAAACAGCTCCCCTCCCCCCCACTCCAGTTGCTCCAAGGTTGTCAAGAGTCTTTTTTTCATGCTGTAGGGGAGGGAGTTGAGACAGTCCAATGTCCTGGGGAGCAAGAACTGCAAACAGTCCATCTACAATGTAACATTTGGGTCTCAGGCCGCCCAATCCCTAGTGCGCTGTGCAGACCTTTGACTGGCAAAAACACCCCATCTGAGTGTGAGATCTGGCTGGGCTAGTGGCTCTTTCTGTGGACTAAGAGACAGACAGACAGAGTTTTCAGGTTCAAAACCTATACTTCCCAGAAGATGGTCATTCACTTCGGTAAAAAAAAAAAAAAAAAAAAAGGCTTTTTATTTTTTTTCCCCCTGCCTGGGTAACCTGTCTCCTGCCTGTTTCAAAGTGAAAAAAGGGAAAAATCTTTTTTGGAGGGAAAAGGACCAAAATGCTGGCAGGTGGACTCCGTGGAAGGTGGATGGGGAGTTGCTCCTGCCCTGGCACTAGAGCCCCAGCTGCTGTTCCAGGTGCTCTCTGATAACAGAGATCTCCGTGTGTCCTGTCATGACACTGTCTCCAGGACTGACCCTCAGGATAATGAGGATTCAAAACGAGGCAGGTGATACTGCCTTCAAAAGTAAATCCAGGGAGGTTTGGCGGTATGTCAGAGGGTTAAGGGCTTGTGGCGCTCACGAATAGAGGGGACAGGTGGAAGGATTTGGGGTCTGGCCCCCAGACCGCCACCTGCAGGGGAGTCGCTTTACAGGGGGTGAAGCAGGTCTTTAGGAGCTCTATCTTTCTCTCCCACCCTGTATTTCCTCTGCTCTCTCCTTTTGTGTCTGTCAGATGCAAGGTCAGTAACAACAACAACAACAACAAAAACAATAACCACCACAGTGACCAAGCAACAAGGGCAGCGAAAGGGGAACAAATGGAGTGCAGGAGCTGTGGATTATTTGTGGCGTAGGCACTCAGCTGTGGCAATAACCCCTTGAGGCAATCAATCCATACATGAAGATGTAATACAGGTAACAGAGACGTATATGTCCCTGTGTGTTTCCACTGAGTTAATGTAAATGCACTTTTATTGACTTCTTCATTTATTTATTACCTTGCCACGAGAATTTCTTTTCATTGCTAAAAAAAAGTGTCCCATCAAGGGTACCAGGTGGTGCCACACCCAGTTAAGCACTCATGTTACAATGCAGGAGGACTGGGCTTCAACACCCTGGTTCCCACATGCCAGGGGAAATCTTTACAAGTGGTGCGGAAGTGCTGCAGTTGTCTCTCTCTGTGTCTCAAACTCTCTCTACCTCCCTTCCCTCTCAATTCCTGTCTATTTATTCCAGTGAATAATCAAGAAAATAGAAAGTAAAAAAAGAAAAAGGAAAAGGAAATATTCCACGACTTCAAATGGGTTAATCAGGACAATGCTTTCCTTGTTAAGATCCTCACAGCATTCCATATGCAGAAAGGCAAAGACGCCATGTATTTTTTAACCCAGTTTTTATATTTATTTATTTATTTATTTAGGTGCTTATTCATTTTTGTTATTGATGAATTAATGTTTTACATTTGACATTGACTAGGGATCTGACACCAGCGGACTCCAGTACCCCTATATGGTACTCTGCCTCTACAAAACCCATCCATTGACCTGTCCATCCATCCATCCATCCACCCATACATCTATCCATCCATTCATATATACATCCATCCATCCATCCATCCATCCATCCATCCATCCACCAGTCAACCAAGCTAAGTACAAAAGGAGATCTCTCCTTGAATGGTGAGGAGAAACAACGATGCATAGGTAGGTTGCAAAGGCCCAGTTTGGCTGAATAGGGCAGAGGGGCTGAACCAGGGAATGTGTTGGGGCGTGTGGGTTTGGGTGGGATGAGCCGGAGACCCTGTGAGCTGGGTCACATTAGGGGCAGGCAGGGGGTGGAAGGGGTTGCGAACAGCTGTCACTGGAGAAGCATCACAAGTGCTGGAGCTGGTGAGCAGGGCACCTGGAAGAGAGGACAGACAAAGGAGAGAAGCAAAGTGCGGAGGAGAGGAGAGGGGAGAGGATGGTGAGGACAGGAGAGGACAGGAGAGGACAGGATTAGAGGGGACCTGAGAAACCTACCTGGACAAAGGCAGCATACGGACATCCAGGAAGGCAGGCAGGCATGCAGGCAGCTCTGGCCTGGGCTCCCAGGATCCCGGGCGCACCTCCACCTGTCTTCTCTTGGCTGCCAGCCCTGAGGTCCCTCGTCGGTCAGCACTGTCTTCCCATCCTTCCGTCCCTCTGTGCCAGGGCCCAGGCGTCTGGGCGCTGTTGCCTGACCTAGTGGCAGGGCAGTTGGGCTGCCCAGTGCCAGTGTGGCCAGCACAGATTGCCAGGGGCTAGGACATCACAGAGGGCTCATGTGGTTGCTAGGCCATGGGGACCCCGCCCATCCAGTTGACCAGCAGCCATGACCCCCACGCTGAACTTGACCTGAGGGGTGGTGGCCAGCCACCAGAGCCAGAGCCCCAGGCCAAAGCAGGTGCTGGTCGGCCGGGCCAAGGGGCTATGTGCAGATTGGTGTGTGTCTGGGCATGGGGCTGGCATCTGACAGTCCAGGGCGGGGGACCAAGGTCCGCCAGGCCCCTGTCCCACCATGTGCACTGACACACAGTCTTGCTGACTGACTGACAGTCCCCGCCCCAGAGATACCCACACCAAGTCCCTGGGTGCCCTGAGCTGCCCCTGAGGGTTGGTGGGTGCCTGCCTGGACACATGCCTCCATAATGGAGGCCTCTATTAATCCCGTTGCCTACTGACAGCTGCCCTCCTGCCCCTCCTCCTCCTCCTACGCCTCCTCCTCCTCCTCTTCCTACTCTTCCTCCTCCTCTTTCTCCTCCTCCTCCTCCACCCCCTCCTCCTCTTCCTCATCCTCAGATGGACTCACTCAGGGCCCTTGGCCTAGGCAAGCCAGGGCTGCTGCTCTGGCTTCTGCAGCTTCTATCCAGTGGGGGGGTGTAGGAATCTGTTCCTGTCAGTCCCTGATTCCTGGGACCTTCCATGCCTCCAGCTGCCCCCACTCTCTAGTCCTGACCCCTCCTCAAGGATGCCCCCTTTCCCCTTACCCTCTGTCCCCCAGCTCCCAACTAACATCTACTGTGTTCCTCCCTGCGCTACTTTACTGCCACCCTGCTTCTGCCCTTCAGCCCTGAGGGCCCAGGGCCAGCCCAGCTGCCATCTCACCATCCAGCAGGGGGACCTGCCCTAACGCCCTGCCACCACACCCACACACACAGCCCTGCACACACTCCTGGGCTCCCCTGCCTGCAGCCTGCCTCTCAAACAGTCTCCTTCTGCCCCCTAGCCCCCTTACAGCCTCTGCCACGGACCCCCACAGACACCTGGGCATGAGCAGTGCGGACATGCAAACAGCTCCCCTCCCCCCCACTCCAGTTGCTCCAAGGTTGTCAAGAGTCTTTTTTTCATGCTGTAGGGGAGGGAGTTGAGACAGTCCAATGTCCTGGGGAGCAAGAACTGCAAACAGTCCATCTACAATGTAACATTTGGGTCTCAGGCCGCCCAATCCCTAGTGCGCTGTGCAGACCTTTGACTGGCAAAAACACCCCATCTGAGTGTGAGATCTGGCTGGGCTAGTGGCTCTTTCTGTGGACTAAGAGACAGACAGACAGAGTTTTCAGGTTCAAAACCTATACTTCCCAGAAGATGGTCATTCACTTCGGTAAAAAAAAAAAAAAAAAAAAAAAGGCTTTTTATTTTTTTTCCCCCTGCCTGGGTAACCTGTCTCCTGCCTGTTTCAAAGTGAAAAAAGGGAAAAATCTTTTTTGGAGGGAAAAGGACCAAAATGCTGGCAGGTGGACTCCGTGGAAGGTGGATGGGGAGTTGCTCCTGCCCTGGCACTAGAGCCCCAGCTGCTGTTCCAGGTCCTCTCTGATAACAGAGATCTCCGTGTGTCCTGTCATGACACTGTCTCCAGGACTGACCCTCAGGATAATGAGGATTCAAAACGAGGCAGGTGATACTGCCTTCAAAAGTAAATCCAGGGAGGTTTGGCGGTATGTCAGAGGGTTAAGGGCTTGTGGCGCTCACGAATAGAGGGGACAGGTGGAAGGATTTGGGGTCTGGCCCCCAGACCGCCACCTGCAGGGGAGTCGCTTTACAGGGGGTGAAGCAGGTCTTTAGGAGCTCTATCTTTCTCTCCCACCCTGTATTTCCTCTGCTCTCTCCTTTTGTGTCTGTCAGATGCAAGGTCAGTAACAACAACAACAACAACAAAAACAATAACCACCACAGTGACCAAGCAACAAGGGCAGCGAAAGGGGAACAAATGGAGTGCAGGAGCTGTGGATTATTTGTGGCGTAGGCACTCAGCTGTGGCAATAACCCCTTGAGGCAATCAATCCATACATGAAGATGTAATACAGGTAACAGAGACGTATATGTCCCTGTGTGTTTCCACTGAGTTAATGTAAATGCACTTTTATTGACTTCTTCATTTATTTATTACCTTGCCACGAGAATTTCTTTTCATTGCTAAAAAAAAGTGTCCCATCAAGGGTAGCAGGTGGTGCCACACCCAGTTAAGCACTCATGTTACAATGCAGGAGGACTGGGCTTCAACACCCTGGTTCCCACATGCCAGGGGAAATCTTTACAAGTGGTGCGGAAGTGCTGCAGTTGTCTCTCTCTGTGTCTCAAACTCTCTCTACCTCCCTTCCCTCTCAATTCCTGTCTATTTATTCCAGTGAATAATCAAGAAAATAGAAAGTAAAAAAAGAAAAAGGAAAAGGAAATATTCCACGACTTCAAATGGGTTAATCAGGACAATGCTTTCCTTGTTAAGATCCTCACAGCATTCCATATGCAGAAAGGCAAAGACGCCATGTATTTTTTAACCCAGTTTTTATATTTATTTATTTATTTATTTAGGTGCTTATTCATTTTTGTTATTGATGAATTAATGTTTTACATTTGACATTGACTAGGGATCTGACACCAGCGGACTCCAGTACCCCTATATGGTACTCTGCCTCTACAAAACCCATCCATTGACCTGTCCATCCATCCATCCATCCACCCATACATCTATCCATCCATTCATATATACATCCATCCATCCATCCATCCATCCATCCATCCATCCATCCATCCACCAGTCAACCAAGCTAAGTACAAAAGGAGATCTCTCCTTGAATGGTGAGGAGAAACAACGATGCATAGGTAGGTTGCAAAGGCCCAGTTTGGCTGAATAGGGCAGAGGGGCTGAACCAGGGAATGTGTTGGGGCGTGTGGGTTTGGGTGGGATGAGCCGGAGACCCTGTGAGCTGGGTCACATTAGGGGCAGGCAGGGGGTGGAAGGGGTTGCGAACAGCTGTCACTGGAGAAGCATCACAAGTGCTGGAGCTGGTGAGCAGGGCACCTGGAAGAGAGGACAGACAAAGGAGAGAAGCAAAGTGCGGAGGAGAGGAGAGGGGAGAGGATGGTGAGGACAGGAGAGGACAGGAGAGGACAGGATTAGAGGGGACCTGAGAAACCTACCTGGACAAAGGCAGCATACGGACATCCAGGAAGGCAGGCAGGCATGCAGGCAGCTCTGGCCTGGGCTCCCAGGATCCCGGGCGCACCTCCACCTGTCTTCTCTTGGCTGCCAGCCCTGAGGTCCCTCGTCGGTCAGCACTGTCTTCCCATCCTTCCGTCCCTCTGTGCCAGGGCCCAGGCGTCTGGGCGCTGTTGCCTGACCTAGTGGCAGGGCAGTTGGGCTGCCCAGTGCCAGTGTGGCCAGCACAGATTGCCAGGGGCTAGGACATCACAGAGGGCTCATGTGGTTGCTAGGCCATGGGGACCCCGCCCATCCAGTTGACCAGCAGCCATGACCCCCACGCTGAACTTGACCTGAGGGGTGGTGGCCAGCCACCAGAGCCAGAGCCCCAGGCCAAAGCAGGTGCTGGTCGGCCGGGCCAAGGGGCTATGTGCAGATTGGTGTGTGTCTGGGCATGGGGCTGGCATCTGACAGTCCAGGGCGGGGGACCAAGGTCCGCCAGGCCCCTGTCCCACCATGTGCACTGACACACAGTCTTGCTGACTGACTGACAGTCCCCGCCCCAGAGATACCCACACCAAGTCCCTGGGTGCCCTGAGCTGCCCCTGAGGGTTGGTGGGTGCCTGCCTGGACACATGCCTCCGTAATGGAGGCCTCTATTAATCCCGTTGCCTACTGACAGCTGCCCTCCTGCCCCTCCTCCTCCTCCTACGCCTCCTCCTCCTCCTCTTCCTACTCTTCCTCCTCCTCTTTCTCCTCCTCCTCCTCCACCCCCTCCTCCTCTTCCTCATCCTCAGATGGACTCACTCAGGGCCCTTGGCCTAGGCAAGCCAGGGCTGCTGCTCTGGCTTCTGCAGCTTCTATCCAGTGGGGGGGTGTAGGAATCTGTTCCTGTCAGTCCCTGATTCCTGGGACCTTCCATGCCTCCAGCTGCCCCCACTCTCTAGTCCTGACCCCTCCTCAAGGATGCCCCCTTTCCCCTTACCCTCTGTCCCCCAGCTCCCAACTAACATCTACTGTGTTCCTCCCTGCGCTACTTTACTGCCACCCTGCTTCTGCCCTTCAGCCCTGAGGGCCCAGGGCCAGCCCAGCTGCCATCTCACCATCCAGCAGGGGGACCTGCCCTAACGCCCTGCCACCACACCCACACACACAGCCCTGCACACACTCCTGGGCTCCCCTGCCTGCAGCCTGCCTCTCAAACAGTCTCCTTCTGCCCCCTAGCCCCCTTACAGCCTCTGCCACGGACCCCCACAGACACCTGGGCATGAGCAGTGCGGACATGCAAACAGCTCCCCTCCCCCCCACTCCAGTTGCTCCAAGGTTGTCAAGAGTCTTTTTTTCATGCTGTAGGGGAGGGAGTTGAGACAGTCCAATGTCCTGGGGAGCAAGAACTGCAAACAGTCCATCTACAATGTAACATTTGGGTCTCAGGCCGCCCAATCCCTAGTGCGCTGTGCAGACCTTTGACTGGCAAAATCACCCCATCTGAGTGTGAGATCTGGCTGGGCTAGTGGCTCTTTCTGTGGACTAAGAGACAGACAGACAGAGTTTTCAGGTTCAAAACCTATACTTCCCAGAAGATGGTCATTCACTTCGGTAAAAAAAAAAAAAAAAAAAAAAAGGCTTTTTATTTTTTTTCCCCCTGCCTGGGTAACCTGTCTCCTGCCTGTTTCAAAGTGAAAAAAGGGAAAAATCTTTTTTGGAGGGAAAAGGACCAAAATGCTGGCAGGTGGACTCCGTGGAAGGTGGATGGGGAGTTGCTCCTGCCCTGGCACTAGAGCCCCAGCTGCTGTTCCAGGTCCTCTCTGATAACAGAGATCTCCGTGTGTCGTGTCATGACACTGTCTCCAGGACTGACCCTCAGGATAATGAGGATTCAAAACGAGGCAGGTGATACTGCCTTCAAAAGTAAATCCAGGGAGGTTTGGCGGTATGTCAGAGGGTTAAGGGCTTGTGGCGCTCACGAATAGAGGGGACAGGTGGAAGGATTTGGGGTCTGGCCCCCAGACCGCCACCTGCAGGGGAGTCGCTTTACAGGGGGTGAAGCAGGTCTTTAGGAGCTCTATCTTTCTCTCCCACCCTGTATTTCCTCTGCTCTCTCCTTTTGTGTCTGTCAGATGCAAGGTCAGTA
Source organism: Erinaceus europaeus (assembly GCF_950295315.1). Taxonomy (NCBI): domain Eukaryota; kingdom Metazoa; phylum Chordata; class Mammalia; order Eulipotyphla; family Erinaceidae; genus Erinaceus; species Erinaceus europaeus. Next base: position 569,888 of record NW_026647124.1, on the reverse strand, counting down.
ACAACAACAACAACAACAAAAACAATAACCACCACAGTGACCAAGCAACAAGGGCAGCGAAAGGGGAACAAATGGAGTGCAGGAGCTGTGGATTATTTGTGGCGTAGGCACTCAGCTGTGGCAATAACCCCTTGAGGCAATCAATCCATACATGAAGATGTAATACAGGTAACAGAGACGTATATGTCCCTGTGTGTTTCCACTGAGTTAATGTAAATGCACTTTTATTGACTTCTTCATTTATTTATTACCTTGCCACGAGAATTTCTTTTCATTGCTAAAAAAAAGTGTCCCATCAAGGGTACCAGGTGGTGCCACACCCAGTTAAGCACTCATGTTACAATGCAGGAGGACTGGGCTTCAACACCCTGGTTCCCACATGCCAGGGGAAATCTTTACAAGTGGTGCGGAAGTGCTGCAGTTGTCTCTCTCTGTGTCTCAAACTCTCTCTACCTCCCTTCCCTCTCAATTCCTGTCTATTTATTCCAGTGAATAATCAAGAAAATAGAAAGTAAAAAAAGAAAAAGGAAAAGGAAATATTCCACGACTTCAAATGGGTTAATCAGGACAATGCTTTCCTTGTTAAGATCCTCACAGCATTCCATATGCAGAAAGGCAAAGACGCCATGTATTTTTTAACCCAGTTTTTATATTTATTTATTTATTTATTTAGGTGCTTATTCATTTTTGTTATTGATGAATTAATGTTTTACATTTGACATTGACTAGGGATCTGACACCAGCGGACTCCAGTACCCCTATATGGTACTCTGCCTCTACAAAACCCATCCATTGACCTGTCCATCCATCCATCCATCCACCCATACATCTATCCATCCATTCATATATACATCCATCCATCCATCCATCCATCCATCCATCCATCCATCCATCCATCCACCAGTCAACCAAGCTAAGTACAAAAGGAGATCTCTCCTTGAATGGTGAGGAGAAACAACGATGCATAGGTAGGTTGCAAAGGCCCAGTTTGGCTGAATAGGGCAGAGGGGCTGAACCAGGGAATGTGTTGGGGCGTGTGGGTTTGGGTGGGATGAGCCGGAGACCCTGTGAGCTGGGTCACATTAGGGGCAGGCAGGGGGTGGAAGGGGTTGCGAACAGCTGTCACTGGAGAAGCATCACAAGTGCTGGAGCTGGTGAGCAGGGCACCTGGAAGAGAGGACAGACAAAGGAGAGAAGCAAAGTGCGGAGGAGAGGAGAGGGGAGAGGATGGTGAGGACAGGAGAGGACAGGAGAGGACAGGATTAGAGGGGACCTGAGAAACCTACCTGGACAAAGGCAGCATACGGACATCCAGGAAGGCAGGCAGGCATGCAGGCAGCTCTGGCCTGGGCTCCCAGGATCCCGGGCGCACCTCCACCTGTCTTCTCTTGGCTGCCAGCCCTGAGGTCCCTCGTCGGTCAGCACTGTCTTCCCATCCTTCCGTCCCTCTGTGCCAGGGCCCAGGCGTCTGGGCGCTGTTGCCTGACCTAGTGGCAGGGCAGTTGGGCTGCCCAGTGCCAGTGTGGCCAGCACAGATTGCCAGGGGCTAGGACATCACAGAGGGCTCATGTGGTTGCTAGGCCATGGGGACCCCGCCCATCCAGTTGACCAGCAGCCATGACCCCCACGCTGAACTTGACCTGAGGGGTGGTGGCCAGCCACCAGAGCCAGAGCCCCAGGCCAAAGCAGGTGCTGGTCGGCCGGGCCAAGGGGCTATGTGCAGATTGGTGTGTGTCTGGGCATGGGGCTGGCATCTGACAGTCCAGGGCGGGGGACCAAGGTCCGCCAGGCCCCTGTCCCACCATGTGCACTGACACACAGTCTTGCTGACTGACTGACAGTCCCCGCCCCAGAGATACCCACACCAAGTCCCTGGGTGCCCTGAGCTGCCCCTGAGGGTTGGTGGGTGCCTGCCTGGACACATGCCTCCGTAATGGAGGCCTCTATTAATCCCGTTGCCTACTGACAGCTGCCCTCCTGCCCCTCCTCCTCCTCCTACGCCTCCTCCTCCTCCTCTTCCTACTCTTCCTCCTCCTCTTTCTCCTCCTCCTCCTCCACCCCCTCCTCCTCTTCCTCATCCTCAGATGGACTCACTCAGGGCCCTTGGCCTAGGCAAGCCAGGGCTGCTGCTCTGGCTTCTGCAGCTTCTATCCAGTGGGGGGGTGTAGGAATCTGTTCCTGTCAGTCCCTGATTCCTGGGACCTTCCATGCCTCCAGCTGCCCCCACTCTCTAGTCCTGACCCCTCCTCAAGGATGCCCCCTTTCCCCTTACCCTCTGTCCCCCAGCTCCCAACTAACATCTACTGTGTTCCTCCCTGCGCTACTTTACTGCCACCCTGCTTCTGCCCTTCAGCCCTGAGGGCCCAGGGCCAGCCCAGCTGCCATCTCACCATCCAGCAGGGGGACCTGCCCTAACGCCCTGCCACCACACCCACACACACAGCCCTGCACACACTCCTGGGCTCCCCTGCCTGCAGCCTGCCTCTCAAACAGTCTCCTTCTGCCCCCTAGCCCCCTTACAGCCTCTGCCACGGACCCCCACAGACACCTGGGCATGAGCAGTGCGGACATGCAAACAGCTCCCCTCCCCCCCACTCCAGTTGCTCCAAGGTTGTCAAGAGTCTTTTTTTCATGCTGTAGGGGAGGGAGTTGAGACAGTCCAATGTCCTGGGGAGCAAGAACTGCAAACAGTCCATCTACAATGTAACATTTGGGTCTCAGGCCGCCCAATCCCTAGTGCGCTGTGCAGACCTTTGACTGGCAAAAACACCCCATCTGAGTGTGAGATCTGGCTGGGCTAGTGGCTCTTTCTGTGGACTAAGAGACAGACAGACAGAGTTTTCAGGTTCAAAACCTATACTTCCCAGAAGATGGTCATTCACTTCGGTAAAAAAAAAAAAAAAAAAAAAAAGGCTTTTTATTTTTTTTCCCCCTGCCTGGGTAACCTGTCTCCTGCCTGTTTCAAAGTGAAAAAAGGGAAAAATCTTTTTTGGAGGGAAAAGGACCAAAATGCTGGCAGGTGGACTCCGTGGAAGGTGGATGGGGAGTTGCTCCTGCCCTGGCACTAGAGCCCCAGCTGCTGTTCCAGGTCCTCTCTGATAACAGAGATCTCCGTGTGTCGTGTCATGACACTGTCTCCAGGACTGACCCTCAGGATAATGAGGATTCAAAACGAGGCAGGTGATACTGCCTTCAAAAGTAAATCCAGGGAGGTTTGGCGGTATGTCAGAGGGTTAAGGGCTTGTGGCGCTCACGAATAGAGGGGACAGGTGGAAGGATTTGGGGTCTGGCCCCCAGACCGCCACCTGCAGGGGAGTCGCTTTACAGGGGGTGAAGCAGGTCTTTAGGAGCTCTATCTTTCTCTCCCACCCTGTATTTCCTCTGCTCTCTCCTTTTGTGTCTGTCAGATGCAAGGTCAGTAACAACAACAACAACAACAAAAACAATAACCACCACAGTGACCAAGCAACAAGGGCAGCGAAAGGGGAACAAATGGAGTGCAGGAGCTGTGGATTATTTGTGGCGTAGGCACTCAGCTGTGGCAATAACCCCTTGAGGCAATCAATCCATACATGAAGATGTAATACAGGTAACAGAGACGTATATGTCCCTGTGTGTTTCCACTGAGTTAATGTAAATGCACTTTTATTGACTTCTTCATTTATTTATTACCTTGCCACGAGAATTTCTTTTCATTGCTAAAAAAAAGTGTCCCATCAAGGGTACCAGGTGGTGCCACACCCAGTTAAGCACTCATGTTACAATGCAGGAGGACTGGGCTTCAACACCCTGGTTCCCACATGCCAGGGGAAATCTTTACAAGTGGTGCGGAAGTGCTGCAGTTGTCTCTCTCTGTGTCTCAAACTCTCTCTACCTCCCTTCCCTCTCAATTCCTGTCTATTTATTCCAGTGAATAATCAAGAAAATAGAAAGTAAAAAAAGAAAAAGGAAAAGGAAATATTCCACGACTTCAAATGGGTTAATCAGGACAATGCTTTCCTTGTTAAGATCCTCACAGCATTCCATATGCAGAAAGGCAAAGACGCCATGTATTTTTTAACCCAGTTTTTATATTTATTTATTTATTTATTTAGGTGCTTATTCATTTTTGTTATTGATGAATTAATGTTTTACATTTGACATTGACTAGGGATCTGACACCAGCGGACTCCAGTACCCCTATATGGTACTCTGCCTCTACAAAACCCATCCATTGACCTGTCCATCCATCCATCCATCCACCCATACATCTATCCATCCATTCATATATACATCCATCCATCCATCCATCCATCCATCCATCCATCCATCCATCCACCAGTCAACCAAGCTAAGTACAAAAGGAGATCTCTCCTTGAATGGTGAGGAGAAACAACGATGCATAGGTAGGTTGCAAAGGCCCAGTTTGGCTGAATAGGGCAGAGGGGCTGAACCAGGGAATGTGTTGGGGCGTGTGGGTTTGGGTGGGATGAGCCGGAGACCCTGTGAGCTGGGTCACATTAGGGGCAGGCAGGGGGTGGAAGGGGTTGCGAACAGCTGTCACTGGAGAAGCATCACAAGTGCTGGAGCTGGTGAGCAGGGCACCTGGAAGAGAGGACAGACAAAGGAGAGAAGCAAAGTGCGGAGGAGAGGAGAGGGGAGAGGATGGTGAGGACAGGAGAGGACAGGAGAGGACAGGATTAGAGGGGACCTGAGAAACCTACCTGGACAAAGGCAGCATACGGACATCCAGGAAGGCAGGCAGGCATGCAGGCAGCTCTGGCCTGGGCTCCCAGGATCCCGGGCGCACCTCCACCTGTCTTCTCTTGGCTGCCAGCCCTGAGGTCCCTCGTCGGTCAGCACTGTCTTCCCATCCTTCCGTCCCTCTGTGCCAGGGCCCAGGCGTCTGGGCGCTGTTGCCTGACCTAGTGGCAGGGCAGTTGGGCTGCCCAGTGCCAGTGTGGCCAGCACAGATTGCCAGGGGCTAGGACATCACAGAGGGCTCATGTGGTTGCTAGGCCATGGGGACCCCGCCCATCCAGTTGACCAGCAGCCATGACCCCCACGCTGAACTTGACCTGAGGGGTGGTGGCCAGCCACCAGAGCCAGAGCCCCAGGCCAAAGCAGGTGCTGGTCGGCCGGGCCAAGGGGCTATGTGCAGATTGGTGTGTGTCTGGGCATGGGGCTGGCATCTGACAGTCCAGGGCGGGGGACCAAGGTCCGCCAGGCCCCTGTCCCACCATGTGCACTGACACACAGTCTTGCTGACTGACTGACAGTCCCCGCCCCAGAGATACCCACACCAAGTCCCTGGGTGCCCTGAGCTGCCCCTGAGGGTGGGTGGGTGCCTGCCTGGACACATGCCTCCGTAATGGAGGCCTCTATTAATCCCGTTGCCTACTGACAGCTGCCCTCCTGCCCCTCCTCCTCCTCCTACGCCTCCTCCTCCTCCTCTTCCTACTCTTCCTCCTCCTCTTTCTCCTCCTCCTCCTCCACCCCCTCCTCCTCTTCCTCATCCTCAGATGGACTCACTCAGGGCCCTTGGCCTAGGCAAGCCAGGGCTGCTGCTCTGGCTTCTGCAGCTTCTATCCAGTGGGGGGGTGTAGGAATCTGTTCCTGTCAGTCCCTGATTCCTGGGACCTTCCATGCCTCCAGCTGCCCCCACTCTCTAGTCCTGACCCCTCCTCAAGGATGCCCCCTTTCCCCTTACCCTCTGTCCCCCAGCTCCCAACTAACATCTACTGTGTTCCTCCCTGCGCTACTTTACTGCCACCCTGCTTCTGCCCTTCAGCCCTGAGGGCCCAGGGCCAGCCCAGCTGCCATCTCACCATCCAGCAGGGGGACCTGCCCTAACGCCCTGCCACCACACCCACACACACAGCCCTGCACACACTCCTGGGCTCCCCTGCCTGCAGCCTGCCTCTCAAACAGTCTCCTTCTGCCCCCTAGCCCCCTTACAGCCTCTGCCACGGACCCCCACAGACACCTGGGCATGAGCAGTGCGGACATGCAAACAGCTCCCCTCCCCCCCACTCCAGTTGCTCCAAGGTTGTCAAGAGTCTTTTTTTCATGCTGTAGGGGAGGGAGTTGAGACAGTCCAATGTCCTGGGGAGCAAGAACTGCAAACAGTCCATCTACAATGTAACATTTGGGTCTCAGGCCGCCCAATCCCTAGTGCGCTGTGCAGACCTTTGACTGGCAAAAACACCCCATCTGAGTGTGAGATCTGGCTGGGCTAGTGGCTCTTTCTGTGGACTAAGAGACAGACAGACAGAGTTTTCAGGTTCAAAACCTATACTTCCCAGAAGATGGTCATTCACTTCGGTAAAAAAAAAAAAAAAAAAAAGGCTTTTTATTTTTTTTCCCCCTGCCTGGGTAACCTGTCTCCTGCCTGTTTCAAAGTGAAAAAAGGGAAAAATCTTTTTTGGAGGGAAAAGGACCAAAATGCTGGCAGGTGGACTCCGTGGAAGGTGGATGGGGAGTTGCTCCTGCCCTGGCACTAGAGCCCCAGCTGCTGTTCCAGGTGCTCTCTGATAACAGAGATCTCCGTGTGTCGTGTCATGACACTGTCTCCAGGACTGACCCTCAGGATAATGAGGATTCAAAACGAGGCAGGTGATACTGCCTTCAAAAGTAAATCCAGGGAGGTTTGGCGGTATGTCAGAGGGTTAAGGGCTTGTGGCGCTCACGAATAGAGGGGACAGGTGGAAGGATTTGGGGTCTGGCCCCCAGACCGCCACCTGCAGGGGAGTCGCTTTACAGGGGGTGAAGCAGGTCTTTAGGAGCTCTATCTTTCTCTCCCACCCTGTATTTCCTCTGCTCTCTCCTTTTGTGTCTGTCAGATGCAAGGTCAGTAACAACAACAACAACAACAAAAACAATAACCACCACAGTGACCAAGCAACAAGGGCAGCGAAAGGGGAACAAATGGAGTGCAGGAGCTGTGGATTATTTGTGGCGTAGGCACTCAGCTGTGGCAATAACCCCTTGAGGCAATCAATCCATACATGAAGATGTAATACAGGTAACAGAGACGTATATGTCCCTGTGTGTTTCCACTGAGTTAATGTAAATGCACTTTTATTGACTTCTTCATTTATTTATTACCTTGCCACGAGAATTTCTTTTCATTGCTAAAAAAAAGTGTCCCATCAAGGGTACCAGGTGGTGCCACACCCAGTTAAGCACTCATGTTACAATGCAGGAGGACTGGGCTTCAACACCCTGGTTCCCACATGCCAGGGGAAATCTTTACAAGTGGTGCGGAAGTGCTGCAGTTGTCTCTCTCTGTGTCTCAAACTCTCTCTACCTCCCTTCCCTCTCAATTCCTGTCTATTTATTCCAGTGAATAATCAAGAAAATAGAAAGTAAAAAAAGAAAAAGGAAAAGGAAATATTCCACGACTTCAAATGGGTTAATCAGGACAATGCTTTCCTTGTTAAGATCCTCACAGCATTCCATATGCAGAAAGGCAAAGACGCCATGTATTTTTTAACCCAGTTTTTATATTTATTTATTTATTTATTTAGGTGCTTATTCATTTTTGTTATTGATGAATTAATGTTTTACATTTGACATTGACTAGGGATCTGACACCAGCGGACTCCAGTACCCCTATATGGTACTCTGCCTCTACAAAACCCAACCATTGACCTGTCCATCCATCCATCCATCCATCCACCCATACATCTATCCATCCATTCATATATACATCCATCCATCCATCCATCCATCCATCCATCCACCAGTCAACCAAGCTAAGTACAAAAGGAGATCTCTCCTTGAATGGTGAGGAGAAACAACGATGCATAGGTAGGTTGCAAAGGCCCAGTTTGGCTGAATAGGGCAGAGGGGCTGAACCAGGGAATGTGTTGGGGCGTGTGGGTTTGGGTGGGATGAGCCAGAGACCCTGTGAGCTGGGTCACATTAGGGGCAGGCAGGGGGTGGAAGGGGTTGCGAACAGCTGTCACTGGAGAAGCATCACAAGTGCTGGAGCTGGTGAGCAGGGCACCTGGAAGAGAGGACAGACAAAGGAGAGAAGCAAAGTGCGGAGGAGAGGAGAGGGGAGAGGATGTTGAGGACAGGAGAGGACAGGAGAGGACAGGATTAGAGGGGACCTGAGAAACCTACCTGGACAAAGGCAGCATACGGACATCCAGGAAGGCAGGCAGGCATGCAGGCAGCTCTGGCCTGGGCTCCCAGGATCCCGGGCGCACCTCCACCTGTCTTCTCTTGGCTGCCAGCCCTGAGGTCCCTCGTCGGTCAGCACTGTCTTCCCATCCTTCCGTCCCTCTGTGCCAGGGCCCAGGCGTCTGGGCGCTGTTGCCTGACCTAGTGGCAGGGCAGTTGGGCTGCCCAGTGCCAGTGTGGCCAGCACAGATTGCCAGGGGCTAGGACATCACAGAGGGCTCATGTGGTTGCTAGGCCATGGGGACCCCGCCCATCCAGTTGAGCAGCAGCCATGACCCCCACGCTGAACTTGACCTGAGGGGTGGTGGCCAGCCACCAGAGCCAGAGCCCCAGGCCAAAGCAGGTGCTGGTCGGCCGGGCCAAGGGGCTATGTGCAGATTGGTGTGTGTCTGGGCATGGGGCTGGCATCTGACAGTCCAGGGCGGGGGACCAAGGTCCGCCAGGCCCCTGTCCCACCATGTGCACTGACACACAGTCTTGCTGACTGACTGACAGTCCCCGCCCCAGAGATACCCACACCAAGTCCCTGGGTGCCCTGAGCTGCCCCTGAGGGTTGGTGGGTGCCTGCCTGGACACATGCCTCCGTAATGGAGGCCTCTATTAATCCCGTTGCCTACTGACAGCTGCCCTCCTGCCCCTCCTCCTCCTCCTACGCCTCCTCCTCCTCCTCTTCCTACTCTTCCTCCTCCTCTTTCTCCTCCTCCTCCTCCACCCCCTCCTCCTCTTCCTCATCCTCAGATGGACTCACTCAGGGCCCTTGGCCTAGGCAAGCCAGGGCTGCTGCTCTGGCTTCTGCAGCTTCTATCCAGTGGGGGGGTGTAGGAATCTGTTCCTGTCAGTCCTGATTCCTGGGACCTTCCATGCCTCCAGCTGCCCCCACTCTCTAGTCCTGACCCCTCCTCAAGGATGCCCCCTTTCCCCTTACCCTCTGTCCCCCAGCTCCCAACTAACATCTACTGTGTTCCTCCCTGCGCTACTTTACTGCCACACTGCTTCTGCCCTTCAGCCCTGAGGGCCCAGGGCCAGCCCAGCTGCCATCTCACCATCCAGCAGGGGGACCTGCCCTAACGCCCTGCCACCACACCCACACACATAGCCCTGCACACACTCCTGGGCTCCCCTGCCTGCAGCCTGCCTCTCAAACAGTCTCCTTCTGCCCCCTAGCCCCCTTACAGCCTCTGCCACGGACCCCCACAGACACCTGGGCATGAGCAGTGCGGACATGCAAACAGCTCCCCTCCCCCCCACTCCAGTTGCTCCAAGGTTGTCAAGAGTCTTTTTTTCATGCTGTAGGGGAGGGAGTTGAGACAGTCCAATGTCCTGGGGAGCAAGAACTGCAAACAGTCCATCTACAATGTAACATTTGGGTCTCAGGCCGCCCAATCCCTAGTGCGCTGTGCAGACCTTTGACTGGCAAAAACACCCCATCTGAGTGTGAGATCTGGCTGGGCTAGTGGCTCTTTCTGTGGACTAAGAGACAGACAGACAGAGTTTTCAGGTTCAAAACCTATACTTCCCAGAAGATGGTCATTCACTTCGGTAAAAAAAAAAAAAAAAAAAAAAAAGGCTTTTTATTTTTTTTCCCCCTGCCTGGGTAACCTGTCTCCTGCCTGTTTCAAAGTGAAAAAAGGGAAAAATCTTTTTTGGAGGGAAAAGGACCAAAATGCTGGCAGGTGGACTCCGTGGAAGGTGGATGGGGAGTTGCTCCTGCCCTGGCACTAGAGCCCCAGCTGCTGTTCCAGGTGCTCTCTGATAACAGAGATCTCCGTGTGTCGTGTCATGACACTGTCTCCAGGACTGACCCTCAGGATAATGAGGATTCAAAACGAGGCAGGTGATACTGCCTTCAAAAGTAAATCCAGGGAGGTTTGGCGGTATGTCAGAGGGTTAAGGGCTTGTGGCGCTCACGAATAGAGGGGACAGGTGGAAGGATTTGGGGTCTGGCCCCCAGACCGCCACCTGCAGGGGAGTCGCTTTACAGGGGGTGAAGCAGGTCTTTAGGAGCTCTATCTTTCTCTCCCACCCTGTATTTCCTCTGCTCTCTCCTTTTGTGTCTGTCAGATGCAAGGTCAGTAACAACAACAACAACAACAAAAACAATAACCACCACAGTGACCAAGCAACAAGGGCAGCGAAAGGGGAACAAATGGAGTGCAGGAGCTGTGGATTATTCGTGGCGTAGGCACTCAGCTGTGGCAATAACCCCTTGAGGCAATCAATCCATACATGAAGATGTAATACAGGTAACAGAGACGTATATGTCCCTGTGTGTTTCCACTGAGTTAATGTAAATGCACTTTTATTGACTTCTTCATTTATTTATTACCTTGCCACGAGAATTTCTTTTCATTGCTAAAAAAAAGTGTCCCATCAAGGGTACCAGGTGGTGCCACACCCAGTTAAGCACTCATGTTACAATGCAGGAGGACTGGGCTTCAACACCCTGGTTCCCACATGCCAGGGGAAATCTTTACAAGTGGTGCGGAAGTGCTGCAGTTGTCTCTCTCTGTGTCTCAAACTCTCTCTACCTCCCTTCCCTCTCAATTCCTGTCTATTTATTCCAGTGAATAATCAAGAAAATAGAAAGTAAAAAAAGAAAAAGGAAAAGGAAATATTCCACGACTTCAAATGGGTTAATCAGGACAATGCTTTCCTTGTTAAGATCCTCACAGCATTCCATATGCAGAAAGGCAAAGACGCCATGTATTTTTTAACCCAGTTTTTATATTTATTTATTTATTTATTTAGGTGCTTATTCATTTTTGTTATTGATGAATTAATGTTTTACATTTGACATTGACTAGGGATCTGACACCAGCGGACTCCAGTACCCCTATATGGTACTCTGCCTCTACAAAACCCATCCATTGACCTGTCCATCCATCCATCCATCCACCCATACATCTATCCATCCATTCATATATACATCCATCCATCCATCCATCCATCCATCCATCCATCCATCCATCCACCAGTCAACCAAGCTAAGTACAAAAGGAGATCTCTCCTTGAATGGTGAGGAGAAACAACGATGCATAGGTAGGTTGCAAAGGCCCAGTTTGGCTGAATAGGGCAGAGGGGCTGAACCAGGGAATGTGTTGGGGCGTGTGGGTTTGGGTGGGATGAGCCGGAGACCCTGTGAGCTGGGTCACATTAGGGGCAGGCAGGGGGTGGAAGGGGTTGCGAACAGCTGTCACTGGAGAAGCATCACAAGTGCTGGAGCTGGTGAGCAGGGCACCTGGAAGAGAGGACAGACAAAGGAGAGAAGCAAAGTGCGGAGGAGAGGAGAGGGGAGAGGATGGTGAGGACAGGAGAGGACAGGAGAGGACAGGATTAGAGGGGACCTGAGAAACCTACCTGGACAAAGGCAGCATACGGACATCCAGGAAGGCAGGCAGGCATGCAGGCAGCTCTGGCCTGGGCTCCCAGGATCCCGGGCGCACCTCCACCTGTCTTCTCTTGGCTGCCAGCCCTGAGGTCCCTCGTCGGTCAGCACTGTCTTCCCATCCTTCCGTCCCTCTGTGCCAGGGCCCAGGCGTCTGGGCGCTGTTGCCTGACCTAGTGGCAGGGCAGTTGGGCTGCCCAGTGCCAGTGTGGCCAGCACAGATTGCCAGGGGCTAGGACATCACAGAGGGCTCATGTGGTTGCTAGGCCATGGGGACCCCGCCCATCCAGTTGACCAGCAGCCATGACCCCCACGCTGAACTTGACCTGAGGGGTGGTGGCCAGCCACCAGAGCCAGAGCCCCAGGCCAAAGCAGGTGCTGGTCGGCCGGGCCAAGGGGCTATGTGCAGATTGGTGTGTGTCTGGGCATGGGGCTGGCATCTGACAGTCCAGGGCGGGGGACCAAGGTCCGCCAGGCCCCTGTCCCACCATGTGCACTGACACACAGTCTTGCTGACTGACTGACAGTCCCCGCCCCAGAGATACCCACACCAAGTCCCTGGGTGCCCTGAGCTGCCCCTGAGGGTTGGTGGGTGCCTGCCTGGACACATGCCTCCGTAATGGAGGCCTCTATTAATCCCGTTGCCTACTGACAGCTGCCCTCCTGCCCCTCCTCCTCCTCCTACGCCTCCTCCTCCTCCTCTTCCTACTCTTCCTCCTCCTCTTTCTCCTCCTCCTCCTCCACCCCCTCCTCCTCTTCCTCATCCTCAGATGGACTCACTCAGGGCCCTTGGCCTAGGCAAGCCAGGGCTGCTGCTCTGGCTTCTGCAGCTTCTATCCAGTGGGGGGGTGTAGGAATCTGTTCCTGTCAGTCCTGATTCCTGGGACCTTCCATGCCTCCAGCTGCCCCCACTCTCTAGTCCTGACCCCTCCTCAAGGATGCCCCCTTTCCCCTTACCCTCTGTCCCCCAGCTCCCAACTAACATCTACTGTGTTCCTCCCTGCGCTACTTTACTGCCACCCTGCTTCTGCCCTTCAGCCCTGAGGGCCCAGGGCCAGCCCAGCTGCCATCTCACCATCCAGCAGGGGGACCTGCCCTAACGCCCTGCCACCACACCCACACACATAGCCCTGCACACACTCCTGGGCTCCCCTGCCTGCAGCCTGCCTCTCAAACAGTCTCCTTCTGCCCCCTAGCCCCCTTACAGCCTCTGCCACGGACCCCCACAGACACCTGGGCATGAGCAGTGCGGACATGCAAACAGCTCCCCTCCCCCCCACTCCAGTTGCTCCAAGGTTGTCAAGAGTCTTTTTTTCATGCTGTAGGGGAGGGAGTTGAGACAGTCCAATGTCCTGGGGAGCAAGAACTGCAAACAGTCCATCTACAATGTAACATTTGGGTCTCAGGCCGCCCAATCCCTAGTGCGCTGTGCAGACCTTTGACTGGCAAAAACACCCCATCTGAGTGTGAGATCTGGCTGGGCTAGTGGCTCTTTCTGTGGACTAAGAGACAGACAGACAGAGTTTTCAGGTTCAAAACCTATACTTCCCAGAAGATGGTCATTCACTTCGGTAAAAAAAAAAAAAAAAAAAAAAAAAAAAAAAAAAGGCTTTTTATTTTTTTTCCCCCTGCCTGGGTAACCTGTCTCCTGCCTGTTTCAAAGTGAAAAAAGGGAAAAATCTTTTTTGGAGGGAAAAGGACCAAAATGCTGGCAGGTGGACTCCGTGGAAGGTGGATGGGGAGTTGCTCCTGCCCTGGCACTAGAGCCCCAGCTGCTGTTCCAGGTGCTCTCTGATAACAGAGATCTCCGTGTGTCGTGTCATGACACTGTCTCCAGGACTGACCCTCAGGATAATGAGGATTCAAAACGAGGCAGGTGATACTGCCTTCAAAAGTAAATCCAGGGAGGTTTGGCGGTATGTCAGAGGGTTAAGGGCTTGTGGCGCTCACGAATAGAGGGGACAGGTGGAAGGATTTGGGGTCTGGCCCCCAGACCGCCACCTGCAGGGGAGTCGCTTTACAGGGGGTGAAGCAGGTCTTTAGGAGCTCTATCTTTCTCTCCCACCCTGTATTTCCTCTGCTCTCTCCTTTTGTGTCTGTCAGATGCAAGGTCAGTAACAACAACAACAACAACAAAAACAATAACCACCACAGTGACCAAGCAACAAGGGCAGCGAAAGGGGAACAAATGGAGTGCAGGAGCTGTGGATTATTCGTGGCGTAGGCACTCAGCTGTGGCAATAACCCCTTGAGGCAATCAATCCATACATGAAGATGTAATACAGGTAACAGAGACGTATATGTCCCTGTGTGTTTCCACTGAGTTAATGTAAATGCACTTTTATTGACTTCTTCATTTATTTATTACCTTGCCACGAGAATTTCTTTTCATTGCTAAAAAAAAGTGTCCCATCAAGGGTACCAGGTGGTGCCACACCCAGTTAAGCACTCATGTTACAATGCAGGAGGACTGGGCTTCAACACCCTGGTTCCCACATGCCAGGGGAAATCTTTACAAGTGGTGCGGAAGTGCTGCAGTTGTCTCTCTCTGTGTCTCAAACTCTCTCTACCTCCCTTCCCTCTCAATTCCTGTCTATTTATTCCAGTGAATAATCAAGAAAATAGAAAGTAAAAAAAGAAAAAGGAAAAGGAAATATTCCACGACTTCAAATGGGTTAATCAGGACAATGCTTTCCTTGTTAAGATCCTCACAGCATTCCATATGCAGAAAGGCAAAGACGCCATGTATTTTTTAACCCAGTTTTTATATTTATTTATTTATTTATTTAGGTGCTTATTCATTTTTGTTATTGATGAATTAATGTTTTACATTTGACATTGACTAGGGATCTGACACCAGCGGACTCCAGTACCCCTATATGGTACTCTGCCTCTACAAAACCCATCCATTGACCTGTCCATCCATCCATCCATCCACCCATACATCTATCCATCCATTCATACATACATACATACATACATCCATACATCCATCCATCCATCCACCAGTCAACCAAGCTAAGTACAAAAGGAGATCTCTCCTTGAATGGTGAGGAGAAACAACGATGCATAGGTAGGTTGCAAAGGCCCAGTTTGGCTGAATAGGGCAGAGGGGCTGAACCAGGGAATGTGTTGGGGCGTGTGGGTTTGGGTGGGATGAGCCGGAGACCCTGTGAGCTGGGTCACATTAGGGGCAGGCAGGGGGTGGAAGGGGTTGCGAACAGCTGTCACTGGAGAAGCATCACAAGTGCTGGAGCTGGTGAGCAGGGCACCTGGAAGAGAGGACAGACAAAGGAGAGAAGCAAAGTGCGGAGGAGAGGAGAGGGGAGAGGATGGTGAGGACAGGAGAGGACAGGAGAGGACAGGATTAGAGGGGACCTGAGAAACCTACCTGGACAAAGGCAGCATACGGACATCCAGGAAGGCAGGCAGGCATGCAGGCAGCTCTGGCCTGGGCTCCCAGGATCCCGGGCGCACCTCCACCTGTCTTCTCTTGGCTGCCAGCCCTGAGGTCCCTCGTCGGTCAGCACTGTCTTCCCATCCTTCCGTCCCTCTGTGCCAGGGCCCAGGCGTCTGGGCGCTGTTGCCTGACCTAGTGGCAGGGCAGTTGGGCTGCCCAGTGCCAGTGTGGCCAGCACAGATTGCCAGGGGCTAGGACATCACAGAGGGCTCATGTGGTTGCTAGGCCATGGGGACCCCGCCCATCCAGTTGACCAGCAGCCATGACCCCCACGCTGAACTTGACCTGAGGGGTGGTGGCCAGCCACCAGAGCCAGAGCCCCAGGCCAAAGCAGGTGCTGGTCGGCCGGGCCAAGGGGCTATGTGCAGATTGGTGTGTGTCTGGGCATGGGGCTGGCATCTGACAGTCCAGGGCGGGGGACCAAGGTCCGCCAGGCCCCTGTCCCACCATGTGCACTGACACACAGTCTTGCTGACTGACTGACAGTCCCCGCCCCAGAGATACCCACACCAAGTCCCTGGGTGCCCTGAGCTGCCCCTGAGGGTGGGTGGGTGCCTGCCTGGACACATGCCTCCGTAATGGAGGCCTCTATTAATCCCGTTGCCTACTGACAGCTGCCCTCCTGCCCCTCCTCCTCCTCCTACGCCTCCTCCTCCTCCTCTTCCTACTCTTCCTCCTCCTCTTTCTCCTCCCCCTCCTCCACCCCCTCCTCCTCTTCCTCATCCTCAGATGGACTCACTCAGGGCCCTTGGCCTAGGCAAGCCAGGGCTGCTGCTCTGGCTTCTGCAGCTTCTATCCAGTGGGGGGGTGTAGGAATCTGTTCCTGTCAGTCCCTGATTCCTGGGACCTTCCATGCCTCCAGCTGCCCCCACTCTCTAGTCCTGACCCCTCCTCAAGGATGCCCCCTTTCCCCTTACCCTCTGTCCCCCAGCTCCCAACTAACATCTACTGTGTTCCTCCCTGCGCTACTTTACTGCCACCCTGCTTCTGCCCTTCAGCCCTGAGGGCCCAGGGCCAGCCCAGCTGCCATCTCACCATCCAGCAGGGGGACCTGCCCTAACGCCCTGCCACCACACCCACACACACAGCCCTGCACACACTCCTGGGCTCCCCTGCCTGCAGCCTGCCTCTCAAACAGTCTCCTTCTGCCCCCTAGCCCCCTTACAGCCTCTGCCACGGACCCCCACAGACACCTGGGCATGAGCAGTGCGGACATGCAAACAGCTCCCCTCCCCCCCACTCCAGTTGCTCCAAGGTTGTCAAGAGTCTTTTTTCATGCTGTAGGGGAGGGAGTTGAGACAGTCCAATGTCCTGGGGAGCAAGAACTGCAAACAGTCCATCTACAATGTAACATTTGGGTCTCAGGCCGCCCAATCCCTAGTGCGCTGTGGCAGACCTTTGACTGGCAAAAACACCCCATCTGAGTGTGAGATCTGGCTGGGCTAGTGGCTCTTTCTGTGGACTAAGAGACAGACAGACAGAGTTTTCAGGTTCAAAACCTATACTTCCCAGAAGATGGTCATTCACTTCGGTAAAAAAAAAAAAAAAAAAAAAAAAAAAAAAGGCTTTTTATTTTTTTTCCCCTGCCTGGGTAACCTGTCTCCTGCCTGTTTCAAAGTGAAAAAAGGGAAAAATCTTTTTTGGAGGGAAAAGGACCAAAATGCTGGCAGGTGGACTCCGTGGAAGGTGGATGGGGAGTTGCTCCTGCCCTGGCACTAGAGCCCCAGCTGCTGTTCCAGGTGCTCTCTGATAACAGAGATCTCCGTGTGTCGTGTCATGACACTGTCTCCAGGACTGACCCTCAGGATAATGAGGATTCAAAACGAGGCAGGTGATACTGCCTTCAAAAGTAAATCCAGGGAGGTTTGGCGGTATGTCAGAGGGTTAAGGGCTTGTGGCGCTCACGAATAGAGGGGACAGGTGGAAGGATTTGGGGTCTGGCCCCCAGACCGCCACCTGCAGGGGAGTCGCTTTACAGGGGGTGAAGCAGGTCTTTAGGAGCTCTATCTTTCTCTCCCACCCTGTATTTCCTCTGCTCTCTCCTTTTGTGTCTGTCAGATGCAAGGTCAGTAACAACAACAACAACAACAAAAACAATAACCACCACAGTGACCAAGCAACAAGGGCAGCGAAAGGGGAACAAATGGAGTGCAGGAGCTGTGGATTATTCGTGGCGTAGGCACTCAGCTGTGGCAATAACCCCTTGAGGCAATCAATCCATACATGAAGATGTAATACAGGTAACAGAGACGTATATGTCCCTGTGTGTTTCCACTGAGTTAATGTAAATGCACTTTTATTGACTTCTTCATTTATTTATTACCTTGCCACGAGAATTTCTTTTCATTGCTAAAAAAAAGTGTCCCATCAAGGGTACCAGGTGGTGCCACACCCAGTTAAGCACTCATGTTACAATGCAGGAGGACTGGGCTTCAACACCCTGGTTCCCACATGCCAGGGGAAATCTTTACAAGTGGTGCGGAAGTGCTGCAGTTGTCTCTCTCTGTGTCTCAAACTCTCTCTACCTCCCTTCCCTCTCAATTCCTGTCTATTTATTCCAGTGAATAATCAAGAAAATAGAAAGTAAAAAAAGAAAAAGGAAAAGGAAATATTCCACGACTTCAAATGGGTTAATCAGGACAATGCTTTCCTTGTTAAGATCCTCACAGCATTCCATATGCAGAAAGGCAAAGACGCCATGTATTTTTTAACCCAGTTTTTATATTTGTTTATTTATTTATTTAGGTGCTTATTCATTTTTGTTATTGATGAATTAATGTTTTACATTTGACATTGACTAGGGATCTGACACCAGCGGACTCCAGTACCCCTATATGGTACTCTGCCTCTACAAAACCCATCCATTGACCTGTCCATCCATCCATCCATCCACCCATACATCTATCCATCCATTCATACATACATCCATCCATCCATCCATCCATCCATCCACCAGTCAACCAAGCTAAGTACAAAAGGAGATCTCTCCTTGAATGGTGAGGAGAAACAACGATGCATAGGTAGGTTGCAAAGGCCCAGTTTGGCTGAATAGGGCAGAGGGGCTGAACCAGGGAATGTGTTGGGGCGTGTGGGTTTGGGTGGGGTGAGCCGGAGACCCTGTGAGCTGGGTCACATTAGGGGCAGGCAGGGGGTGGAAGGGGTTGCGAACAGCTGTCACTGGAGAAGCATCACAAGTGCTGGAGCTGGTGAGCAGGGCACCTGGAAGAGAGGACAGACAAAGGAGAGAAGCAAAGTGCGGAGGAGAGGAGAGGGGAGAGGATGGTGAGGACAGGAGAGGACAGGAGAGGACAGGATTAGAGGGGACCTGAGAAACCTACCTGGACAAAGGCAGCATACGGACATCCAGGAAGGCAGGCAGGCATGCAGGCAGCTCTGGCCTGGGCTCCCAGGATCCCGGGCGCACCTCCACCTGTCTTCTCTTGGCTGCCAGCCCTGAGGTCCCTCGTCGGTCAGCACTGTCTTCCCATCCTTCCGTCCCTCTGTGCCAGGGCCCAGGCGTCTGGGCGCTGTTGCCTGACCTAGTGGCAGGGCAGTTGGGCTGCCCAGTGCCAGTGTGGCCAGCACAGATTGCCAGGGGCTAGGACATCACAGAGGGCTCATGTGGTTGCTAGGCCATGGGGACCCCGCCCATCCAGTTGACCAGCAGCCATGACCCCCACGCTGAACTTGACCTGAGGGGTGGTGGCCAGCCACCAGAGCCAGAGCCCCAGGCCAAAGCAGGTGCTGGTCGGCCGGGCCAAGGGGCTATGTGCAGATTGGTGTGTGTCTGGGCATGGGGCTGGCATCTGACAGTCCAGGGCGGGGGACCAAGGTCCGCCAGGCCCCTGTCCCACCATGTGCACTGACACACAGTCTTGCTGACTGACTGACAGTCCCCGCCCCAGAGATACCCACACCAAGTCCCTGGGTGCCCTGAGCTGCCCCTGAGGGTTGGTGGGTGCCTGCCTGGACACATGCCTCCGTAATGGAGGCCTCTATTAATCCCGTTGCCTACTGACAGCTGCCCTCCTGCCCCTCCTCCTCCTCCTACGCCTCCTCCTCCTCCTCTTCCTACTCTTCCTCCTCCTCTTTCTCCTCCTCCTCCTCCACCCCCTCCTCCTCTTCCTCATCCTCAGATGGACTCACTCAGGGCCCTTGGCCTAGGCAAGCCAGGGCTGCTGCTCTGGCTTCTGCAGCTTCTATCCAGTGGGGGGGTGTAGGAATCTGTTCCTGTCAGTCCCTGATTCCTGGGACCTTCCATGCCTCCAGCTGCCCCCACTCTCTAGTCCTGACCCCTCCTCAAGGATGCCCCCTTTCCCCTTACCCTCTGTCCCCCAGCTCCCAACTAACATCTACTGTGTTCCTCCCTGCGCTACTTTACTGCCACCCTGCTTCTGCCCTTCAGCCCTGAGGGCCCAGGGCCAGCCCAGCTGCCATCTCACCATCCAGCAGGGGGACCTGCCCTAACGCCCTGCCACCACACCCACACACATAGCCCTGCACACACTCCTGGGCTCCCCTGCCTGCAGCCTGCCTCTCAAACAGTCTCCTTCTGCCCCCTAGCCCCCTTACAGCCTCTGCCACGGACCCCCACAGACACCTGGGCATGAGCAGTGCGGACATGCAAACAGCTCCCCTCCCCCCCACTCCAGTTGCTCCAAGGTTGTCAAGAGTCTTTTTTTCATGCTGTAGGGGAGGGAGTTGAGACAGTCCAATGTCCTGGGGAGCAAGAACTGCAAACAGTCCATCTACAATGTAACATTTGGGTCTCAGGCCGCCCAATCCCTAGTGCGCTGTGCAGACCTTTGACTGGCAAAAACACCCCATCTGAGTGTGAGATCTGGCTGGGCTAGTGGCTCTTTCTGTGGACTAAGAGACAGACAGACAGAGTTTTCAGGTTCAAAACCTATACTTCCCAGAAGATGGTCATTCACTTCGGTAAAAAAAAAAAAAAAAGGCTTTTTATTTTTTTTCCCCCTGCCTGGGTAACCTGTCTCCTGCCTGTTTCAAAGTGAAAAAAGGGAAAAATCTTTTTTGGAGGGAAAGGGACCAAAATGCTGGCAGGTGGACTCCGTGGAAGGTGGATGGGGAGTTGCTCCTGCCCTGGCACTAGAGCCCCAGCTGCTGTTCCAGGTGCTCTCTGATAACAGAGATCTCCGTGTGTCGTGTCATGACACTGTCTCCAGGACTGACCCTCAGGATAATGAGGATTCAAAACGAGGCAGGTGATACTGCCTTCAAAAGTAAATCCAGGGAGGTTTGGCGGTATGTCAGAGGGTTAAGGGCTTGTGGCGCTCACGAATAGAGGGGACAGGTGGAAGGATTTGGGGTCTGGCCCCCAGACCGCCACCTGCAGGGGAGTCGCTTTACAGGGGGTGAAGCAGGTCTTTAGGAGCTCTATCTTTCTCTCCCACCCTGTATTTCCTCTGCTCTCTCCTTTTGTGTCTGTCAGATGCAAGGTCAGTAACAACAACAACAACAACAAAAACAATAACCACCACAGTGACCAAGCAACAAGGGCAGCGAAAGGGGAACAAATGGAGTGCAGGAGCTGTGGATTATTCGTGGCGTAGGCACTCAGCTGTGGCAATAACCCCTTGAGGCAATCAATCCATACATGAAGATGTAATACAGGTAACAGAGACGTATATGTCCCTGTGTGTTTCCACTGAGTTAATGTAAATGCACTTTTATTGACTTCTTCATTTATTTATTACCTTGCCACGAGAATTTCTTTTCATTGCTAAAAAAAAGTGTCCCATCAAGGGTACCAGGTGGTGCCACACCCAGTTAAGCACTCATGTTACAATGCAGGAGGACTGGGCTTCAACACCCTGGTTCCCACATGCCAGGGGAAATCTTTACAAGTGGTGCGGAAGTGCTGCAGTTGTCTCTCTCTGTGTCTCAAACTCTCTCTACCTCCCTTCCCTCTCAATTCCTGTCTATTTATTCCAGTGAATAATCAAGAAAATAGAAAGTAAAAAAAGAAAAAGGAAAAGGAAATATTCCACGACTTCAAATGGGTTAATCAGGACAATGCTTTCCTTGTTAAGATCCTCACAGCATTCCATATGCAGAAAGGCAAAGACGCCATGTATTTTTTAACCCAGTTTTTATATTTATTTATTTATTTATTTAGGTGCTTATTCATTTTTGTTATTGATGAATTAATGTTTTACATTTGACATTGACTAGGGATCTGACACCAGCGGACTCCAGTACCCCTATATGGTACTCTGCCTCTACAAAACCCATCCATTGACCTGTCCATCCATCCATCCATCCACCCATACATCTATCCATCCATTCATACATACATCCATCCATCCATCCATCCATCCATCCACCAGTCAACCAAGCTAAGTACAAAAGGAGATCTCTCCTTGAATGGTGAGGAGAAACAACGATGCATAGGTAGGTTGCAAAGGCCCAGTTTGGCTGAATAGGGCAGAGGGGCTGAACCAGGGAATGTGTTGGGGCGTGTGGGTTTGGGTGGGGTGAGCCGGAGACCCTGTGAGCTGGGTCACATTAGGGGCAGGCAGGGGGTGGAAGGGGTTGCGAACAGCTGTCACTGGAGAAGCAATCACAAGTGCTGGAGCTGGTGAGCAGGGCACCTGGAAGAGAGGACAGACAAAGGAGAGAAGCAAAGTGCGGAGGAGAGGAGAGGGGAGAGGATGGTGAGGACAGGAGAGGACAGGAGAGGACAGGATTAGAGGGGACCTGAGAAACCTACCTGGACAAAGGCAGCATACGGACATCCAGGAAGGCAGGCAGGCATGCAGGCAGCTCTGGCCTGGGCTCCCAGGATCCCGGGCGCACCTCCACCTGTCTTCTCTTGGCTGCCAGCCCTGAGGTCCCTCGTCGGTCAGCACTGTCTTCCCATCCTTCCGTCCCTCTGTGCCAGGGCCAGGCGTCTGGGCGCTGTTGCCTGACCTAGTGGCAGGGCAGTTGGGCTGCCCAGTGCCAGTGTGGCCAGCACAGATTGCCAGGGGCTAGGACATCACAGAGGGCTCATGTGGTTGCTAGGCCATGGGGACCCCGCCCATCCAGTTGACCAGCAGCCATGACCCCCACGCTGAACTTGACCTGAGGGGTGGTGGCCAGCCACCAGAGCCAGAGCCCCAGGCCAAAGCAGGTGCTGGTCGGCCGGGCCAAGGGGCTATGTGCAGATTGGTGTGTGTCTGGGCATGGGGCTGGCATCTGACAGTCCAGGGCGGGGGACCAAGGTCCGCCAGGCCCCTGTCCCACCATGTGCACTGACACACAGTCTTGCTGACTGACTGACAGTCCCCGCCCCAGAGATACCCACACCAAGTCCCTGGGTGCCCTGAGCTGCCCCTGAGGGTTGGTGGGTGCCTGCCTGGACACATGCCTCCGTAATGGAGGCCTCTATTAATCCCGTTGCCTACTGACAGCTGCCCTCCTGCCCCTCCTCCTCCTCCTACGCCTCCTCCTCCTCCTCTTCCTACTCTTCCTCCTCCTCTTTCTCCTCCTCCTCCTCCACCCCCTCCTCCTCTTCCTCATCCTCAGATGGACTCACTCAGGGCCCTTGGCCTAGGCAAGCCAGGGCTGCTGCTCTGGCTTCTGCAGCTTCTATCCAGTGGGGGGGGTGTAGGAATCTGTTCCTGTCAGTCCCTGATTCCTGGGACCTTCCATGCCTCCAGCTGCCCCCACTCTCTAGTCCTGACCCCTCCTCAAGGATGCCCCCTTTCCCCTTACCCTCTGTCCCCCAGCTCCCAACTAACATCTACTGTGTTCCTCCCTGCGCTACTTTACTGCCACCCTGCTTCTGCCCTTCAGCCCTGAGGGCCCAGGGCCAGCCCAGCTGCCATCTCACCATCCAGCAGGGGGACCTGCCCTAACGCCCTGCCACCACACCCACACACATAGCCCTGCACACACTCCTGGGCTCCCCTGCCTGCAGCCTGCCTCTCAAACAGTCTCCTTCTGCCCCCTAGCCCCCTTACAGCCTCTGCCACTGACCCCCACAGACACCTGGGCATGAGCAGTGCGGACATGCAAACAGCTCCCCTCCCCCCCACTCCAGTTGCTCCAAGGTTGTCAAGAGTCTTTTTTTCATGCTGTAGGGGAGGGAGTTGAGACAGTCCAATGTCCTGGGGAGCAAGAACTGCAAACAGTCCATCTACAATGTAACATTTGGGTCTCAGGCCGCCCAATCCCTAGTGCGCTGTGCAGACCTTTGACTGGCAAAAACACCCCATCTGAGTGTGAGATCTGGCTGGGCTAGTGGCTCTTTCTGTGGACTAAGAGACAGACAGACAGAGTTTTCAGGTTCAAAACCTATACTTCCCAGAAGATGGTCATTCACTTCGGTAAAAAAAAAAAAAAAAAGGCTTTTTATTTTTTTTCCCCCTGCCTGGGTAACCTGTCTCCTGCCTGTTTCAAAGTGAAAAAAGGGAAAAATCTTTTTTGGAGGGAAAGGGACCAAAATGCTGGCAGGTGGACTCCGTGGAAGGTGGATGGGGAGTTGCTCCTGCCCTGGCACTAGAGCCCCAGCTGCTGTTCCAGGTGCTCTCTGATAACAGAGATCTCCGTGTGTCGTGTCATGACACTGTCTCCAGGACTGACCCTCAGGATAATGAGGATTCAAAACGAGGCAGGTGATACTGCCTTCAAAAGTAAATCCAGGGAGGTTTGGCGGTATGTCAGAGGGTTAAGGGCTTGTGGCGCTCACGAATAGAGGGGACAGGTGGAAGGATTTGGGGTCTGGCCCCCAGACCGCCACCTGCAGGGGAGTCGCTTTACAGGGGGTGAAGCAGGTCTTTAGGAGCTCTATCTTTCTCTCCCACCCTGTATTTCCTCTGCTCTCTCCTTTTGTGTCTGTCAGATGCAAGGTCAGTAACAACAACAACAACAACAAAAACAATAACCACCACAGTGACCAAGCAACAAGGGCAGCGAAAGGGGAACAAATGGAGTGCAGGAGCTGTGGATTATTCGTGGCGTAGGCACTCAGCTGTGGCAATAACCCCTTGAGGCAATCAATCCATACATGAAGATGTAATACAGGTAACAGAGACGTATATGTCCCTGTGTGTTTCCACTGAGTTAATGTAAATGCACTTTTATTGACTTCTTCATTTATTTATTACCTTGCCACGAGAATTTCTTTTCATTGCTAAAAAAAAGTGTCCCATCAAGGGTACCAGGTGGTGCCACACCCAGTTAAGCACTCATGTTACAATGCAGGAGGACTGGGCTTCAACACCCTGGTTCCCACATGCCAGGGGAAATCTTTACAAGTGGTGCGGAAGTGCTGCAGTTGTCTCTCTCTGTGTCTCAAACTCTCTCTACCTCCCTTCCCTCTCAATTCCTGTCTATTTATTCCAGTGAATAATCAAGAAAATAGAAAGTAAAAAAAGAAAAAGGAAAAGGAAATATTCCACGACTTCAAATGGGTTAATCAGGACAATGCTTTCCTTGTTAAGATCCTCACAGCATTCCATATGCAGAAAGGCAAAGACGCCATGTATTTTTTAACCCAGTTTTTATATTTATTTATTTATTTATTTAGGTGCTTATTCATTTTTGTTATTGATGAATTAATGTTTTACATTTGACATTGACTAGGGATCTGACACCAGCGGACTCCAGTACCCCTATATGGTACTCTGCCTCTACAAAACCCATCCATTGACCTGTCCATCCATCCATCCATCCACCCATACATCTATCCATCCATTCATACATACATCCATCCATCCATCCATCCATCCATCCACCAGTCAACCAAGCTAAGTACAAAAGGAGATCTCTCCTTGAATGGTGAGGAGAAACAACGATGCATAGGTAGGTTGCAAAGGCCCAGTTTGGCTGAATAGGGCAGAGGGGCTGAACCAGGGAATGTGTTGGGGCGTGTGGGTTTGGGTGGGGTGAGCCGGAGACCCTGTGAGCTGGGTCACATTAGGGGCAGGCAGGGGGTGGAAGGGGTTGCGAACAGCTGTCACTGGAGAAGCATCACAAGTGCTGGAGCTGGTGAGCAGGGCACCTGGAAGAGAGGACAGACAAAGGAGAGAAGCAAAGTGCGGAGGAGAGGAGAGGGGAGAGGATGGTGAGGACAGGAGAGGACAGGAGAGGACAGGATTAGAGGGGACCTGAGAAACCTACCTGGACAAAGGCAGCATACGGACATCCAGGAAGGCAGGCAGGCATGCAGGCAGCTCTGGCCTGGGCTCCCAGGATCCCGGGCGCACCTCCACCTGTCTTCTCTTGGCTGCCAGCCCTGAGGTCCCTCGTCGGTCAGCACTGTCTTCCCATCCTTCCGTCCCTCTGTGCCAGGGCCCAGGCGTCTGGGCGCTGTTGCCTGACCTAGTGGCAGGGCAGTTGGGCTGCCCAGTGCCAGTGTGGCCAGCACAGATTGCCAGGGGCTAGGACATCACAGAGGGCTCATGTGGTTGCTAGGCCATGGGGACCCCGCCCATCCAGTTGACCAGCAGCCATGACCCCCACGCTGAACTTGACCTGAGGGGTGGTGGCCAGCCACCAGAGCCAGAGCCCCAGGCCAAAGCAGGTGCTGGTCGGCCGGGCCAAGGGGCTATGTGCAGATTGGTGTGTGTCTGGGCATGGGGCTGGCATCTGACAGTCCAGGGCGGGGGACCAAGGTCCGCCAGGCCCCTGTCCCACCATGTGCACTGACACACAGTCTTGCTGACTGACTGACAGTCCCCGCCCCAGAGATACCCACACCAAGTCCCTGGGTGCCCTGAGCTGCCCCTGAGGGTGGGTGGGTGCCTGCCTGGACACATGCCTCCGTAATGGAGGCCTCTATTAATCCCGTTGCCTACTGACAGCTGCCCTCCTGCCCCTCCTCCTCCTCCTACGCCTCCTCCTCCTCCTCTTCCTACTCTTCCTCCTCCTCTTTCTCCTCCTCCTCCTCCACCCCCTCCTCCTCTTCCTCATCCTCAGATGGACTCACTCAGGGCCCTTGGCCTAGGCAAGCCAGGGCTGCTGCTCTGGCTTCTGCAGCTTCTATCCAGTGGGGGGGTGTAGGAATCTGTTCCTGTCAGTCCCTGATTCCTGGGACCTTCCATGCCTCCAGCTGCCCCCACTCTCTAGTCCTGACCCCTCCTCAAGGATGCCCCCTTTCCCCTTACCCTCTGTCCCCCAGCTCCCAACTAACATCTACTGTGTTCCTCCCTGCGCTACTTTACTGCCACCCTGCTTCTGCCCTTCAGCCCTGAGGGCCCAGGGCCAGCCCAGCTGCCATCTCACCATCCAGCAGGGGGACCTGCCCTAACGCCCTGCCACCACACCCACACACATAGCCCTGCACACACTCCTGGGCTCCCCTGCCTGCAGCCTGCCTCTCAAACAGTCTCCTTCTGCCCCCTAGCCCCCTTACAGCCTCTGCCACGGACCCCCACAGACACCTGGGCATGAGCAGTGCGGACATGCAAACAGCTCCCCTCCCCCCCACTCCAGTTGCTCCAAGGTTGTCAAGAGTCTTTTTTTCATGCTGTAGGGGAGGGAGTTGAGACAGTCCAATGTCCTGGGGAGCAAGAACTGCAAACAGTCCATCTACAATGTAACATTTGGGTCTCAGGCCGCCCAATCCCTAGTGCGCTGTGCAGACCTTTGACTGGCAAAAACACCCCATCTGAGTGTGAGATCTGGCTGGGCTAGTGGCTCTTTCTGTGGACTAAGAGACAGACAGACAGAGTTTTCAGGTTCAAAACCTATACTTCCCAGAAGATGGTCATTCACTTCGGTAAAAAAAAAAAAAAAAGGCTTTTTATTTTTTTTCCCCCTGCCTGGGTAACCTGTCTCCTGCCTGTTTCAAAGTGAAAAAAGGGAAAAATCTTTTTTGGAGGGAAAAGGACCAAAATGCTGGCAGGTGGACTCCGTGGAAGGTGGATGGGGAGTTGCTCCTGCCCTGGCACTAGAGCCCCAGCTGCTGTTCCAGGTGCTCTCTGATAACAGAGATCTCCGTGTGTCGTGTCATGACACTGTCTCCAGGACTGACCCTCAGGATAATGAGGATTCAAAACGAGGCAGGTGATACTGCCTTCAAAAGTAAATCCAGGGAGGTTTGGCGGTATGTCAGAGGGTTAAGGGCTTGTGGCGCTCACGAATAGAGGGGACAGGTGGAAGGATTTGGGGTCTGGCCCCCAGACCGCCACCTGCAGGGGAGTCGCTTTACAGGGGGTGAAGCAGGTCTTTAGGAGCTCTATCTTTCTCTCCCACCCTGTATTTCCTCTGCTCTCTCCTTTTGTGTCTGTCAGATGCAAGGTCAGTAACAACAACAACAACAACAAAAACAATAACCACCACAGTGACCAAGCAACAAGGGCAGCGAAAGGGGAACAAATGGAGTGCAGGAGCTGTGGATTATTCGTGGCGTAGGCACTCAGCTGTGGCAATAACCCCTTGAGGCAATCAATCCATACATGAAGATGTAATACAGGTAACAGAGACGTATATGTCCCTGTGTGTTTCCACTGAGTTAATGTAAATGCACTTTTATTGACTTCTTCATTTATTTATTACCTTGCCACGAGAATTTCTTTTCATTGCTAAAAAAAAGTGTCCCATCAAGGGTACCAGGTGGTGCCACACCCAGTTAAGCACTCATGTTACAATGCAGGAGGACTGGGCTTCAACACCCTGGTTCCCACATGCCAGGGGAAATCTTTACAAGTGGTGCGGAAGTGCTGCAGTTGTCTCTCTCTGTGTCTCAAACTCTCTCTACCTCCCTTCCCTCTCAATTCCTGTCTATTTATTCCAGTGAATAATCAAGAAAATAGAAAGTAAAAAAAGAAAAAGGAAAAGGAAATATTCCACGACTTCAAATGGGTTAATCAGGACAATGCTTTCCTTGTTAAGATCCTCACAGCATTCCATATGCAGAAAGGCAAAGACGCCATGTATTTTTTAACCCAGTTTTTATATTTATTTATTTATTTATTTAGGTGCTTATTCATTTTTGTTATTGATGAATTAATGTTTTACATTTGACATTGACTAGGGATCTGACACCAGCGGACTCCAGTACCCCTATATGGTACTCTGCCTCTACAAAACCCATCCATTGACCTGTCCATCCATCCATCCATCCACCCATACATCTATCCATCCATTCATATATACATCCATCCATCCATCCATCCATCCATCCATCCACCAGTCAACCAAGCTAAGTACAAAAGGAGATCTCTCCTTGAATGGTGAGGAGAAACAACGATGCATAGGTAGGTTGCAAAGGCCCAGTTTGGCTGAATAGGGCAGAGGGGCTGAACCAGGGAATGTGTTGGGGCGTGTGGGTTTGGGTGGGATGAGCCGGAGACCCTGTGAGCTGGGTCACATTAGGGGCAGGCAGGGGGTGGAAGGGGTTGCGAACAGCTGTCACTGGAGAAGCATCACAAGTGCTGGAGCTGGTGAGCAGGGCACCTGGAAGAGAGGACAGACAAAGGAGAGAAGCAAAGTGCGGAGGAGAGGAGAGGGGAGAGGATGGTGAGGACAGGAGAGGACAGGAGAGGACAGGATTAGAGGGGACCTGAGAAACCTACCTGGACAAAGGCAGCATACGGACATCCAGGAAGGCAGGCAGGCATGCAGGCAGCTCTGGCCTGGGCTCCCAGGATCCCGGGCGCACCTCCACCTGTCTTCTCTTGGCTGCCAGCCCTGAGGTCCCTCGTCGGTCAGCACTGTCTTCCCATCCTTCCGTCCCTCTGTGCCAGGGCCCAGGCGTCTGGGCGCTGTTGCCTGACCTAGTGGCAGGGCAGTTGGGCTGCCCAGTGCCAGTGTGGCCAGCACAGATTGCCAGGGGCTAGGACATCACAGAGGGCTCATGTGGTTGCTAGGCCATGGGGACCCCGCCCATCCAGTTGACCAGCAGCCATGACCCCCACGCTGAACTTGACCTGAGGGGTGGTGGCCAGCCACCAGAGCCAGAGCCCCAGGCCAAAGCAGGTGCTGGTCGGCCGGGCCAAGGGGCTATGTGCAGATTGGTGTGTGTCTGGGCATGGGGCTGGCATCTGACAGTCCAGGGCGGGGGACCAAGGTCCGCCAGGCCCCTGTCCCACCATGTGCACTGACACACAGTCTTGCTGACTGACTGACAGTCCCCGCCCCAGAGATACCCACACCAAGTCCCTGGGTGCCCTGAGCTGCCCCTGAGGGTGGGTGGGTGCCTGCCTGGACACATGCCTCCGTAATGGAGGCCTCTATTAATCCCGTTGCCTACTGACAGCTGCCCTCCTGCCCCTCCTCCTCCTCCTACGCCTCCTCCTCCTCCTCTTCCTACTCTTCCTCCTCCTCTTTCTCCTCCTCCTCCTCCACCCCCTCCTCCTCTTCCTCATCCTCAGATGGACTCACTCAGGGCCCTTGGCCTAGGCAAGCCAGGGCTGCTGCTCTGGCTTCTGCAGCTTCTATCCAGTGGGGGGGTGTAGGAATCTGTTCCTGTCAGTCCCTGATTCCTGGGACCTTCCATGCCTCCAGCTGCCCCCACTCTCTAGTCCTGACCCCTCCTCAAGGATGCCCCCTTTCCCCTTACCCTCTGTCCCCCAGCTCCCAACTAACATCTACTGTGTTCCTCCCTGCGCTACTTTACTGCCACCCTGCTTCTGCCCTTCAGCCCTGAGGGCCCAGGGCCAGCCCAGCTGCCATCTCACCATCCAGCAGGGGGACCTGCCCTAACGCCCTGCCACCACACCCACACACATAGCCCTGCACACACTCCTGGGCTCCCCTGCCTGCAGCCTGCCTCTCAAACAGTCTCCTTCTGCCCCCTAGCCCCCTTACAGCCTCTGCCACGGACCCCCACAGACACCTGGGCATGAGCAGTGCGGACATGCAAACAGCTCCCCTCCCCCCCACTCCAGTTGCTCCAAGGTTGTCAAGAGTCTTTTTTTCATGCTGTAGGGGAGGGAGTTGAGACAGTCCAATGTCCTGGGGAGCAAGAACTGCAAACAGTCCATCTACAATGTAACATTTGGGTCTCAGGCCGCCCAATCCCTAGTGCGCTGTGCAGACCTTTGACTGGCAAAAACACCCCATCTGAGTGTGAGATCTGGCTGGGCTAGTGGCTCTTTCTGTGGACTAAGAGACAGACAGACAGAGTTTTCAGGTTCAAAACCTATACTTCCCAGAAGATGGTCATTCACTTCGGTAAAAAAAAAAAAAAAAGGCTTTTTATTTTTTTTCCCCCTGCCTGGGTAACCTGTCTCCTGCCTGTTTCAAAGTGAAAAAAGGGAAAAATCTTTTTTGGAGGGAAAAGGACCAAAATGCTGGCAGGTGGACTCCGTGGAAGGTGGATGGGGAGTTGCTCCTGCCCTGGCACTAGAGCCCCAGCTGCTGTTCCAGGTGCTCTCTGATAACAGAGATCTCCGTGTGTCGTGTCATGACACTGTCTCCAGGACTGACCCTCAGGATAATGAGGATTCAAAACGAGGCAGGTGATACTGCCTTCAAAAGTAAATCCAGGGAGGTTTGGCGGTATGTCAGAGGGTTAAGGGCTTGTGGCGCTCACGAATAGAGGGGACAGGTGGAAGGATTTGGGGTCTGGCCCCCAGACCGCCACCTGCAGGGGAGTCGCTTTACAGGGGGTGAAGCAGGTCTTTAGGAGCTCTATCTTTCTCTCCCACCCTGTATTTCCTCTGCTCTCTCCTTTTGTGTCTGTCAGATGCAAGGTCAGTAACAACAACAACAACAACAAAAACAATAACCACCACAGTGACCAAGCAACAAGGGCAGCGAAAGGGGAACAAATGGAGTGCAGGAGCTGTGGATTATTCGTGGCGTAGGCACTCAGCTGTGGCAATAACCCCTTGAGGCAATCAATCCATACATGAAGATGTAATACAGGTAACAGAGACGTATATGTCCCTGTGTGTTTCCACTGAGTTAATGTAAATGCACTTTTATTGACTTCTTCATTTATTTATTACCTTGCCACGAGAATTTCTTTTCATTGCTAAAAAAAAGTGTCCCATCAAGGGTACCAGGTGGTGCCACACCCAGTTAAGCACTCATGTTACAATGCAGGAGGACTGGGCTTCAACACCCTGGTTCCCACATGCCAGGGGAAATCTTTACAAGTGGTGCGGAAGTGCTGCAGTTGTCTCTCTCTGTGTCTCAAACTCTCTCTACCTCCCTTCCCTCTCAATTCCTGTCTATTTATTCCAGTGAATAATCAAGAAAATAGAAAGTAAAAAAAGAAAAAGGAAAAGGAAATATTCCACGACTTCAAATGGGTTAATCAGGACAATGCTTTCCTTGTTAAGATCCTCACAGCATTCCATATGCAGAAAGGCAAAGACGCCATGTATTTTTTAACCCAGTTTTTATATTTATTTATTTATTTATTTAGGTGCTTATTCATTTTTGTTGTTGATGAATTAATGTTTTACATTTGACATTGACTAGGGATCTGACACCAGCGGACTCCAGTACCCCTATATGGTACTCTGCCTCTACAAAACCCATCCATTGACCTGTCCATCCATCCATCCATCCACCCATACATCTATCCATCCATTCATATATACATCCATCCATCCATCCATCCATCCATCCATCCATCCACCAGTCAACCAAGCTAAGTACAAAAGGAGATCTCTCCTTGAATGGTGAGGAGAAACAACGATGCATAGGTAGGTTGCAAAGGCCCAGTTTGGCTGAATAGGGCAGAGGGGCTGAACCAGGGAATGTGTTGGGGCGTGTGGGTTTGGGTGGGATGAGCCGGAGACCCTGTGAGCTGGGTCACATTAGGGGCAGGCAGGGGGTGGAAGGGGTTGCGAACAGCTGTCACTGGAGAAGCATCACAAGTGCTGGAGCTGGTGAGCAGGGCACCTGGAAGAGAGGACAGACAAAGGAGAGAAGCAAAGTGCGGAGGAGAGGAGAGGGGAGAGGATGGTGAGGACAGGAGAGGACAGGAGAGGACAGGATTAGAGGGGACCTGAGAAACCTACCTGGACAAAGGCAGCATACGGACATCCAGGAAGGCAGGCAGGCATGCAGGCAGCTCTGGCCTGGGCTCCCAGGATCCCGGGCGCACCTCCACCTGTCTTCTCTTGGCTGCCAGCCCTGAGGTCCCTCGTCGGTCAGCACTGTCTTCCCATCCTTCCGTCCCTCTGTGCCAGGGCCCAGGCGTCTGGGCGCTGTTGCCTGACCTAGTGGCAGGGCAGTTGGGCTGCCCAGTGCCAGTGTGGCCAGCACAGATTGCCAGGGGCTAGGACATCACAGAGGGCTCATGTGGTTGCTAGGCCATGGGGACCCCGCCCATCCAGTTGACCAGCAGCCATGACCCCCACGCTGAACTTGACCTGAGGGGTGGTGGCCAGCCACCAGAGCCAGAGCCCCAGGCCAAAGCAGGTGCTGGTCGGCCGGGCCAAGGGGCTATGTGCAGATTGGTGTGTGTCTGGGCATGGGGCTGGCATCTGACAGTCCAGGGCGGGGGACCAAGGTCCGCCAGGCCCCTGTCCCACCATGTGCACTGACACACAGTCTTGCTGACTGACTGACAGTCCCCGCCCCAGAGATACCCACACCAAGTCCCTGGGTGCCCTGAGCTGCCCCTGAGGGTGGGTGGGTGCCTGCCTGGACACATGCCTCCGTAATGGAGGCCTCTATTAATCCCGTTGCCTACTGACAGCTGCCCTCCTGCCCCTCCTCCTCCTCCTACGCCTCCTCCTCCTCCTCTTCCTACTCTTCCTCCTCCTCTTTCTCCTCCCCCTCCTCCACCCCCTCCTCCTCTTCCTCATCCTCAGATGGACTCACTCAGGGCCCTTGGCCTAGGCAAGCCATGGCTGCTGCTCTGGCTTCTGCAGCTTCTATCCAGTGGGGGGGTGTAGGAATCTGTTCCTGTCAGTCCCTGATTCCTGGGACCTTCCATGCCTCCAGCTGCCCCCACTCTCTAGTCCTGACCCCTCCTCAAGGATGCCCCCTTTCCCCTTACCCTCTGTCCCCCAGCTCCCAACTAACATCTACTGTGTTCCTCCCTGCGCTACTTTACTGCCACCCTTCTTCTGCCCTTCAGCCCTGAGGGCCCAGGGCCAGCCCAGCTGCCATCTCACCATCCAGCAGGGGGACCTGCCCTAACGCCCTGCCACCACACCCACACACACAGCCCTGCACACACTCCTGGGCTCCCCTGCCTGCAGCCTGCCTCTCAAACAGTCTCCTTCTGCCCCCTAGCCCCCTTACAGCCTCTGCCACGGACCCCCACAGACACCTGGGCATGAGCAGTGCAGACATGCAAACAGCTCCCCTCCCCCCCACTCCAGTTGCTCCAAGGTTGTCAAGAGTCTTTTTTCATGCTGTAGGGGAGGGAGTTGAGACAGTCCAATGTCCTGGGGAGCAAGAACTGCAAACAGTCCATCTACAATGTAACATTTGGGTCTCAGGCCGCCCAATCCCTAGTGCGCTGTGCAGACCTTTGACTGGCAAAAACACCCCATCTGAGTGTGAGATCTGGCTGGGCTAGTGGCTCTTTCTGTGGACTAAGAGACAGACAGACAGAGTTTTCAGGTTCAAAACCTATACTTCCCAGAAGATGGTCATTCACTTCGGTAAAAAAAAAAAAAAAAAAAAAAAAAAAAAAAGGCTTTTTATTTTTTTTCCCCCTGCCTGGGTAACCTGTCTCCTGCCTGTTTCAAAGTGAAAAAAGGGAAAAATCTTTTTTGGAGGGAAAAGGACCAAAATGCTGGCAGGTGGACTCCGTGGAAGGTGGATGGGGAGTTGCTCCTGCCCTGGCACTAGAGCCCCAGCTGCTGTTCCAGGTGCTCTCTGATAACAGAGATCTCCGTGTGTCGTGTCATGACACTGTCTCCAGGACTGACCCTCAGGATAATGAGGATTCAAAACGAGGCAGGTGATACTGCCTTCAAAAGTAAATCCAGGGAGGTTTGGCGGTATGTCAGAGGGTTAAGGGCTTGTGGCGCTCACGAATAGAGGGGACAGGTGGAAGGATTTGGGGTCTGGCCCCCAGACCGCCACCTGCAGGGGAGTCGCTTTACAGGGGGTCAAGCAGGTCTTTAGGAGCTCTATCTTTCTCTCCCACCCTGTATTTCCTCTGCTCTCTCCTTTTGTGTCTGTCAGATGCAAGGTCAGTAACAACAACAACAACAACAAAAACAATAACCACCACAGTGACCAAGCAACAAGGGCAGCGAAAGGGGAACAAATGGAGTGCAGGAGCTGTGGATTATTCGTGGCGTAGGCACTCAGCTGTGGCAATAACCCCTTGAGGCAATCAATCCATACATGAAGATGTAATACAGGTAACAGAGACGTATATGTCCCTGTGTGTTTCCACTGAGTTAATGTAAATGCACTTTTATTGACTTCTTCATTTATTTATTACCTTGCCACGAGAATTTCTTTTCATTGCTAAAAAAAAGTGTCCCATCAAGGGTACCAGGTGGTGCCACACCCAGTTAAGCACTCATGTTACAATGCAGGAGGACTGGGCTTCAACACCCTGGTTCCCACATGCCAGGGGAAATCTTTACAAGTGGTGCGGAAGTGCTGCAGTTCTCTCTCTCTGTGTCTCAAACTCTCTCTACCTCCCTTCCCTCTCAATTCCTGTCTATTTATTCCAGTGAATAATCAAGAAAATAGAAAGTAAAAAAAGAAAAAGGAAAAGGAAATATTCCACGACTTCAAATGGGTTAATCAGGACAATGCTTTCCTTGTTAAGATCCTCACAGCATTCCATATGCAGAAAGGCAAAGACGCCATGTATTTTTTAACCCAGTTTTTATATTTATTTATTTATTTATTTAGGTGCTTATTCATTTTTGTTATTGATGAATTAATGTTTTACATTTGACATTGACTAGGGATCTGACACCAGCGGACTCCAGTACCCCTATATGGTACTCTGCCTCTACAAAACCCATCCATTGACCTGTCCATCCATCCATCCATCCACCCATACATCTATCCATCCATTCATACATACATCCATCCATCCATCCATCCATCCATCCACCAGTCAACCAAGCTAAGTACAAAAGGAGATCTCTCCTTGAATGGTGAGGAGAAACAACGATGCATAGGTAGGTTGCAAAGGCCCAGTTTGGCTGAATAGGGCAGAGGGGCTGAACCAGGGAATGTGTTGGGGCGTGTGGGTTTGGGTGGGGTGAGCCGGAGACCCTGTGAGCTGGGTCACATTAGGGGCAGGCAGGGGGTGGAAGGGGTTGCGAACAGCTGTCACTGGAGAAGCATCACAAGTGCTGGAGCTGGTGAGCAGGGCACCTGGAAGAGAGGACAGACAAAGGAGAGAAGCAAAGTGCGGAGGAGAGGAGAGGGGAGAGGATGGTGAGGACAGGAGAGGACAGGAGAGGACAGGATTAGAGGGGACCTGAGAAACCTACCTGGACAAAGGCAGCATACGGACATCCAGGAAGGCAGGCAGGCATGCAGGCAGCTCTGGCCTGGGCTCCCAGGATCCCGGGCGCACCTCCACCTGTCTTCTCTTGGCTGCCAGCCCTGAGGTCCCTCGTCGGTCAGCACTGTCTTCCCATCCTTCCGTCCCTCACTGCCAGGGCCCAGGCGTCTGGGCGCTGTTGCCTGACCTAGTGGCAGGGCAGTTGGGCTGCCCAGTGCCAGTGTGGCCAGCACAGATTGCCAGGGGCTAGGACATCACAGAGGGCTCATGTGGTTGCTAGGCCATGGGGACCCCGCCCATCCAGTTGACCAGCAGCCATGACCCCCACGCTGAACTTGACCTGAGGGGTGGTGGCCAGCCACCAGAGCCAGAGCCCCAGGCCAAAGCAGGTGCTGGTCGGCCGGGCCAAGGGGCTATGTGCAGATTGGTGTGTGTCTGGGCATGTGGCTGGCATCTGACAGTCCAGGGCGGGGGACCAAGGTCCGCCAGGCCCCTGTCCCACCATGTGCACTGACACACAGTCTTGCTGACTGACTGACAGTCCCCGCCCCAGAGATACCCACACCAAGTCCCTGGGTGCCCTGAGCTGCCCCTGAGGGTGGGTGGGTGCCTGCCTGGACACATGCCTCCGTAATGGAGGCCTCTATTAATCCCGTTGCCTACTGACAGCTGCCCTCCTGCCCCTCCTCCTCCTCCTACGCCTCCTCCTCCTCCTCTTCCTACTCTTCCTCCTCCTCTTTCTCCTCCCCCTCCTCCACCCCCTCCTCCTCTTCCTCATCCTCAGATGGACTCACTCAGGGCCCTTGGCCTAGGCAAGCCAGGGCTGCTGCTCTGGCTTCTGCAGCTTCTATCCAGTGGGGGGGTGTAGGAATCTGTTCCTGTCAGTCCCTGATTCCTGGGACCTTCCATGCCTCCAGCTGCCCCCACTCTCTAGTCCTGACCCCTCCTCAAGGATGCCCCCTTTCCCCTTACCCTCTGTCCCCCAGCTCCCAACTAACATCTACTGTGTTCCTCCCTGCGCTACTTTACTGCCACCCTGCTTCTGCCCTTCAGCCCTGAGGGCCCAGGGCCAGCCCAGCTGCCATCTCACCATCCAGCAGGGGGACCTGCCCTAACGCCCTGCCACCACACCCACACACACAGCCCTGCACACACTCCTGGGCTCCCCTGCCTGCAGCCTGCCTCTCAAACAGTCTCCTTCTGCCCCCTAGCCCCCTTACAGCCTCTGCCACGGACCCCCACAGACACCTGGGCATGAGCAGTGCGGACATGCAAACAGCTCCCCTCCCCCCCACTCCAGTTGCTCCAAGGTTGTCAAGAGTCTTTTTTTCATGCTGTAGGGGAGGGAGTTGAGACAGTCCAATGTCCTGGGGAGCAAGAACTGCAAACAGTCCATCTACAATGTAACATTTGGGTCTCAGGCCGCCCAATCCCTAGTGCGCTGTGCAGACCTTTGACTGGCAAAAACACCCCATCTGAGTGTGAGATCTGGCTGGGCTAGTGGCTCTTTCTGTGGACTAAGAGACAGACAGACAGAGTTTTCAGGTTCAAAACCTATACTTCCCAGAAGATGGTCATTCACTTCGGTAAAAAAAAAAAAAAAAGGCTTTTTATTTTTTTTCCCCCTGCCTGGGTAACCTGTCTCCTGCCTGTTTCAAAGTGAAAAAAGGGAAAAATCTTTTTTGGAGGGAAAAGGACCAAAATGCTGGCAGGTGGACTCCGTGGAAGGTGGATGGGGAGTTGCTCCTGCCCTGGCACTAGAGCCCCAGCTGCTGTTCCAGGTGCTCTCTGATAACAGAGATCTCCGTGTGTCGTGTCATGACACTGTCTCCAGGACTGACCCTCAGGATAATGAGGATTCAAAACGAGGCAGGTGATACTGCCTTCAAAAGTAAATCCAGGGAGGTTTGGCGGTATGTCAGAGGGTTAAGGGCTTGTGGCGCTCACGAATAGAGGGGACAGGTGGAAGGATTTGGGGTCTGGCCCCCAGACCGCCACCTGCAGGGGAGTCGCTTTACAGGGGGTGAAGCAGGTCTTTAGGAGCTCTATCTTTCTCTCCCACCCTGTATTTCCTCTGCTCTCTCCTTTTGTGTCTGTCAGATGCAAGGTCAGTAACAACAACAACAACAACAAAAACAATAACCACCACAGTGACCAAGCAACAAGGGCAGCGAAAGGGGAACAAATGGAGTGCAGGAGCTGTGGATTATTCGTGGCGTAGGCACTCAGCTGTGGCAATAACCCCTTGAGGCAATCAATCCATACATGAAGATGTAATACAGGTAACAGAGACGTATATGTCCCTGTGTGTTTCCACTGAGTTAATGTAAATGCACTTTTATTGACTTCTTCATTTATTTATTACCTTGCCACGAGAATTTCTTTTCATTGCTAAAAAAAAGTGTCCCATCAAGGGTACCAGGTGGTGCCACACCCAGTTAAGCACTCATGTTACAATGCAGGAGGACTGGGCTTCAACACCCTGGTTCCCACATGCCAGGGGAAATCTTTACAAGTGGTGCGGAAGTGCTGCAGTTGTCTCTCTCTGTGTCTCAAACTCTCTCTACCTCCCTTCCCTCTCAATTCCTGTCTATTTATTCCAGTGAATAATCAAGAAAATAGAAAGTAAAAAAAGAAAAAGGAAAAGGAAATATTCCACGACTTCAAATGGGTTAATCAGGACAATGCTTTCCTTGTTAAGATCCTCACAGCATTCCATATGCAGAAAGGCAAAGACGCCATGTATTTTTTAACCCAGTTTTTATATTTATTTATTTATTTATTTAGGTGCTTATTCATTTTTGTTGTTGATGAATTAATGTTTTACATTTGACATTGACTAGGGATCTGACACCAGCGGACTCCAGTACCCCTATATGGTACTCTGCCTCTACAAAACCCATCCATTGACCTGTCCATCCATCCATCCATCCACCCATACATCTATCCATCCATTCATATATACATCCATCCATCCATCCATCCATCCATCCATCCATCCACCAGTCAACCAAGCTAAGTACAAAAGGAGATCTCTCCTTGAATGGTGAGGAGAAACAACGATGCATAGGTAGGTTGCAAAGGCCCAGTTTGGCTGAATAGGGCAGAGGGGCTGAACCAGGGAATGTGTTGGGGCGTGTGGGTTTGGGTGGGATGAGCCGGAGACCCTGTGAGCTGGGTCACATTAGGGGCAGGCAGGGGGTGGAAGGGGTTGCGAACAGCTGTCACTGGAGAAGCATCACAAGTGCTGGAGCTGGTGAGCAGGGCACCTGGAAGAGAGGACAGACAAAGGAGAGAAGCAAAGTGCGGAGGAGAGGAGAGGGGAGAGGATGGTGAGGACAGGAGAGGACAGGAGAGGACAGGATTAGAGGGG
The DNA here is from genome assembly GCF_950295315.1 of Erinaceus europaeus. NCBI lineage: Eukaryota > Metazoa > Chordata > Mammalia > Eulipotyphla > Erinaceidae > Erinaceus > Erinaceus europaeus. The sequence goes on along the minus strand of NW_026647124.1, from coordinate 531,151 downwards.
ACCTGAGAAACCTACCTGGACAAAGGCAGCATACGGACATCCAGGAAGGCAGGCAGGCATGCAGGCAGCTCTGGCCTGGGCTCCCAGGATCCCGGGCGCACCTCCACCTGTCTTCTCTTGGCTGCCAGCCCTGAGGTCCCTCGTCGGTCAGCACTGTCTTCCCATCCTTCCGTCCCTCTGTGCCAGGGCCCAGGCGTCTGGGCGCTGTTGCCTGACCTAGTGGCAGGGCAGTTGGGCTGCCCAGTGCCAGTGTGGCCAGCACAGATTGCCAGGGGCTAGGACATCACAGAGGGCTCATGTGGTTGCTAGGCCATGGGGACCCCGCCCATCCAGTTGACCAGCAGCCATGACCCCCACGCTGAACTTGACCTGAGGGGTGGTGGCCAGCCACCAGAGCCAGAGCCCCAGGCCAAAGCAGGTGCTGGTCGGCCGGGCCAAGGGGCTATGTGCAGATTGGTGTGTGTCTGGGCATGGGGCTGGCATCTGACAGTCCAGGGCGGGGGACCAAGGTCCGCCAGGCCCCTGTCCCACCATGTGCACTGACACACAGTCTTGCTGACTGACTGACAGTCCCCGCCCCAGAGATACCCACACCAAGTCCCTGGGTGCCCTGAGCTGCCCCTGAGGGTGGGTGGGTGCCTGCCTGGACACATGCCTCCGTAATGGAGGCCTCTATTAATCCCGTTGCCTACTGACAGCTGCCCTCCTGCCCCTCCTCCTCCTCCTACGCCTCCTCCTCCTCCTCTTCCTACTCTTCCTCCTCCTCTTTCTCCTCCCCCTCCTCCACCCCCTCCTCCTCTTCCTCATCCTCAGATGGACTCACTCAGGGCCCTTGGCCTAGGCAAGCCATGGCTGCTGCTCTGGCTTCTGCAGCTTCTATCCAGTGGGGGGGTGTAGGAATCTGTTCCTGTCAGTCCCTGATTCCTGGGACCTTCCATGCCTCCAGCTGCCCCCACTCTCTAGTCCTGACCCCTCCTCAAGGATGCCCCCTTTCCCCTTACCCTCTGTCCCCCAGCTCCCAACTAACATCTACTGTGTTCCTCCCTGCGCTACTTTACTGCCACCCTTCTTCTGCCCTTCAGCCCTGAGGGCCCAGGGCCAGCCCAGCTGCCATCTCACCATCCAGCAGGGGGACCTGCCCTAACGCCCTGCCACCACACCCACACACACAGCCCTGCACACACTCCTGGGCTCCCCTGCCTGCAGCCTGCCTCTCAAACAGTCTCCTTCTGCCCCCTAGCCCCCTTACAGCCTCTGCCACGGACCCCCACAGACACCTGGGCATGAGCAGTGCAGACATGCAAACAGCTCCCCTCCCCCCCACTCCAGTTGCTCCAAGGTTGTCAAGAGTCTTTTTTCATGCTGTAGGGGAGGGAGTTGAGACAGTCCAATGTCCTGGGGAGCAAGAACTGCAAACAGTCCATCTACAATGTAACATTTGGGTCTCAGGCCGCCCAATCCCTAGTGCGCTGTGCAGACCTTTGACTGGCAAAAACACCCCATCTGAGTGTGAGATCTGGCTGGGCTAGTGGCTCTTTCTGTGGACTAAGAGACAGACAGACAGAGTTTTCAGGTTCAAAACCTATACTTCCCAGAAGATGGTCATTCACTTCGGTAAAAAAAAAAAAAAAAAAAAAAAAAAAAAAAGGCTTTTTATTTTTTTTCCCCCTGCCTGGGTAACCTGTCTCCTGCCTGTTTCAAAGTGAAAAAAGGGAAAAATCTTTTTTGGAGGGAAAAGGACCAAAATGCTGGCAGGTGGACTCCGTGGAAGGTGGATGGGGAGTTGCTCCTGCCCTGGCACTAGAGCCCCAGCTGCTGTTCCAGGTGCTCTCTGATAACAGAGATCTCCGTGTGTCGTGTCATGACACTGTCTCCAGGACTGACCCTCAGGATAATGAGGATTCAAAACGAGGCAGGTGATACTGCCTTCAAAAGTAAATCCAGGGAGGTTTGGCGGTATGTCAGAGGGTTAAGGGCTTGTGGCGCTCACGAATAGAGGGGACAGGTGGAAGGATTTGGGGTCTGGCCCCCAGACCGCCACCTGCAGGGGAGTCGCTTTACAGGGGGTCAAGCAGGTCTTTAGGAGCTCTATCTTTCTCTCCCACCCTGTATTTCCTCTGCTCTCTCCTTTTGTGTCTGTCAGATGCAAGGTCAGTAACAACAACAACAACAACAAAAACAATAACCACCACAGTGACCAAGCAACAAGGGCAGCGAAAGGGGAACAAATGGAGTGCAGGAGCTGTGGATTATTCGTGGCGTAGGCACTCAGCTGTGGCAATAACCCCTTGAGGCAATCAATCCATACATGAAGATGTAATACAGGTAACAGAGACGTATATGTCCCTGTGTGTTTCCACTGAGTTAATGTAAATGCACTTTTATTGACTTCTTCATTTATTTATTACCTTGCCACGAGAATTTCTTTTCATTGCTAAAAAAAAGTGTCCCATCAAGGGTACCAGGTGGTGCCACACCCAGTTAAGCACTCATGTTACAATGCAGGAGGACTGGGCTTCAACACCCTGGTTCCCACATGCCAGGGGAAATCTTTACAAGTGGTGCGGAAGTGCTGCAGTTCTCTCTCTCTGTGTCTCAAACTCTCTCTACCTCCCTTCCCTCTCAATTCCTGTCTATTTATTCCAGTGAATAATCAAGAAAATAGAAAGTAAAAAAAGAAAAAGGAAAAGGAAATATTCCACGACTTCAAATGGGTTAATCAGGACAATGCTTTCCTTGTTAAGATCCTCACAGCATTCCATATGCAGAAAGGCAAAGACGCCATGTATTTTTTAACCCAGTTTTTATATTTATTTATTTATTTATTTAGGTGCTTATTCATTTTTGTTATTGATGAATTAATGTTTTACATTTGACATTGACTAGGGATCTGACACCAGCGGACTCCAGTACCCCTATATGGTACTCTGCCTCTACAAAACCCATCCATTGACCTGTCCATCCATCCATCCATCCACCCATACATCTATCCATCCATTCATACATACATCCATCCATCCATCCATCCATCCATCCACCAGTCAACCAAGCTAAGTACAAAAGGAGATCTCTCCTTGAATGGTGAGGAGAAACAACGATGCATAGGTAGGTTGCAAAGGCCCAGTTTGGCTGAATAGGGCAGAGGGGCTGAACCAGGGAATGTGTTGGGGCGTGTGGGTTTGGGTGGGGTGAGCCGGAGACCCTGTGAGCTGGGTCACATTAGGGGCAGGCAGGGGGTGGAAGGGGTTGCGAACAGCTGTCACTGGAGAAGCATCACAAGTGCTGGAGCTGGTGAGCAGGGCACCTGGAAGAGAGGACAGACAAAGGAGAGAAGCAAAGTGCGGAGGAGAGGAGAGGGGAGAGGATGGTGAGGACAGGAGAGGACAGGAGAGGACAGGATTAGAGGGGACCTGAGAAACCTACCTGGACAAAGGCAGCATACGGACATCCAGGAAGGCAGGCAGGCATGCAGGCAGCTCTGGCCTGGGCTCCCAGGATCCCGGGCGCACCTCCACCTGTCTTCTCTTGGCTGCCAGCCCTGAGGTCCCTCGTCGGTCAGCACTGTCTTCCCATCCTTCCGTCCCTCACTGCCAGGGCCCAGGCGTCTGGGCGCTGTTGCCTGACCTAGTGGCAGGGCAGTTGGGCTGCCCAGTGCCAGTGTGGCCAGCACAGATTGCCAGGGGCTAGGACATCACAGAGGGCTCATGTGGTTGCTAGGCCATGGGGACCCCGCCCATCCAGTTGACCAGCAGCCATGACCCCCACGCTGAACTTGACCTGAGGGGTGGTGGCCAGCCACCAGAGCCAGAGCCCCAGGCCAAAGCAGGTGCTGGTCGGCCGGGCCAAGGGGCTATGTGCAGATTGGTGTGTGTCTGGGCATGTGGCTGGCATCTGACAGTCCAGGGCGGGGGACCAAGGTCCGCCAGGCCCCTGTCCCACCATGTGCACTGACACACAGTCTTGCTGACTGACTGACAGTCCCCGCCCCAGAGATACCCACACCAAGTCCCTGGGTGCCCTGAGCTGCCCCTGAGGGTGGGTGGGTGCCTGCCTGGACACATGCCTCCGTAATGGAGGCCTCTATTAATCCCGTTGCCTACTGACAGCTGCCCTCCTGCCCCTCCTCCTCCTCCTACGCCTCCTCCTCCTCCTCTTCCTACTCTTCCTCCTCCTCTTTCTCCTCCCCCTCCTCCACCCCCTCCTCCTCTTCCTCATCCTCAGATGGACTCACTCAGGGCCCTTGGCCTAGGCAAGCCAGGGCTGCTGCTCTGGCTTCTGCAGCTTCTATCCAGTGGGGGGGTGTAGGAATCTGTTCCTGTCAGTCCCTGATTCCTGGGACCTTCCATGCCTCCAGCTGCCCCCACTCTCTAGTCCTGACCCCTCCTCAAGGATGCCCCCTTTCCCCTTACCCTCTGTCCCCCAGCTCCCAACTAACATCTACTGTGTTCCTCCCTGCGCTACTTTACTGCCACCCTGCTTCTGCCCTTCAGCCCTGAGGGCCCAGGGCCAGCCCAGCTGCCATCTCACCATCCAGCAGGGGGACCTGCCCTAACGCCCTGCCACCACACCCACACACACAGCCCTGCACACACTCCTGGGCTCCCCTGCCTGCAGCCTGCCTCTCAAACAGTCTCCTTCTGCCCCCTAGCCCCCTTACAGCCTCTGCCACGGACCCCCACAGACACCTGGGCATGAGCAGTGCGGACATGCAAACAGCTCCCCTCCCCCCCACTCCAGTTGCTCCAAGGTTGTCAAGAGTCTTTTTTTCATGCTGTAGGGGAGGGAGTTGAGACAGTCCAATGTCCTGGGGAGCAAGAACTGCAAACAGTCCATCTACAATGTAACATTTGGGTCTCAGGCCGCCCAATCCCTAGTGCGCTGTGCAGACCTTTGACTGGCAAAAACACCCCATCTGAGTGTGAGATCTGGCTGGGCTAGTGGCTCTTTCTGTGGACTAAGAGACAGACAGACAGAGTTTTCAGGTTCAAAACCTATACTTCCCAGAAGATGGTCATTCACTTCGGTAAAAAAAAAAAAAAAAAAAAAAAGGCTTTTTATTTTTTTTCCCCCTGCCTGGGTAACCTGTCTCCTGCCTGTTTCAAAGTGAAAAAAGGGAAAAATCTTTTTTGGAGGGAAAAGGACCAAAATGCTGGCAGGTGGACTCCGTGGAAGGTGGATGGGGAGTTGCTCCTGCCCTGGCACTAGAGCCCCAGCTGCTGTTCCAGGTGCTCTCTGATAACAGAGATCTCCGTGTGTCGTGTCATGACACTGTCTCCAGGACTGACCCTCAGGATAATGAGGATTCAAAACGAGGCAGGTGATACTGCCTTCAAAAGTATATCCAGGGAGGTTTGGCGGTATGTCAGAGGGTTAAGGGCTTGTGGCGCTCACGAATAGAGGGGACAGGTGGAAGGATTTGGGGTCTGGCCCCCAGACCGCCACCTGCAGGGGAGTCGCTTTACAGGGGGTGAAGCAGGTCTTTAGGAGCTCTATCTTTCTCTCCCACCCTGTATTTCCTCTGCTCTCTCCTTTTGTGTCTGTCAGATGCAAGGTCAGTAACAACAACAACAACAACAAAAACAATAACCACCACAGTGACCAAGCAACAAGGGCAGCGAAAGGGGAACAAATGGAGTGCAGGAGCTGTGGATTATTCGTGGCGTAGGCACTCAGCTGTGGCAATAACCCCTTGAGGCAATCAATCCATACATGAAGATGTAATACAGGTAACAGAGACGTATATGTCCCTGTGTGTTTCCACTGAGTTAATGTAAATGCACTTTTATTGACTTCTTCATTTATTTATTACCTTGCCACGAGAATTTCTTTTCATTGCTAAAAAAAAGTGTCCCATCAAGGGTACCAGGTGGTGCCACACCCAGTTAAGCACTCATGTTACAATGCAGGAGGACTGGGCTTCAACACCCTGGTTCCCACATGCCAGGGGAAATCTTTACAAGTGGTGCGGAAGTGCTGCAGTTGTCTCTCTCTGTGTCTCAAACTCTCTCTACCTCCCTTCCCTCTCAATTCCTGTCTATTTATTCCAGTGAATAATCAAGAAAATAGAAAGTAAAAAAAGAAAAAGGAAAAGGAAATATTCCACGACTTCAAATGGGTTAATCAGGACAATGCTTTCCTTGTTAAGATCCTCACAGCATTCCATATGCAGAAAGGCAAAGACGCCATGTATTTTTTAACCCAGTTTTTATATTTATTTATTTATTTATTTAGGTGCTTATTCATTTTTGTTATTGATGAATTAATGTTTTACATTTGACATTGACTAGGGATCTGACACCAGCGGACTCCAGTACCCCTATATGGTACTCTGCCTCTACAAAACCCATCCATTGACCTGTCCATCCATCCATCCATCCACCCATACATCTATCCATCCATTCATACATACATCCATCCATCCATCCATCCATCCATCCACCAGTCAACCAAGCTAAGTACAAAAGGAGATCTCTCCTTGAATGGTGAGGAGAAACAACGATGCATAGGTAGGTTGCAAAGGCCCAGTTTGGCTGAATAGGGCAGAGGGGCTGAACCAGGGAATGTGTTGGGGCGTGTGGGTTTGGGTGGGGTGAGCCGGAGACCCTGTGAGCTGGGTCACATTAGGGGCAGGCAGGGGGTGGAAGGGGTTGCGAACAGCTGTCACTGGAGAAGCATCACAAGTGCTGGAGCTGGTGAGCAGGGCACCTGGAAGAGAGGACAGACAAAGGAGAGAAGCAAAGTGCGGAGGAGAGGAGAGGGGAGAGGATGGTGAGGACAGGAGAGGACAGGAGAGGACAGGATTAGAGGGGACCTGAGAAACCTACCTGGACAAAGGCAGCATACGGACATCCAGGAAGGCAGGCAGGCATGCAGGCAGCTCTGGCCTGGGCTCCCAGGATCCCGGGCGCACCTCCACCTGTCTTCTCTTGGCTGCCAGCCCTGAGGTCCCTCGTCGGTCAGCACTGTCTTCCCATCCTTCCGTCCCTCTGTGCCAGGGCCCAGGCGTCTGGGCGCTGTTGCCTGACCTAGTGGCAGGGCAGTTGGGCTGCCCAGTGCCAGTGTGGCCAGCACAGATTGCCAGGGGCTAGGACATCACAGAGGGCTCATGTGGTTGCTAGGCCATGGGGACCCCGCCCATCCAGTTGACCAGCAGCCATGACCCCCACGCTGAACTTGACCTGAGGGGTGGTGGCCAGCCACCAGAGCCAGAGCCCCAGGCCAAAGCAGGTGCTGGTCGGCCGGGCCAAGGGGCTATGTGCAGATTGGTGTGTGTCTGGGCATGGGGCTGGCATCTGACAGTCCAGGGCGGGGGACCAAGGTCCGCCAGGCCCCTGTCCCACCATGTGCACTGACACACAGTCTTGCTGACTGACTGACAGTCCCCGCCCCAGAGATACCCACACCAAGTCCCTGGGTGCCCTGAGCTGCCCCTGAGGGTTGGTGCGTGCCTGCCTGGACACATGCCTCCGTAATGGAGGCCTCTATTAATCCCGTTGCCTACTGACAGCTGCCCTCCTGCCCCTCCTCCTCCTCCTACGCCTCCTCCTCCTCCTCTTCCTACTCTTCCTCCTCCTCTTTCTCCTCCTCCTCCTCCACCCCCTCCTCCTCTTCCTCATCCTCAGATGGACTCACTCAGGGCCCTTGGCCTAGGCAAGCCAGGGCTGCTGCTCTGGCTTCTGCAGCTTCTATCCAGTGGGGGGGGTGTAGGAATCTGTTCCTGTCAGTCCCTGATTCCTGGGACCTTCCATGCCTCCAGCTGCCCCCACTCTCTAGTCCTGACCCCTCCTCAAGGATGCCCCCTTTCCCCTTACCCTCTGTCCCCCAGCTCCCAACTAACATCTACTGTGTTCCTCCCTGCGCTACTTTACTGCCACCCTGCTTCTGCCCTTCAGCCCTGAGGGCCCAGGGCCAGCCCAGCTGCCATCTCACCATCCAGCAGGGGGACCTGCCCTAACGCCCTGCCACCACACCCACACACATAGCCCTGCACACACTCCTGGGCTCCCCTGCCTGCAGCCTGCCTCTCAAACAGTCTCCTTCTGCCCCCTAGCCCCCTTACAGCCTCTGCCACGGACCCCCAGAGACACCTGGGCATGAGCAGTGCGGACATGCAAACAGCTCCCCTCCCCCCCACTCCAGTTGCTCCAAGGTTGTCAAGAGTCTTTTTTTCATGCTGTAGGGGAGGGAGTTGAGACAGTCCAATGTCCTGGGGAGCAAGAACTGCAAACAGTCCATCTACAATGTAACATTTGGGTCTCAGGCCGCCCAATCCCTAGTGCGCTGTGCAGACCTTTGACTGGCAAAAACACCCCATCTGAGTGTGAGATCTGGCTGGGCTAGTGGCTCTTTCTGTGGACTAAGAGACAGACAGACAGAGTTTTCAGGTTCAAAACCTATACTTCCCAGAAGATGGTCATTCACTTCGGTAAAAAAAAAAAAAAAAAAAAAAAAAAAAAAAAGGCTTTTTATTTTTTTTCCCCCTGCCTGGGTAACCTGTCTCCTGCCTGTTTCAAAGTGAAAAAAGGGAAAAATCTTTTTTGGAGGGAAAGGGACCAAAATGCTGGCAGGTGGACTCCGTGGAAGGTGGATGGGGAGTTGCTCCTGCCCTGGCACTAGAGCCCCAGCTGCTGTTCCAGGTGCTCTCTGATAACAGAGATCTCCGTGTGTCGTGTCATGACACTGTCTCCAGGACTGACCCTCAGGATAATGAGGATTCAAAACGAGGCAGGTGATACTGCCTTCAAAAGTAAATCCAGGGAGGTTTGGCGGTATGTCAGAGGGTTAAGGGCTTGTGGCGCTCACGAATAGAGGGGACAGGTGGAAGGATTTGGGGTCTGGCCCCCAGACCGCCACCTGCAGGGGAGTCGCTTTACAGGGGGTGAAGCAGGTCTTTAGGAGCTCTATCTTTCTCTCCCACCCTGTATTTCCTCTGCTCTCTCCTTTTGTGTCTGTCAGATGCAAGGTCAGTAACAACAACAACAACAACAAAAACAATAACCACCACAGTGACCAAGCAACAAGGGCAGCGAAAGGGGAACAAATGGAGTGCAGGAGCTGTGGATTATTCGTGGCGTAGGCACTCAGCTGTGGCAATAACCCCTTGAGGCAATCAATCCATACATGAAGATGTAATACAGGTAACAGAGACGTATATGTCCCTGTGTGTTTCCACTGAGTTAATGTAAATGCACTTTTATTGACTTCTTCATTTATTTATTACCTTGCCACGAGAATTTCTTTTCATTGCTAAAAAAAAGTGTCCCATCAAGGGTACCAGGTGGTGCCACACCCAGTTAAGCACTCATGTTACAATGCAGGAGGACTGGGCTTCAACACCCTGGTTCCCACATGCCAGGGGAAATCTTTACAAGTGGTGCGGAAGTGCTGCAGTTGTCTCTCTCTGTGTCTCAAACTCTCTCTACCTCCCTTCCCTCTCAATTCCTGTCTATTTATTCCAGTGAATAATCAAGAAAATAGAAAGTAAAAAAAGAAAAAGGAAAAGGAAATATTCCACGACTTCAAATGGGTTAATCAGGACAATGCTTTCCTTGTTAAGATCCTCACAGCATTCCATATGCAGAAAGGCAAAGACGCCATGTATTTTTTAACCCAGTTTTTATATTTATTTATTTATTTATTTAGGTGCTTATTCATTTTTGTTATTGATGAATTAATGTTTTACATTTGACATTGACTAGGGATCTGACACCAGCGGACTCCAGTACCCCTATATGGTACTCTGCCTCTACAAAACCCATCCATTGACCTGTCCATCCATCCATCCATCCACCCATACATCTATCCATCCATTCATACATACATCCATCCATCCATCCATCCATCCATCCACCAGTCAACCAAGCTAAGTACAAAAGGAGATCTCTCCTTGAATGGTGAGGAGAAACAACGATGCATAGGTAGGTTGCAAAGGCCCAGTTTGGCTGAATAGGGCAGAGGGGCTGAACCAGGGAATGTGTTGGGGCGTGTGGGTTTGGGTGGGGTGAGCCGGAGACCCTGTGAGCTGGGTCACATTAGGGGCAGGCAGGGGGTGGAAGGGGTTGCGAACAGCTGTCACTGGAGAAGCATCACAAGTGCTGGAGCTGGTGAGCAGGGCACCTGGAAGAGAGGACAGACAAAGGAGAGAAGCAAAGTGCGGAGGAGAGGAGAGGGGAGAGGATGGTGAGGACAGGAGAGGACAGGAGAGGACAGGATTAGAGGGGACCTGAGAAACCTACCTGGACAAAGGCAGCATACGGACATCCAGGAAGGCAGGCAGGCATGCAGGCAGCTCTGGCCTGGGCTCCCAGGATCCCGGGCGCACCTCCACCTGTCTTCTCTTGGCTGCCAGCCCTGAGGTCCCTCGTCGGTCAGCACTGTCTTCCCATCCTTCCGTCCCTCACTGCCAGGGCCCAGGCGTCTGGGCGCTGTTGCCTGACCTAGTGGCAGGGCAGTTGGGCTGCCCAGTGCCAGTGTGGCCAGCACAGATTGCCAGGGGCTAGGACATCACAGAGGGCTCATGTGGTTGCTAGGCCATGGGGACCCCGCCCATCCAGTTGACCAGCAGCCATGACCCCCACGCTGAACTTGACCTGAGGTGTGGTGGCCAGCCACCAGAGCCAGAGCCCCAGGCCAAAGCAGGTGCTGGTCGGCCGGGCCAAGGGGCTATGTGCAGATTGGTGTGTGTCTGGGCATGTGGCTGGCATCTGACAGGGCTATGTGCAGATTGGTGTGTGTCTGGGCATGTGGCTGGCATCTGACAGTCCAGGGCGGGGGACCAAGGTCCGCCAGGCCCCTGTCCCACCATGTGCACTGACACACAGTCTTGCTGACTGACTGACAGTCCCCGCCCCAGAGATACCCACACCAAGTCCCTGGGTGCCCTGAGCTGCCCCTGAGGGTGGGTGGGTGCCTGCCTGGACACATGCCTCCGTAATGGAGGCCTCTATTAATCCCGTTGCCTACTGACAGCTGCCCTCCTGCCCCTCCTCCTCCTCCTACGCCTCCTCCTCCTCCTCTTCCTACTCTTCCTCCTCCTCTTTCTCCTCCCCCTCCTCCACCCCCTCCTCCTCTTCCTCATCCTCAGATGGACTCACTCAGGGCCCTTGGCCTAGGCAAGCCATGGCTGCTGCTCTGGCTTCTGCAGCTTCTATCCAGTGGGGGGGTGTAGGAATCTGTTCCTGTCAGTCCCTGATTCCTGGGACCTTCCATGCCTCCAGCTGCCCCCACTCTCTAGTCCTGACCCCTCCTCAAGGATGCCCCCTTTCCCCTTACCCTCTGTCCCCCAGCTCCCAACTAACATCTACTGTGTTCCTCCCTGCGCTACTTTACTGCCACCCTTCTTCTGCCCTTCAGCCCTGAGGGCCCAGGGCCAGCCCAGCTGCCATCTCACCATCCAGCAGGGGGACCTGCCCTAACGCCCTGCCACCACACCCACACACACAGCCCTGCACACACTCCTGGGCTCCCCTGCCTGCAGCCTGCCTCTCAAACAGTCTCCTTCTGCCCCCTAGCCCCCTTACAGCCTCTGCCACGGACCCCCACAGACACCTGGGCATGAGCAGTGCAGACATGCAAACAGCTCCCCTCCCCCCCACTCCAGTTGCTCCAAGGTTGTCAAGAGTCTTTTTTCATGCTGTAGGGGAGGGAGTTGAGACAGTCCAATGTCCTGGGGAGCAAGAACTGCAAACAGTCCATCTACAATGTAACATTTGGGTCTCAGGCCGCCCAATCCCTAGTGCGCTGTGCAGACCTTTGACTGGCAAAAACACCCCATCTGAGTGTGAGATCTGGCTGGGCTAGTGGCTCTTTCTGTGGACTAAGAGACAGACAGACAGAGTTTTCAGGTTCAAAACCTATACTTCCCAGAAGATGGTCATTCACTTCGGTAAAAAAAAAAAAAAAAAAAAAAAAAAAAAAAAAGGCTTTTTATTTTTTTTCCCCCTGCCTGGGTAACCTGTCTCCTGCCTGTTTCAAAGTGAAAAAAGGGAAAAATCTTTTTTGGAGGGAAAAGGACCAAAATGCTGGCAGGTGGACTCCGTGGAAGGTGGATGGGGAGTTGCTCCTGCCCTGGCACTAGAGCCCCAGCTGCTGTTCCAGGTGCTCTCTGATAACAGAGATCTCCGTGTGTCGTGTCATGACACTGTCTCCAGGACTGACCCTCAGGATAATGAGGATTCAAAACGAGGCAGGTGATACTGCCTTCAAAAGTAAATCCAGGGAGGTTTGGCGGTATGTCAGAGGGTTAAGGGCTTGTGGCGCTCACGAATAGAGGGGACAGGTGGAAGGATTTGGGGTCTGGCCCCCAGACCGCCACCTGCAGGGGAGTCGCTTTACAGGGGGTGAAGCAGGTCTTTAGGAGCTCTATCTTTCTCTCCCACCCTGTATTTCCTCTGCTCTCTCCTTTTGTGTCTGTCAGATGCAAGGTCAGTAACAACAACAACAACAACAAAAACAATAACCACCACAGTGACCAAGCAACAAGGGCAGCGAAAGGGGAACAAATGGAGTGCAGGAGCTGTGGATTATTCGTGGCGTAGGCACTCAGCTGTGGCAATAACCCCTTGAGGCAATCAATCCATACATGAAGATGTAATACAGGTAACAGAGACGTATATGTCCCTGTGTGTTTCCACTGAGTTAATGTAAATGCACTTTTATTGACTTCTTCATTTATTTATTACCTTGCCACGAGAATTTCTTTTCATTGCTAAAAAAAAGTGTCCCATCAAGGGTACCAGGTGGTGCCACACCCAGTTAAGCACTCATGTTACAATGCAGGAGGACTGGGCTTCAACACCCTGGTTCCCACATGCCAGGGGAAATCTTTACAAGTGGTGCGGAAGTGCTGCAGTTGTCTCTCTCTGTGTCTCAAACTCTCTCTACCTCCCTTCCCTCTCAATTCCTGTCTATTTATTCCAGTGAATAATCAAGAAAATAGAAAGTAAAAAAAGAAAAAGGAAAAGGAAATATTCCACGACTTCAAATGGGTTAATCAGGACAATGCTTTCCTTGTTAAGATCCTCACAGCATTCCATATGCAGAAAGGCAAAGACGCCGTGTATTTTTTAACCCAGTTTTTATATTTATTTATTTATTTATTTAGGTGCTTATTCATTTTTGTTATTGATGAATTAATGTTTTACATTTGACATTGACTAGGGATCTGACACCAGCGGACTCCAGTACCCCTATATGGTACTCTGCCTCTACAAAACCCATCCATTGACCTGTCCATCCATCCATCCATCCACCCATACATCTATCCATCCATTCATACATACATCCATCCATCCATCCATCCATCCATCCACCAGTCAACCAAGCTAAGTACAAAAGGAGATCTCTCCTTGAATGGTGAGGAGAAACAACGATGCATAGGTAGGTTGCAAAGGCCCAGTTTGGCTGAATAGGGCAGAGGGGCTGAACCAGGGAATGTGTTGGGGCGTGTGGGTTTGGGTGGGGTGAGCCGGAGACCCTGTGAGCTGGGTCACATTAGGGGCAGGCAGGGGGTGGAAGGGGTTGCGAACAGCTGTCACTGGAGAAGCATCACAAGTGCTGGAGCTGGTGAGCAGGGCACCTGGAAGAGAGGACAGACAAAGGAGAGAAGCAAAGTGCGGAGGAGAGGAGAGGGGAGAGGATGGTGAGGACAGGAGAGGACAGGAGAGGACAGGATTAGAGGGGACCTGAGAAACCTACCTGGACAAAGGCAGCATACGGACATCCAGGAAGGCAGGCAGGCATGCAGGCAGCTCTGGCCTGGGCTCCCAGGATCCCGGGCGCACCTCCACCTGTCTTCTCTTGGCTGCCAGCCCTGAGGTCCCTCGTCGGTCAGCACTGTCTTCCCATCCTTCCGTCCCTCACTGCCAGGGCCCAGGCGTCTGGGCGCTGTTGCCTGACCTAGTGGCAGGGCAGTTGGGCTGCCCAGTGCCAGTGTGGCCAGCACAGATTGCCAGGGGCTAGGACATCACAGAGGGCTCATGTGGTTGCTAGGCCATGGGGACCCCGCCCATCCAGTTGACCAGCAGCCATGACCCCCACGCTGAACTTGACCTGAGGTGTGGTGGCCAGCCACCAGAGCCAGAGCCCCAGGCCAAAGCAGGTGCTGGTCGGCCGGGCCAAGGGGCTATGTGCAGATTGGTGTGTGTCTGGGCATGTGGCTGGCATCTGACAGTCCAGGGCGGGGGACCAAGGTCCGCCAGGCCCCTGTCCCACCATGTGCACTGACACACAGTCTTGCTGACTGACTGACAGTCCCCGCCCCAGAGATACCCACACCAAGTCCCTGGGTGCCCTGAGCTGCCCCTGAGGGTGGGTGGGTGCCTGCCTGGACACATGCCTCCGTAATGGAGGCCTCTATTAATCCCGTTGCCTACTGACAGCTGCCCTCCTGCCCCTCCTCCTCCTCCTACGCCTCCTCCTCCTCCTCTTCCTACTCTTCCTCCTCCTCTTTCTCCTCCCCCTCCTCCACCCCCTCCTCCTCTTCCTCATCCTCAGATGGACTCACTCAGGGCCCTTGGCCTAGGCAAGCCATGGCTGCTGCTCTGGCTTCTGCAGCTTCTATCCAGTGGGGGGGTGTAGGAATCTGTTCCTGTCAGTCCCTGATTCCTGGGACCTTCCATGCCTCCAGCTGCCCCCACTCTCTAGTCCTGACCCCTCCTCAAGGATGCCCCCTTTCCCCTTACCCTCTGTCCCCCAGCTCCCAACTAACATCTACTGTGTTCCTCCCTGCGCTACTTTACTGCCACCCTTCTTCTGCCCTTCAGCCCTGAGGGCCCAGGGCCAGCCCAGCTGCCATCTCACCATCCAGCAGGGGGACCTGCCCTAACGCCCTGCCACCACACCCACACACACAGCCCTGCACACACTCCTGGGCTCCCCTGCCTGCAGCCTGCCTCTCAAACAGTCTCCTTCTGCCCCCTAGCCCCCTTACAGCCTCTGCCACGGACCCCCACAGACACCTGGGCATGAGCAGTGCAGACATGCAAACAGCTCCCCTCCCCCCCACTCCAGTTGCTCCAAGGTTGTCAAGAGTCTTTTTTCATGCTGTAGGGGAGGGAGTTGAGACAGTCCAATGTCCTGGGGAGCAAGAACTGCAAACAGTCCATCTACAATGTAACATTTGGGTCTCAGGCCGCCCAATCCCTAGTGCGCTGTGCAGACCTTTGACTGGCAAAAACACCCCATCTGAGTGTGAGATCTGGCTGGGCTAGTGGCTCTTTCTGTGGACTAAGAGACAGACAGACAGAGTTTTCAGGTTCAAAACCTATACTTCCCAGAAGATGGTCATTCACTTCGGTAAAAAAAAAAAAAAAAAAAAAAAAAAAAAAAAAGGCTTTTTATTTTTTTTCCCCCTGCCTGGGTAACCTGTCTCCTGCCTGTTTCAAAGTGAAAAAAGGGAAAAATCTTTTTTGGAGGGAAAAGGACCAAAATGCTGGCAGGTGGACTCCGTGGAAGGTGGATGGGGAGTTGCTCCTGCCCTGGCACTAGAGCCCCAGCTGCTGTTCCAGGTGCTCTCTGATAACAGAGATCTCCGTGTGTCGTGTCATGACACTGTCTCCAGGACTGACCCTCAGGATAATGAGGATTCAAAACGAGGCAGGTGATACTGCCTTCAAAAGTAAATCCAGGGAGGTTTGGCGGTATGTCAGAGGGTTAAGGGCTTGTGGCGCTCACGAATAGAGGGGACAGGTGGAAGGATTTGGGGTCTGGCCCCCAGACCGCCACCTGCAGGGGAGTCGCTTTACAGGGGGTGAAGCAGGTCTTTAGGAGCTCTATCTTTCTCTCCCACCCTGTATTTCCTCTGCTCTCTCCTTTTGTGTCTGTCAGATGCAAGGTCAGTAACAACAACAACAACAACAAAAACAATAACCACCACAGTGACCAAGCAACAAGGGCAGCGAAAGGGGAACAAATGGAGTGCAGGAGCTGTGGATTATTCGTGGCGTAGGCACTCAGCTGTGGCAATAACCCCTTGAGGCAATCAATCCATACATGAAGATGTAATACAGGTAACAGAGACGTATATGTCCCTGTGTGTTTCCACTGAGTTAATGTAAATGCACTTTTATTGACTTCTTCATTTATTTATTACCTTGCCACGAGAATTTCTTTTCATTGCTAAAAAAAAGTGTCCCATCAAGGGTACCAGGTGGTGCCACACCCAGTTAAGCACTCATGTTACAATGCAGGAGGACTGGGCTTCAACACCCTGGTTCCCACATGCCAGGGGAAATCTTTACAAGTGGTGCGGAAGTGCTGCAGTTGTCTCTCTCTGTGTCTCAAACTCTCTCTACCTCCCTTCCCTCTCAATTCCTGTCTATTTATTCCAGTGAATAATCAAGAAAATAGAAAGTAAAAAAAGAAAAAGGAAAAGGAAATATTCCACGACTTCAAATGGGTTAATCAGGACAATGCTTTCCTTGTTAAGATCCTCACAGCATTCCATATGCAGAAAGGCAAAGACGCCATGTATTTTTTAACCCAGTTTTTATATTTATTTATTTATTTATTTAGGTGCTTATTCATTTTTGTTATTGATGAATTAATGTTTTACATTTGACATTGACTAGGGATCTGACACCAGCGGACTCCAGTACCCCTATATGGTACTCTGCCTCTACAAAACCCATCCATTGACCTGTCCATCCATCCATCCATCCACCCATACATCTATCCATCCATTCATATATACATCCATCCATCCATCCATCCATCCATCCATCCATCCATCCACCAGTCAACCAAGCTAAGTACAAAAGGAGATCTCTCCTTGAATGGTGAGGAGAAACAACGATGCATAGGTAGGTTGCAAAGGCCCAGTTTGGCTGAATAGGGCAGAGGGGCTGAACCAGGGAATGTGTTGGGGCGTGTGGGTTTGGGTGGGATGAGCCGGAGACCCTGTGAGCTGGGTCACATTAGGGGCAGGCAGGGGGTGGAAGGGGTTGCGAACAGCTGTCACTGGAGAAGCATCACAAGTGCTGGAGCTGGTGAGCAGGGCACCTGGAAGAGAGGACAGACAAAGGAGAGAAGCAAAGTGCGGAGGAGAGGAGAGGGGAGAGGATGGTGAGGACAGGAGAGGACAGGAGAGGACAGGATTAGAGGGGACCTGAGAAACCTACCTGGACAAAGGCAGCATACGGACATCCAGGAAGGCAGGCAGGCATGCAGGCAGCTCTGGCCTGGGCTCCCAGGATCCCGGGCGCACCTCCACCTGTCTTCTCTTGGCTGCCAGCCCTGAGGTCCCTCGTCGGTCAGCACTGTCTTCCCATCCTTCCGTCCCTCTGTGCCAGGGCCCAGGCGTCTGGGCGCTGTTGCCTGACCTAGTGGCAGGGCAGTTGGGCTGCCCAGTGCCAGTGTGGCCAGCACAGATTGCCAGGGGCTAGGACATCACAGAGGGCTCATGTGGTTGCTAGGCCATGGGGACCCCGCCCATCCAGTTGACCAGCAGCCATGACCCCCACGCTGAACTTGACCTGAGGGGTGGTGGCCAGCCACCAGAGCCAGAGCCCCAGGCCAAAGCAGGTGCTGGTCGGCCGGGCCAAGGGGCTATGTGCAGATTGGTGTGTGTCTGGGCATGGGGCTGGCATCTGACAGTCCAGGGCGGGGGACCAAGGTCCGCCAGGCCCCTGTCCCACCATGTGCACTGACACACAGTCTTGCTGACTGACTGACAGTCCCCGCCCCAGAGATACCCACACCAAGTCCCTGGGTGCCCTGAGCTGCCCCTGAGGGTGGGTGGGTGCCTGCCTGGACACATGCCTCCGTAATGGAGGCCTCTATTAATCCCGTTGCCTACTGACAGCTGCCCTCCTGCCCCTCCTCCTCCTCCTACGCCTCCTCCTCCTCCTCTTCCTACTCTTCCTCCTCCTCTTTCTCCTCCCCCTCCTCCACCCCCTCCTCCTCTTCCTCATCCTCAGATGGACTCACTCAGGGCCCTTGGCCTAGGCAAGCCAGGGCTGCTGCTCTGGCTTCTGCAGCTTCTATCCAGTGGGGGGGTGTAGGAATCTGTTCCTGTCAGTCCCTGATTCCTGGGACCTTCCATGCCTCCAGCTGCCCCCACTCTCTAGTCCTGACCCCTCCTCAAGGATGCCCCCTTTCCCCTTACCCTCTGTCCCCCAGCTCCCAACTAACATCTACTGTGTTCCTCCCTGCGCTACTTTACTGCCACCCTTCTTCTGCCCTTCAGCCCTGAGGGCCCAGGGCCAGCCCAGCTGCCATCTCACCATCCAGCAGGGGGACCTGCCCTAACGCCCTGCCACCACACCCACACACACAGCCCTGCACACACTCCTGGGCTCCCCTGCCTGCAGCCTGCCTCTCAAACAGTCTCCTTCTGCCCCCTAGCCCCCTTACAGCCTCTGCCACGGACCCCCACAGACACCTGGGCATGAGCAGTGCAGACATGCAAACAGCTCCCCTCCCCCCCACTCCAGTTGCTCCAAGGTTGTCAAGAGTCTTTTTTCATGCTGTAGGGGAGGGAGTTGAGACAGTCCAATGTCCTGGGGAGCAAGAACTGCAAACAGTCCATCTACAATGTAACATTTGGGTCTCAGGCCGCCCAATCCCTAGTGCGCTGTGCAGACCTTTGACTGGCAAAAACACCCCATCTGAGTGTGAGATCTGGCTGGGCTAGTGGCTCTTTCTGTGGACTAAGAGACAGACAGACAGAGTTTTCAGGTTCAAAACCTATACTTCCCAGAAGATGGTCATTCACTTCGGTAAAAAAAAAAAAAAAAAAAAAAAAAAAAAAAAAGGCTTTTTATTTTTTTTCCCCCTGCCTGGGTAACCTGTCTCCTGCCTGTTTCAAAGTGAAAAAAGGGAAAAATCTTTTTTGGAGGGAAAAGGACCAAAATGCTGGCAGGTGGACTCCGTGGAAGGTGGATGGGGAGTTGCTCCTGCCCTGGCACTAGAGCCCCAGCTGCTGTTCCAGGTGCTCTCTGATAACAGAGATCTCCGTGTGTCGTGTCATGACACTGTCTCCAGGACTGACCCTCAGGATAATGAGGATTCAAAACGAGGCAGGTGATACTGCCTTCAAAAGTAAATCCAGGGAGGTTTGGCGGTATGTCAGAGGGTTAAGGGCTTGTGGCGCTCACGAATAGAGGGGACAGGTGGAAGGATTTGGGGTCTGGCCCCCAGACCGCCACCTGCAGGGGAGTCGCTTTACAGGGGGTGAAGCAGGTCTTTAGGAGCTCTATCTTTCTCTCCCACCCTGTATTTCCTCTGCTCTCTCCTTTTGTGTCTGTCAGATGCAAGGTCAGTAACAACAACAACAACAACAAAAACAATAACCACCACAGTGACCAAGCAACAAGGGCAGCGAAAGGGGAACAAATGGAGTGCAGGAGCTGTGGATTATTCGTGGCGTAGGCACTCAGCTGTGGCAATAACCCCTTGAGGCAATCAATCCATACATGAAGATGTAATACAGGTAACAGAGACGTATATGTCCCTGTGTGTTTCCACTGAGTTAATGTAAATGCACTTTTATTGACTTCTTCATTTATTTATTACCTTGCCACGAGAATTTCTTTTCATTGCTAAAAAAAAGTGTCCCATCAAGGGTACCAGGTGGTGCCACACCCAGTTAAGCACTCATGTTACAATGCAGGAGGACTGGGCTTCAACACCCTGGTTCCCACATGCCAGGGGAAATCTTTACAAGTGGTGCGGAAGTGCTGCAGTTGTCTCTCTCTGTGTCTCAAACTCTCTCTACCTCCCTTCCCTCTCAATTCCTGTCTATTTATTCCAGTGAATAATCAAGAAAATAGAAAGTA
Source organism: Erinaceus europaeus (assembly GCF_950295315.1). Lineage (NCBI taxonomy): Eukaryota > Metazoa > Chordata > Mammalia > Eulipotyphla > Erinaceidae > Erinaceus > Erinaceus europaeus. The sequence continues at coordinate 511,376 of NW_026647124.1, read as the reverse complement.
AAAAAAGAAAAAGGAAAAGGAAATATTCCACGACTTCAAATGGGTTAATCAGGACAATGCTTTCCTTGTTAAGATCCTCACAGCATTCCATATGCAGAAAGGCAAAGACGCCGTGTATTTTTTAACCCAGTTTTTATATTTATTTATTTATTTATTTAGGTGCTTATTCATTTTTGTTATTGATGAATTAATGTTTTACATTTGACATTGACTAGGGATCTGACACCAGCGGACTCCAGTACCCCTATATGGTACTCTGCCTCTACAAAACCCATCCATTGACCTGTCCATCCATCCATCCATCCACCCATACATCTATCCATCCATTCATACATACATCCATCCATCCATCCATCCATCCATCCACCAGTCAACCAAGCTAAGTACAAAAGGAGATCTCTCCTTGAATGGTGAGGAGAAACAACGATGCATAGGTAGGTTGCAAAGGCCCAGTTTGGCTGAATAGGGCAGAGGGGCTGAACCAGGGAATGTGTTGGGGCGTGTGGGTTTGGGTGGGGTGAGCCGGAGACCCTGTGAGCTGGGTCACATTAGGGGCAGGCAGGGGGTGGAAGGGGTTGCGAACAGCTGTCACTGGAGAAGCATCACAAGTGCTGGAGCTGGTGAGCAGGGCACCTGGAAGAGAGGACAGACAAAGGAGAGAAGCAAAGTGCGGAGGAGAGGAGAGGGGAGAGGATGGTGAGGACAGGAGAGGACAGGAGAGGACAGGATTAGAGGGGACCTGAGAAACCTACCTGGACAAAGGCAGCATACGGACATCCAGGAAGGCAGGCAGGCATGCAGGCAGCTCTGGCCTGGGCTCCCAGGATCCCGGGCGCACCTCCACCTGTCTTCTCTTGGCTGCCAGCCCTGAGGTCCCTCGTCGGTCAGCACTGTCTTCCCATCCTTCCGTCCCTCACTGCCAGGGCCCAGGCGTCTGGGCGCTGTTGCCTGACCTAGTGGCAGGGCAGTTGGGCTGCCCAGTGCCAGTGTGGCCAGCACAGATTGCCAGGGGCTAGGACATCACAGAGGGCTCATGTGGTTGCTAGGCCATGGGGACCCCGCCCATCCAGTTGACCAGCAGCCATGACCCCCACGCTGAACTTGACCTGAGGGGTGGTGGCCAGCCACCAGAGCCAGAGCCCCAGGCCAAAGCAGGTGCTGGTCGGCCGGGCCAAGGGGCTATGTGCAGATTGGTGTGTGTCTGGGCATGTGGCTGGCATCTGACAGTCCAGGGCGGGGGACCAAGGTCCGCCAGGCCCCTGTCCCACCATGTGCACTGACACACAGTCTTGCTGACTGACTGACAGTCCCCGCCCCAGAGATACCCACACCAAGTCCCTGGGTGCCCTGAGCTGCCCCTGAGGGTGGGTGGGTGCCTGCCTGGACACATGCCTCCGTAATGGAGGCCTCTATTAATCCCGTTGCCTACTGACAGCTGCCCTCCTGCCCCTCCTCCTCCTCCTACGCCTCCTCCTCCTCCTCTTCCTACTCTTCCTCCTCCTCTTTCTCCTCCCCCTCCTCCACCCCCTCCTCCTCTTCCTCATCCTCAGATGGACTCACTCAGGGCCCTTGGCCTAGGCAAGCCAGGGCTGCTGCTCTGGCTTCTGCAGCTTCTATCCAGTGGGGGGGTGTAGGAATCTGTTCCTGTCAGTCCCTGATTCCTGGGACCTTCCATGCCTCCAGCTGCCCCCACTCTCTAGTCCTGACCCCTCCTCAAGGATGCCCCCTTTCCCCTTACCCTCTGTCCCCCAGCTCCCAACTAACATCTACTGTGTTCCTCCCTGCGCTACTTTACTGCCACCCTGCTTCTGCCCTTCAGCCCTGAGGGCCCAGGGCCAGCCCAGCTGCCATCTCACCATCCAGCAGGGGGACCTGCCCTAACGCCCTGCCACCACACCCACACACACAGCCCTGCACACACTCCTGGGCTCCCCTGCCTGCAGCCTGCCTCTCAAACAGTCTCCTTCTGCCCCCTAGCCCCCTTACAGCCTCTGCCACGGACCCCCACAGACACCTGGGCATGAGCAGTGCGGACATGCAAACAGCTCCCCTCCCCCCCACTCCAGTTGCTCCAAGGTTGTCAAGAGTCTTTTTTTCATGCTGTAGGGGAGGGAGTTGAGACAGTCCAATGTCCTGGGGAGCAAGAACTGCAAACAGTCCATCTACAATGTAACATTTGGGTCTCAGGCCGCCCAATCCCTAGTGCGCTGTGCAGACCTTTGACTGGCAAAAACACCCCATCTGAGTGTGAGATCTGGCTGGGCTAGTGGCTCTTTCTGTGGACTAAGAGACAGACAGACAGAGTTTTCAGGTTCAAAACCTATACTTCCCAGAAGATGGTCATTCACTTCGGTAAAAAAAAAAAAAAAAAAAAAAAAAAAAAAAAAAAAAAAAAAAAGGCTTTTTATTTTTTTTCCCCCTGCCTGGGTAACCTGTCTCCTGCCTGTTTCAAAGTGAAAAAAGGGAAAAATCTTTTTTGGAGGGAAAAGGACCAAAATGCTGGCAGGTGGACTCCGTGGAAGGTGGATGGGGAGTTGCTCCTGCCCTGGCACTAGAGCCCCAGCTGCTGTTCCAGGTGCTCTCTGATAACAGAGATCTCCGTGTGTCGTGTCATGACACTGTCTCCAGGACTGACCCTCAGGATAATGAGGATTCAAAACGAGGCAGGTGATACTGCCTTCAAAAGTAAATCCAGGGAGGTTTGGCGGTATGTCAGAGGGTTAAGGGCTTGTGGCGCTCACGAATAGAGGGGACAGGTGGAAGGATTTGGGGTCTGGCCCCCAGACCGCCACCTGCAGGGGAGTCGCTTTACAGGGGGTGAAGCAGGTCTTTAGGAGCTCTATCTTTCTCTCCCACCCTGTATTTCCTCTGCTCTCTCCTTTTGTGTCTGTCAGATGCAAGGTCAGTAACAACAACAACAACAACAAAAACAATAACCACCACAGTGACCAAGCAACAAGGGCAGCGAAAGGGGAACAAATGGAGTGCAGGAGCTGTGGATTATTCGTGGCGTAGGCACTCAGCTGTGGCAATAACCCCTTGAGGCAATCAATCCATACATGAAGATGTAATACAGGTAACAGAGACGTATATGTCCCTGTGTGTTTCCACTGAGTTAATGTAAATGCACTTTTATTGACTTCTTCATTTATTTATTACCTTGCCACGAGAATTTCTTTTCATTGCTAAAAAAAAGTGTCCCATCAAGGGTACCAGGTGGTGCCACACCCAGTTAAGCACTCATGTTACAATGCAGGAGGACTGGGCTTCAACACCCTGGTTCCCACATGCCAGGGGAAATCTTTACAAGTGGTGCGGAAGTGCTGCAGTTGTCTCTCTCTGTGTCTCAAACTCTCTCTACCTCCCTTCCCTCTCAATTCCTGTCTATTTATTCCAGTGAATAATCAAGAAAATAGAAAGTAAAAAAAGAAAAAGGAAAAGGAAATATTCCACGACTTCAAATGGGTTAATCAGGACAATGCTTTCCTTGTTAAGATCCTCACAGCATTCCATATGCAGAAAGGCAAAGACGCCGTGTATTTTTTAACCCAGTTTTTATATTTATTTATTTATTTATTTAGGTGCTTATTCATTTTTGTTATTGATGAATTAATGTTTTACATTTGACATTGACTAGGGATCTGACACCAGCGGACTCCAGTACCCCTATATGGTACTCTGCCTCTACAAAACCCATCCATTGACCTGTCCATCCATCCATCCATCCATCCACCCATACATCTATCCATCCATTCATACATACATCCATCCATCCATCCATCCATCCATCCACCAGTCAACCAAGCTAAGTACAAAAGGAGATCTCTCCTTGAATGGTGAGGAGAAACAACGATGCATAGGTAGGTTGCAAAGGCCCAGTTTGGCTGAATAGGGCAGAGGGGCTGAACCAGGGAATGTGTTGGGGCGTGTGGGTTTGGGTGGGGTGAGCCGGAGACCCTGTGAGCTGGGTCACATTAGGGGCAGGCAGGGGGTGGAAGGGGTTGCGAACAGCTGTCACTGGAGAAGCATCACAAGTGCTGGAGCTGGTGAGCAGGGCACCTGGAAGAGAGGACAGACAAAGGAGAGAAGCAAAGTGCGGAGGAGAGGAGAGGGGAGAGGATGGTGAGGACAGGAGAGGACAGGAGAGGACAGGATTAGAGGGGACCTGAGAAACCTACCTGGACAAAGGCAGCATACGGACATCCAGGAAGGCAGGCAGGCATGCAGGCAGCTCTGGCCTGGGCTCCCAGGATCCCGGGCGCACCTCCACCTGTCTTCTCTTGGCTGCCAGCCCTGAGGTCCCTCGTCGGTCAGCACTGTCTTCCCATCCTTCCGTCCCTCACTGCCAGGGCCCAGGCGTCTGGGCGCTGTTGCCTGACCTAGTGGCAGGGCAGTTGGGCTGCCCAGTGCCAGTGTGGCCAGCACAGATTGCCAGGGGCTAGGACATCACAGAGGGCTCATGTGGTTGCTAGGCCATGGGGACCCCGCCCATCCAGTTGACCAGCAGCCATGACCCCCACGCTGAACTTGACCTGAGGGGTGGTGGCCAGCCACCAGAGCCAGAGCCCCAGGCCAAAGCAGGTGCTGGTCGGCCGGGCCAAGGGGCTATGTGCAGATTGGTGTGTGTCTGGGCATGTGGCTGGCATCTGACAGTCCAGGGCGGGGGACCAAGGTCCGCCAGGCCCCTGTCCCACCATGTGCACTGACACACAGTCTTGCTGACTGACTGACAGTCCCCGCCCCAGAGATACCCACACCAAGTCCCTGGGTGCCCTGAGCTGCCCCTGAGGGTGGGTGGGTGCCTGCCTGGACACATGCCTCCGTAATGGAGGCCTCTATTAATCCCGTTGCCTACTGACAGCTGCCCTCCTGCCCCTCCTCCTCCTCCTACGCCTCCTCCTCCTCCTCTTCCTACTCTTCCTCCTCCTCTTTCTCCTCCCCCTCCTCCACCCCCTCCTCCTCTTCCTCATCCTCAGATGGACTCACTCAGGGCCCTTGGCCTAGGCAAGCCAGGGCTGCTGCTCTGGCTTCTGCAGCTTCTATCCAGTGGGGGGGTGTAGGAATCTGTTCCTGTCAGTCCCTGATTCCTGGGACCTTCCATGCCTCCAGCTGCCCCCACTCTCTAGTCCTGACCCCTCCTCAAGGATGCCCCCTTTCCCCTTACCCTCTGTCCCCCAGCTCCCAACTAACATCTACTGTGTTCCTCCCTGCGCTACTTTACTGCCACCCTGCTTCTGCCCTTCAGCCCTGAGGGCCCAGGGCCAGCCCAGCTGCCATCTCACCATCCAGCAGGGGGACCTGCCCTAACGCCCTGCCACCACACCCACACACACAGCCCTGCACACACTCCTGGGCTCCCCTGCCTGCAGCCTGCCTCTCAAACAGTCTCCTTCTGCCCCCTAGCCCCCTTACAGCCTCTGCCACGGACCCCCACAGACACCTGGGCATGAGCAGTGCGGACATGCAAACAGCTCCCCTCCCCCCCACTCCAGTTGCTCCAAGGTTGTCAAGAGTCTTTTTTTCATGCTGTAGGGGAGGGAGTTGAGACAGTCCAATGTCCTGGGGAGCAAGAACTGCAAACAGTCCATCTACAATGTAACATTTGGGTCTCAGGCCGCCCAATCCCTAGTGCGCTGTGCAGACCTTTGACTGGCAAAAACACCCCATCTGAGTGTGAGATCTGGCTGGGCTAGTGGCTCTTTCTGTGGACTAAGAGACAGACAGACAGAGTTTTCAGGTTCAAAACCTATACTTCCCAGAAGATGGTCATTCACTTCGGTAAAAAAAAAAAAAAAAAAAAAAAAAAAAAAAAAAAAAAAAAAAAAAAAGGCTTTTTATTTTTTTTCCCCCTGCCTGGGTAACCTGTCTCCTGCCTGTTTCAAAGTGAAAAAAGGGAAAAATCTTTTTTGGAGGGAAAAGGACCAAAATGCTGGCAGGTGGACTCCGTGGAAGGTGGATGGGGAGTTGCTCCTGCCCTGGCACTAGAGCCCCAGCTGCTGTTCCAGGTGCTCTCTGATAACAGAGATCTCCGTGTGTCGTGTCATGACACTGTCTCCAGGACTGACCCTCAGGATAATGAGGATTCAAAACGAGGCAGGTGATACTGCCTTCAAAAGTAAATCCAGGGAGGTTTGGCGGTATGTCAGAGGGTTAAGGGCTTGTGGCGCTCACGAATAGAGGGGACAGGTGGAAGGATTTGGGGTCTGGCCCCCAGACCGCCACCTGCAGGGGAGTCGCTTTACAGGGGGTGAAGCAGGTCTTTAGGAGCTCTATCTTTCTCTCCCACCCTGTATTTCCTCTGCTCTCTCCTTTTGTGTCTGTCAGATGCAAGGTCAGTAACAACAACAACAACAACAAAAACAATAACCACCACAGTGACCAAGCAACAAGGGCAGCGAAAGGGGAACAAATGGAGTGCAGGAGCTGTGGATTATTCGTGGCGTAGGCACTCAGCTGTGGCAATAACCCCTTGAGGCAATCAATCCATACATGAAGATGTAATACAGGTAACAGAGACGTATATGTCCCTGTGTGTTTCCACTGAGTTAATGTAAATGCACTTTTATTGACTTCTTCATTTATTTATTACCTTGCCACGAGAATTTCTTTTCATTGCTAAAAAAAAGTGTCCCATCAAGGGTACCAGGTGGTGCCACACCCAGTTAAGCACTCATGTTACAATGCAGGAGGACTGGGCTTCAACACCCTGGTTCCCACATGCCAGGGGAAATCTTTACAAGTGGTGCGGAAGTGCTGCAGTTGTCTCTCTCTGTGTCTCAAACTCTCTCTACCTCCCTTCCCTCTCAATTCCTGTCTATTTATTCCAGTGAATAATCAAGAAAATAGAAAGTAAAAAAAGAAAAAGGAAAAGGAAATATTCCACGACTTCAAATGGGTTAATCAGGACAATGCTTTCCTTGTTAAGATCCTCACAGCATTCCATATGCAGAAAGGCAAAGACGCCATGTATTTTTTAACCCAGTTTTTATATTTATTTATTTATTTATTTAGGTGCTTATTCATTTTTGTTATTGATGAATTAATGTTTTACATTTGACATTGACTAGGGATCTGACACCAGCGGACTCCAGTACCCCTATATGGTACTCTGCCTCTACAAAACCCATCCATTGACCTGTCCATCCATCCATCCATCCACCCATACATCTATCCATCCATTCATACATACATCCATCCATCCATCCATCCATCCATCCACCAGTCAACCAAGCTAAGTACAAAAGGAGATCTCTCCTTGAATGGTGAGGAGAAACAACGATGCATAGGTAGGTTGCAAAGGCCCAGTTTGGCTGAATAGGGCAGAGGGGCTGAACCAGGGAATGTGTTGGGGCGTGTGGGTTTGGGTGGGGTGAGCCGGAGACCCTGTGAGCTGGGTCACATTAGGGGCAGGCAGGGGGTGGAAGGGGTTGCGAACAGCTGTCACTGGAGAAGCATCACAAGTGCTGGAGCTGGTGAGCAGGGCACCTGGAAGAGAGGACAGACAAAGGAGAGAAGCAAAGTGCGGAGGAGAGGAGAGGGGAGAGGATGGTGAGGACAGGAGAGGACAGGAGAGGACAGGATTAGAGGGGACCTGAGAAACCTACCTGGACAAAGGCAGCATACGGACATCCAGGAAGGCAGGCAGGCATGCAGGCAGCTCTGGCCTGGGCTCCCAGGATCCCGGGCGCACCTCCACCTGTCTTCTCTTGGCTGCCAGCCCTGAGGTCCCTCGTCGGTCAGCACTGTCTTCCCATCCTTCCGTCCCTCTGTGCCAGGGCCCAGGCGTCTGGGCGCTGTTGCCTGACCTAGTGGCAGGGCAGTTGGGCTGCCCAGTGCCAGTGTGGCCAGCACAGATTGCCAGGGGCTAGGACATCACAGAGGGCTCATGTGGTTGCTAGGCCATGGGGACCCCGCCCATCCAGTTGACCAGCAGCCATGACCCCCACGCTGAACTTGACCTGAGGGGTGGTGGCCAGCCACCAGAGCCAGAGCCCCAGGCCAAAGCAGGTGCTGGTCGGCCGGGCCAAGGGGCTATGTGCAGATTGGTGTGTGTCTGGGCATGGGGCTGGCATCTGACAGTCCAGGGCGGGGGACCAAGGTCCGCCAGGCCCCTGTCCCACCATGTGCACTGACACACAGTCTTGCTGACTGACTGACAGTCCCCGCCCCAGAGATACCCACACCAAGTCCCTGGGTGCCCTGAGCTGCCCCTGAGGGTTGGTGGGTGCCTGCCTGGACACATGCCTCCGTAATGGAGGCCTCTATTAATCCCGTTGCCTACTGACAGCTGCCCTCCTGCCCCTCCTCCTCCTCCTACGCCTCCTCCTCCTCCTCTTCCTACTCTTCCTCCTCCTCTTTCTCCTCCTCCTCCTCCACCCCCTCCTCCTCTTCCTCATCCTCAGATGGACTCACTCAGGGCCCTTGGCCTAGGCAAGCCAGGGCTGCTGCTCTGGCTTCTGCAGCTTCTATCCAGTGGGGGGGTGTAGGAATCTGTTCCTGTCAGTCCCTGATTCCTGGGACCTTCCATGCCTCCAGCTGCCCCCACTCTCTAGTCCTGACCCCTCCTCAAGGATGCCCCCTTTCCCCTTACCCTCTGTCCCCCAGCTCCCAACTAACATCTACTGTGTTCCTCCCTGCGCTACTTTACTGCCACCCTGCTTCTGCCCTTCAGCCCTGAGGGCCCAGGGCCAGCCCAGCTGCCATCTCACCATCCAGCAGGGGGACCTGCCCTAACGCCCTGCCACCACACCCACACACATAGCCCTGCACACACTCCTGGGCTCCCCTGCCTGCAGCCTGCCTCTCAAACAGTCTCCTTCTGCCCCCTAGCCCCCTTACAGCCTCTGCCACGGACCCCCACAGACACCTGGGCATGAGCAGTGCGGACATGCAAACAGCTCCCCTCCCCCCCACTCCAGTTGCTCCAAGGTTGTCAAGAGTCTTTTTTTCATGCTGTAGGGGAGGGAGTTGAGACAGTCCAATGTCCTGGGGAGCAAGAACTGCAAACAGTCCATCTACAATGTAACATTTGGGTCTCAGGCCGCCCAATCCCTAGTGCGCTGTGCAGACCTTTGACTGGCAAAAACACCCCATCTGAGTGTGAGATCTGGCTGGGCTAGTGGCTCTTTCTGTGGACTAAGAGACAGACAGACAGAGTTTTCAGGTTCAAAACCTATACTTCCCAGAAGATGGTCATTCACTTCGGTAAAAAAAAAAAAAAAAAAAAAAAAAAAAAAAAAAAAAAAGGCTTTTTATTTTTTTTCCCCCTGCCTGGGTAACCTGTCTCCTGCCTGTTTCAAAGTGAAAAAAGGGAAAAATCTTTTTTGGAGGGAAAGGGACCAAAATGCTGGCAGGTGGACTCCGTGGAAGGTGGATGGGGAGTTGCTCCTGCCCTGGCACTAGAGCCCCAGCTGCTGTTCCAGGTGCTCTCTGATAACAGAGATCTCCGTGTGTCGTGTCATGACACTGTCTCCAGGACTGACCCTCAGGATAATGAGGATTCAAAACGAGGCAGGTGATACTGCCTTCAAAAGTAAATCCAGGGAGGTTTGGCGGTATGTCAGAGGGTTAAGGGCTTGTGGCGCTCACGAATAGAGGGGACAGGTGGAAGGATTTGGGGTCTGGCCCCCAGACCGCCACCTGCAGGGGAGTCGCTTTACAGGGGGTGAAGCAGGTCTTTAGGAGCTCTATCTTTCTCTCCCACCCTGTATTTCCTCTGCTCTCTCCTTTTGTGTCTGTCAGATGCAAGGTCAGTAACAACAACAACAACAACAAAAACAATAACCACCACAGTGACCAAGCAACAAGGGCAGCGAAAGGGGAACAAATGGAGTGCAGGAGCTGTGGATTATTCGTGGCGTAGGCACTCAGCTGTGGCAATAACCCCTTGAGGCAATCAATCCATACATGAAGATGTAATACAGGTAACAGAGACGTATATGTCCCTGTGTGTTTCCACTGAGTTAATGTAAATGCACTTTTATTGACTTCTTCATTTATTTATTACCTTGCCACGAGAATTTCTTTTCATTGCTAAAAAAAAGTGTCCCATCAAGGGTACCAGGTGGTGCCACACCCAGTTAAGCACTCATGTTACAATGCAGGAGGACTGGGCTTCAACACCCTGGTTCCCACATGCCAGGGGAAATCTTTACAAGTGGTGCGGAAGTGCTGCAGTTGTCTCTCTCTGTGTCTCAAACTCTCTCTACCTCCCTTCCCTCTCAATTCCTGTCTATTTATTCCAGTGAATAATCAAGAAAATAGAAAGTAAAAAAAGAAAAAGGAAAAGGAAATATTCCACGACTTCAAATGGGTTAATCAGGACAATGCTTTCCTTGTTAAGATCCTCACAGCATTCCATATGCAGAAAGGCAAAGACGCCATGTATTTTTTAACCCAGTTTTTATATTTATTTATTTATTTATTTAGGTGCTTATTCATTTTTGTTATTGATGAATTAATGTTTTACATTTGACATTGACTAGGGATCTGACACCAGCGGACTCCAGTACCCCTATATGGTACTCTGCCTCTACAAAACCCATCCATTGACCTGTCCATCCATCCATCCATCCACCCATACATCTATCCATCCATTCATACATACATCCATCCATCCATCCATCCATCCATCCACCAGTCAACCAAGCTAAGTACAAAAGGAGATCTCTCCTTGAATGGTGAGGAGAAACAACGATGCATAGGTAGGTTGCAAAGGCCCAGTTTGGCTGAATAGGGCAGAGGGGCTGAACCAGGGAATGTGTTGGGGCGTGTGGGTTTGGGTGGGGTGAGCCGGAGACCCTGTGAGCTGGGTCACATTAGGGGCAGGCAGGGGGTGGAAGGGGTTGCGAACAGCTGTCACTGGTGAAGCATCACAAGTGCTGGAGCTGGTGAGCAGGGCACCTGGAAGAGAGGACAGACAAAGGAGAGAAGCAAAGTGCGGAGGAGAGGAGAGGGGAGAGGATGGTGAGGACAGGAGAGGACAGGAGAGGACAGGATTAGAGGGGACCTGAGAAACCTACCTGGACAAAGGCAGCATACGGACATCCAGGAAGGCAGGCAGGCATGCAGGCAGCTCTGGCCTGGGCTCCCAGGATCCCGGGCGCACCTCCACCTGTCTTCTCTTGGCTGCCAGCCCTGAGGTCCCTCGTCGGTCAGCACTGTCTTCCCATCCTTCCGTCCCTCACTGCCAGGGCCCAGGCGTCTGGGCGCTGTTGCCTGACCTAGTGGCAGGGCAGTTGGGCTGCCCAGTGCCAGTGTGGCCAGCACAGATTGCCAGGGGCTAGGACATCACAGAGGGCTCATGTGGTTGCTAGGCCATGGGGACCCCGCCCATCCAGTTGACCAGCAGCCATGACCCCCACGCTGAACTTGACCTGAGGTGTGGTGGCCAGCCACCAGAGCCAGAGCCCCAGGCCAAAGCAGGTGCTGGTCGGCCGGGCCAAGGGGCTATGTGCAGATTGGTGTGTGTCTGGGCATGTGGCTGGCATCTGACAGTCCAGGGCGGGGGACCAAGGTCCGCCAGGCCCCTGTCCCACCATGTGCACTGACACACAGTCTTGCTGACTGACTGACAGTCCCCGCCCCAGAGATACCCACACCAAGTCCCTGGGTGCCCTGAGCTGCCCCTGAGGGTGGGTGGGTGCCTGCCTGGACACATGCCTCCGTAATGGAGGCCTCTATTAATCCCGTTGCCTACTGACAGCTGCCCTCCTGCCCCTCCTCCTCCTCCTACGCCTCCTCCTCCTCCTCTTCCTACTCTTCCTCCTCCTCTTTCTCCTCCCCCTCCTCCACCCCCTCCTCCTCTTCCTCATCCTCAGATGGACTCACTCAGGGCCCTTGGCCTAGGCAAGCCAGGGCTGCTGCTCTGGCTTCTGCAGCTTCTATCCAGTGGGGGGGTGTAGGAATCTGTTCCTGTCAGTCCCTGATTCCTGGGACCTTCCATGCCTCCAGCTGCCCCCACTCTCTAGTCCTGACCCCTCCTCAAGGATGCCCCCTTTCCCCTTACCCTCTGTCCCCCAGCTCCCAACTAACATCTACTGTGTTCCTCCCTGCGCTACTTTACTGCCACCCTGCTTCTGCCCTTCAGCCCTGAGGGCCCAGGGCCAGCCCAGCTGCCATCTCACCATCCAGCAGGGGGACCTGCCCTAACGCCCTGCCACCACACCCACACACACAGCCCTGCACACACTCCTGGGCTCCCCTGCCTGCAGCCTGCCTCTCAAACAGTCTCCTTCTGCCCCCTAGCCCCCTTACAGCCTCTGCCACGGACCCCCACAGACACCTGGGCATGAGCAGTGCGGACATGCAAACAGCTCCCCTCCCCCCCACTCCAGTTGCTCCAAGGTTGTCAAGAGTCTTTTTTTCATGCTGTAGGGGAGGGAGTTGAGACAGTCCAATGTCCTGGGGAGCAAGAACTGCAAACAGTCCATCTACAATGTAACATTTGGGTCTCAGGCCGCCCAATCCCTAGTGCGCTGTGCAGACCTTTGACTGGCAAAAACACCCCATCTGAGTGTGAGATCTGGCTGGGCTAGTGGCTCTTTCTGTGGACTAAGAGACAGACAGACAGAGTTTTCAGGTTCAAAACCTATACTTCCCAGAAGATGGTCATTCACTTCGGTAAAAAAAAAAAAAAAAAAAAAAAAAAAAAAAAAAAAAAAAGGCTTTTTATTTTTTTTCCCCCTGCCTGGGTAACCTGTCTCCTGCCTGTTTCAAAGTGAAAAAAGGGAAAAATCTTTTTTGGAGGGAAAAGGACCAAAATGCTGGCAGGTGGACTCCGTGGAAGGTGGATGGGGAGTTGCTCCTGCCCTGGCACTAGAGCCCCAGCTGCTGTTCCAGGTGCTCTCTGATAACAGAGATCTCCGTGTGTCGTGTCATGACACTGTCTCCAGGACTGACCCTCAGGATAATGAGGATTCAAAACGAGGCAGGTGATACTGCCTTCAAAAGTAAATCCAGGGAGGTTTGGCGGTATGTCAGAGGGTTAAGGGCTTGTGGCGCTCACGAATAGAGGGGACAGGTGGAAGGATTTGGGGTCTGGCCCCCAGACCGCCACCTGCAGGGGAGTCGCTTTACAGGGGGTGAAGCAGGTCTTTAGGAGCTCTATCTTTCTCTCCCACCCTGTATTTCCTCTGCTCTCTCCTTTTGTGTCTGTCAGATGCAAGGTCAGTAACAACAACAACAACAACAAAAACAATAACCACCACAGTGACCAAGCAACAAGGGCAGCGAAAGGGGAACAAATGGAGTGCAGGAGCTGTGGATTATTCGTGGCGTAGGCACTCAGCTGTGGCAATAACCCCTTGAGGCAATCAATCCATACATGAAGATGTAATACAGGTAACAGAGACGTATATGTCCCTGTGTGTTTCCACTGAGTTAATGTAAATGCACTTTTATTGACTTCTTCATTTATTTATTACCTTGCCACGAGAATTTCTTTTCATTGCTAAAAAAAAGTGTCCCATCAAGGGTACCAGGTGGTGCCACACCCAGTTAAGCACTCATGTTACAATGCAGGAGGACTGGGCTTCAACACCCTGGTTCCCACATGCCAGGGGAAATCTTTACAAGTGGTGCGGAAGTGCTGCAGTTGTCTCTCTCTGTGTCTCAAACTCTCTCTACCTCCCTTCCCTCTCAATTCCTGTCTATTTATTCCAGTGAATAATCAAGAAAATAGAAAGTAAAAAAAGAAAAAGGAAAAGGAAATATTCCACGACTTCAAATGGGTTAATCAGGACAATGCTTTCCTTGTTAAGATCCTCACAGCATTCCATATGCAGAAAGGCAAAGACGCCATGTATTTTTTAACCCAGTTTTTATATTTATTTATTTATTTATTTAGGTGCTTATTCATTTTTGTTATTGATGAATTAATGTTTTACATTTGACATTGACTAGGGATCTGACACCAGCGGACTCCAGTACCCCTATATGGTACTCTGCCTCTACAAAACCCATCCATTGACCTGTCCATCCATCCATCCATCCACCCATACATCTATCCATCCATTCATATATACATCCATCCATCCATCCATCCATCCATCCATCCATCCACCAGTCAACCAAGCTAAGTACAAAAGGAGATCTCTCCTTGAATGGTGAGGAGAAACAACGATGCATAGGTAGGTTGCAAAGGCCCAGTTTGGCTGAATAGGGCAGAGGGGCTGAACCAGGGAATGTGTTGGGGCGTGTGGGTTTGGGTGGGATGAGCCGGAGACCCTGTGAGCTGGGTCACATTAGGGGCAGGCAGGGGGTGGAAGGGGTTGCGAACAGCTGTCACTGGAGAAGCATCACAAGTGCTGGAGCTGGTGAGCAGGGCACCTGGAAGAGAGGACAGACAAAGGAGAGAAGCAAAGTGCGGAGGAGAGGAGAGGGGAGAGGATGGTGAGGACAGGAGAGGACAGGAGAGGACAGGATTAGAGGGGACCTGAGAAACCTACCTGGACAAAGGCAGCATACGGACATCCAGGAAGGCAGGCAGGCATGCAGGCAGCTCTGGCCTGGGCTCCCAGGATCCCGGGCGCACCTCCACCTGTCTTCTCTTGGCTGCCAGCCCTGAGGTCCCTCGTCGGTCAGCACTGTCTTCCCATCCTTCCGTCCCTCTGTGCCAGGGCCCAGGCGTCTGGGCGCTGTTGCCTGACCTAGTGGCAGGGCAGTTGGGCTGCCCAGTGCCAGTGTGGCCAGCACAGATTGCCAGGGGCTAGGACATCACAGAGGGCTCATGTGGTTGCTAGGCCATGGGGACCCCGCCCATCCAGTTGACCAGCAGCCATGACCCCCACGCTGAACTTGACCTGAGGGGTGGTGGCCAGCCACCAGAGCCAGAGCCCCAGGCCAAAGCAGGTGCTGGTCGGCCGGGCCAAGGGGCTATGTGCAGATTGGTGTGTGTCTGGGCATGGGGCTGGCATCTGACAGTCCAGGGCGGGGGACCAAGGTCCGCCAGGCCCCTGTCCCACCATGTGCACTGACACACAGTCTTGCTGACTGACTGACAGTCCCCGCCCCAGAGATACCCACACCAAGTCCCTGGGTGCCCTGAGCTGCCCCTGAGGGTGGGTGGGTGCCTGCCTGGACACATGCCTCCGTAATGGAGGCCTCTATTAATCCCGTTGCCTACTGACAGCTGCCCTCCTGCCCCTCCTCCTCCTCCTACGCCTCCTCCTCCTCCTCTTCCTACTCTTCCTCCTCCTCTTTCTCCTCCTCCTCCTCCACCCCCTCCTCCTCTTCCTCATCCTCAGATGGACTCACTCAGGGCCCTTGGCCTAGGCAAGCCAGGGCTGCTGCTCTGGCTTCTGCAGCTTCTATCCAGTGGGGGGGTGTAGGAATCTGTTCCTGTCAGTCCCTGATTCCTGGGACCTTCCATGCCTCCAGCTGCCCCCACTCTCTAGTCCTGACCCCTCCTCAAGGATGCCCCCTTTCCCCTTACCCTCTGTCCCCCAGCTCCCAACTAACATCTACTGTGTTCCTCCCTGCGCTACTTTACTGCCACCCTGCTTCTGCCCTTCAGCCCTGAGGGCCCAGGGCCAGCCCAGCTGCCATCTCACCATCCAGCAGGGGGACCTGCCCTAACGCCCTGCCACCACACCCACACACACAGCCCTGCACACACTCCTGGGCTCCCCTGCCTGCAGCCTGCCTCTCAAACAGTCTCCTTCTGCCCCCTAGCCCCCTTACAGCCTCTGCCACGGACCCCCACAGACACCTGGGCATGAGCAGTGCAGACATGCAAACAGCTCCCCTCCCCCCCACTCCAGTTGCTCCAAGGTTGTCAAGAGTCTTTTTTTCATGCTGTAGGGGAGGGAGTTGAGACAGTCCAATGTCCTGGGGAGCAAGAACTGCAAACAGTCCATCTACAATGTAACATTTGGGTCTCAGGCCGCCCAATCCCTAGTGCGCTGTGCAGACCTTTGACTGGCAAAAACACCCCATCTGAGTGTGAGATCTGGCTGGGCTAGTGGCTCTTTCTGTGGACTAAGAGACAGACAGACAGAGTTTTCAGGTTCAAAACCTATACTTCCCAGAAGATGGTCATTCACTTCGGTAAAAAAAAAAAAAAAAAAAAAAAAAAAAAAAAAAAAAGGCTTTTTATTTTTTTTCCCCCTGCCTGGGTAACCTGTCTCCTGCCTGTTTCAAAGTGAAAAAAGGGAAAAATCTTTTTTGGAGGGAAAAGGACCAAAATGCTGGCAGGTGGACTCCGTGGAAGGTGGATGGGGAGTTGCTCCTGCCCTGGCACTAGAGCCCCAGCTGCTGTTCCAGGTGCTCTCTGATAACAGAGATCTCCGTGTGTCGTGTCATGACACTGTCTCCAGGACTGACCCTCAGGATAATGAGGATTCAAAACGAGGCAGGTGATACTGCCTTCAAAATAAATCCAGGGAGGTTTGGCGGTATGTCAGAGGGTTAAGGGCTTGTGGCGCTCACGAATAGAGGGGACAGGTGGAAGGATTTGGGGTCTGGCCCCCAGACCGCCACCTGCAGGGGAGTCGCTTTACAGGGGGTGAAGCAGGTCTTTAGGAGCTCTATCTTTCTCTCCCACCCTGTATTTCCTCTGCTCTCTCCTTTTGTGTCTGTCAGATGCAAGGTCAGTAACAACAACAACAACAACAAAAACAATAACCACCACAGTGACCAAGCAACAAGGGCAGCGAAAGGGGAACAAATGGAGTGCAGGAGCTGTGGATTATTCGTGGCGTAGGCACTCAGCTGTGGCAATAACCCCTTGAGGCAATCAATCCATACATGAAGATGTAATACAGGTAACAGAGACGTATATGTCCCTGTGTGTTTCCACTGAGTTAATGTAAATGCACTTTTATTGACTTCTTCATTTATTTATTACCTTGCCACGAGAATTTCTTTTCATTGCTAAAAAAAAGTGTCCCATCAAGGGTACCAGGTGGTGCCACACCCAGTTAAGCACTCATGTTACAATGCAGGAGGACTGGGCTTCAACACCCTGGTTCCCACATGCCAGGGGAAATCTTTACAAGTGGTGCGGAAGTGCTGCAGTTGTCTCTCTCTGTGTCTCAAACTCTCTCTACCTCCCTTCCCTCTCAATTCCTGTCTATTTATTCCAGTGAATAATCAAGAAAATAGAAAGTAAAAAAAGAAAAAGGAAAAGGAAATATTCCACGACTTCAAATGGGTTAATCAGGACAATGCTTTCCTTGTTAAGATCCTCACAGCATTCCATATGCAGAAAGGCAAAGACGCCATGTATTTTTTAACCCAGTTTTTATATTTATTTATTTATTTATTTAGGTGCTTATTCATTTTTGTTATTGATGAATTAATGTTTTACATTTGACATTGACTAGGGATCTGACACCAGCGGACTCCAGTACCCCTATATGGTACTCTGCCTCTACAAAACCCATCCATTGACCTGTCCATCCATCCATCCATCCACCCATACATCTATCCATCCATTCATATATACATCCATCCATCCATCCATCCATCCATCCATCCATCCACCAGTCAACCAAGCTAAGTACAAAAGGAGATCTCTCCTTGAATGGTGAGGAGAAACAACGATGCATAGGTAGGTTGCAAAGGCCCAGTTTGGCTGAATAGGGCAGAGGGGCTGAACCAGGCAATGTGTTGGGGCGTGTGGGTTTGGGTGGGATGAGCCGGAGACCCTGTGAGCTGGGTCACATTAGGGGCAGGCAGGGGGTGGAAGGGGTTGCGAACAGCTGTCACTGGAGAAGCATCACAAGTGCTGGAGCTGGTGAGCAGGGCACCTGGAAGAGAGGACAGACAAAGGAGAGAAGCAAAGTGCGGAGGAGAGGAGAGGGGAGAGGATGGTGAGGACAGGAGAGGACAGGAGAGGACAGGATTAGAGGGGACCTGAGAAACCTACCTGGACAAAGGCAGCATACGGACATCCAGGAAGGCAGGCAGGCATGCAGGCAGCTCTGGCCTGGGCTCCCAGGATCCTGGGCGCACCTCCACCTGTCTTCTCTTGGCTGCCAGCCCTGAGGTCCCTCGTCGATCAGCACTGTCTTCCCATCCTTCCGTCCCTCTGTGCCAGGGCCCAGGCGTCTGGGCGCTGTTGCCTGACCTAGTGGCAGGGCAGTTGGGCTGCCCAGTGCCAGTGTGGCCAGCACAGATTGCCAGGGGCTAGGACATCACAGAGGGCTCATGTGGTTGCTAGGCCATGGGGACCCCGCCCATCCAGTTGACCAGCAGCCATGACCCCCACGCTGAACTTGACCTGAGGGGTGGTGGCCAGCCACCAGAGCCAGAGCCCCAGGCCAAAGCAGGTGCTGGTCGGCCGGGCCAAGGGGCTATGTGCAGATTGGTGTGTGTCTGGGCATGGGGCTGGCATCTGACAGTCCAGGGCGGGGGACCAAGGTCCGCCAGGCCCCTGTCCCACCATGTGCACTGACACACAGTCTTGCTGACTGACTGACAGTCCCCGCCCCAGAGATACCCACACCAAGTCCCTGGGTGCCCTGAGCTGCCCCTGAGGGTTGGTGGGTGCCTGCCTGGACACATGCCTCCTTAATGGAGGCCTCTATTAATCCCGTTGCCTACTGACAGCTGCCCTCCTGCCCCTCCTCCCCCTCCTACGCCTTCTCCTCCTCCTCTTCCTACTCTTCCTCCTCCTCTTTCTCCTCCTCCTCCTCCACCCCCTCCTCCTCTTCCTCATCCTCAGATGGACTCACTCAGGGCCCTTGGCCTAGGCAAGCCAGGGCTGCTGCTCTGGCTTCTGCAGCTTCTATCCAGTGGGGGGGTGTAGGAATCTGTTCCTGTCAGTCCTGATTCCTGGGACCTTCCATGCCTCCAGCTGCCCCCACTCTCTAGTCCTGACCCCTCCTCAAGGATGCCCCCTTTCCCCTTACCCTCTGTCCCCCAGCTCCCAACTAACATCTACTGTGTTCCTCCCTGCGCTACTTTACTGCCACCCTGCTTCTGCCCTTCAGCCCTGAGGGCCCAGGGCCAGCCCAGCTGCCATCTCACCATCCAGCAGGGGGACCTGCCCTAACGCCCTGCCACCACACCCACACACATAGCCCTGCACACACTCCTGGGCTCCCCTGCCTGCAGCCTGCCTCTCAAACAGTCTCCTTCTGCCCCCTAGCCCCCTTACAGCCTCTGCCATGGACCCCCACAGACACCTGGGCATGAGCAGTGCGGACATGCAAACAGCTCCCCTCCCCCCCACTCCAGTTGCTCCAAGGTTGTCAAGAGTCTTTTTTTCATGCTGTAGGGGAGGGAGTTGAGACAGTCCAATGTCCTGGGGAGCAAGAACTGCAAACAGTCCATCTACAATGTAACATTTGGGTCTCAGGCCGCCCAATCCCTAGTGCGCTGTGCAGACCTTTGACTGGCAAAAACACCCCATCTGAGTGTGAGATCTGGCTGGGCTAGTGGCTCTTTCTGTGGACTAAGAGACAGACAGACAGAGTTTTCAGGTTCAAAACCTATACTTCCCAGAAGATGGTCATTCACTTCGGTAAAAAAAAAAAAAAAAAAAAAAAAAAAAAAAAAGGCTTTTTATTTTTTTTCCCCCTGCCTGGGTAACCTGTCTCCTGCCTGTTTCAAAGTGAAAAAAGGGAAAAATCTTTTTTGGAGGGAAAAGGACCAAAATGCTGGCAGGTGGACTCCGTGGAAGGTGGATGGGGAGTTGCTCCTGCCCTGGCACTAGAGCCCCAGCTGCTGTTCCAGGTGCTCTCTGATAACAGAGATCTCCGTGTGTCGTGTCATGACACTGTCTCCAGGACTGACCCTCAGGATAATGAGGATTCAAAACGAGGCAGGTGATACTGCCTTCAAAAGTAAATCCAGGGAGGTTTGGCGGTATGTCAGAGGGTTAAGGGCTTGTGGCGCTCACGAATAGAGGGGACAGGTGGAAGGATTTGGGGTCTGGCCCCCAGACCGCCACCTGCAGGGGAGTCGCTTTACAGGGGGTGAAGCAGGTCTTTAGGAGCTCTATCTTTCTCTCCCACCCTGTATTTCCTCTGCTCTCTCCTTTTGTGTCTGTCAGATGCAAGGTCAGTAACAACAACAACAACAACAAAAACAATAACCACCACAGTGACCAAGCAACAAGGGCAGCGAAAGGGGAACAAATGGAGTGCAGGAGCTGTGGATTATTCGTGGCGTAGGCACTCAGCTGTGGCAATAACCCCTTGAGGCAATCAATCCATACATGAAGATGTAATACAGGTAACAGAGACGTATATGTCCCTGTGTGTTTCCACTGAGTTAATGTAAATGCACTTTTATTGACTTCTTCATTTATTTATTACCTTGCCACGAGAATTTCTTTTCATTGCTAAAAAAAAGTGTCCCATCAAGGGTACCAGGTGGTGCCACACCCAGTTAAGCACTCATGTTACAATGCAGGAGGACTGGGCTTCAACACCCTGGTTCCCACATGCCAGGGGAAATCTTTACAAGTGGTGCGGAAGTGCTGCAGTTGTCTCTCTCTGTGTCTCAAACTCTCTCTACCTCCCTTCCCTCTCAATTCCTGTCTATTTATTCCAGTGAATAATCAAGAAAATAGAAAGTAAAAAAAGAAAAAGGAAAAGGAAATATTCCACGACTTCAAATGGGTTAATCAGGACAATGCTTTCCTTGTTAAGATCCTCACAGCATTCCATATGCAGAAAGGCAAAGACGCCATGTATTTTTTAACCCAGTTTTTATATTTATTTATTTATTTATTTAGGTGCTTATTCATTTTTGTTATTGAGGAATTAATGTTTTACATTTGACATTGACTAGGGATCTGACACCAGCGGACTCCAGTACCCCTATATGGTACTCTGCCTCTACAAAACCCATCCATTGACCTGTCCATCCATCCATCCATCCACCCATACATCTATCCATCCATTCATACATACATACATACATACATCCATCCATCCATCCATCCATCCATCCACCAGTCAACCAAGCTAAGTACAAAAGGAGATCTCTCCTTGAATGGTGAGGAGAAACAACGATGCATAGGTAGGTTGCAAAGGCCCAGTTTGGCTGAATAGGGCAGAGGGGCTGAACCAGGCAATGTGTTGGGGCGTGTGGGTTTGGGTGGGATGAGCCGGAGACCCTGTGAGCTGGGTCACATTAGGGGCAGGCAGGGGGTGGAAGGGGTTGCGAACAGCTGTCACTGGAGAAGCATCACAAGTGCTGGAGCTGGTGAGCAGGGCACCTGGAAGAGAGGACAGACAAAGGAGAGAAGCAAAGTGCGGAGGAGAGGAGAGGGGAGAGGATGGTGAGGACAGGAGAGGACAGGAGAGGACAGGATTAGAGGGGACCTGAGAAACCTACCTGGACAAAGGCAGCATACGGACATCCAGGAAGGCAGGCAGGCATGCAGGCAGCTCTGGCCTGGGCTCCCAGGATCCTGGGCGCACCTCCACCTGTCTTCTCTTGGCTGCCAGCCCTGAGGTCCCTCGTCGATCAGCACTGTCTTCCCATCCTTCCGTCCCTCTGTGCCAGGGCCCAGGCGTCTGGGCGCTGTTGCCTGACCTAGTGGCAGGGCAGTTGGGCTGC
The DNA here is from genome assembly GCF_950295315.1 of Erinaceus europaeus. Lineage (NCBI taxonomy): Eukaryota > Metazoa > Chordata > Mammalia > Eulipotyphla > Erinaceidae > Erinaceus > Erinaceus europaeus. The sequence continues at coordinate 489,860 of NW_026647124.1, read as the reverse complement.
CCAGTGCCAGTGTGGCCAGCACAGATTGCCAGGGGCTAGGACATCACAGAGGGCTCATGTGGTTGCTAGGCCATGGGGACCCCGCCCATCCAGTTGACCAGCAGCCATGACCCCCACGCTGAACTTGACCTGAGGGGTGGTGGCCAGCCACCAGAGCCAGAGCCCCAGGCCAAAGCAGGTCCTGGTCGGCCGGGCCAAGGGGCTATGTGCAGATTGGTGTGTGTCTGGGCATGGGGCTGGCATCTGACAGTCCAGGGCGGGGGACCAAGGTCCGCCAGGCCCCTGTCCCACCATGTGCACTGACACACAGTCTTGCTGACTGACTGACAGTCCCCGCCCCAGAGATACCCACACCAAGTCCCTGGGTGCCCTGAGCTGCCCCTGAGGGTTGGTGGGTGCCTGCCTGGACACATGCCTCCTTAATGGAGGCCTCTATTAATCCCGTTGCCTACTGACAGCTGCCCTCCTGCCCCTCCTCCTCCTCCTACGCCTTCTCCTCCTCCTCTTCCTACTCTTCCTCCTCCTCTTTCTCCTCCTCCTCCTCCACCCCCTCCTCCTCTTCCTCATCCTCAGATGGACTCACTCAGGGCCCTTGGCCTAGGCAAGCCAGGGCTGCTGCTCTGGCTTCTGCAGCTTCTATCCAGTGGGGGGGTGTAGGAATCTGTTCCTGTCAGTCCCTGATTCCTGGGACCTTCCATGCCTCCAGCTGCCCCCACTCTCTAGTCCTGACCCCTCCTCAAGGATGCCCCCTTTCCCCTTACCCTCTGTCCCCCAGCTCCCAACTAACATCTACTGTGTTCCTCCCTGCGCTACTTTACTGCTACCCTGCTTCTGCCCTTCAGCCCTGAGGGCCCAAGGCCAGCCCAGCTGCCATCTCACCATACAGCAGGGGGACCTGCCCTAACGCCCTGCCACCACACCCACACACACAGCCCTGCACACACTCCTGGGCTCCCCTGCCTGCAGCCTGCCTCTCAAACAGTCTCCTTCTGCCCCCTAGCCCCCTTACAGCCTCTGCCACGGACCCCCACAGACACCTGGGCATGAGCAGTGCGGACATGCAAACAGCTCCCCTCCCCCCCACTCCAGTTGCTCCAAGGTTGTCAAGAGTCTTTTTTTCATGCTGTAGGGGAGGGAGTTGAGACAGTCCAATGTCCTGGGGAGCAAGAACTGCAAACAGTCCATCTACAATGTAACATTTGGGTCTCAGGCCGCCCAATCCCTAGTGCGCTGTGCAGACCTTTGACTGGCAAAAACACCCCATCTGAGTGTGAGATCTGGCTGGGCTAGTGGCTCTTTCTGTGGACTAAGAGACAGACAGACAGAGTTTTCAGGTTCAAAACCTATACTTCCCAGAAGATGGTCATTCACTTCGGTAAAAAAAAAAAAAAAAAAAAAAAAAAAAAAGGCTTTTTATTTTTTTTCCCCCTGCCTGGGTAACCTGTCTCCTGCCTGTTTCAAAGTGAAAAAAGGGAAAAATCTTTTTTGGAGGGAAAAGGACCAAAATGCTGGCAGGTGGACTCCGTGGAAGGTGGATGGGGAGTTGCTCCTGCCCTGGCACTAGAGCCCCAGCTGCTGTTCCAGGTGCTCTCTGATAACAGAGATCTCCGTGTGTCGTGTCATGACACTGTCTCCAGGACTGACCCTCAGGATAATGAGGATTCAAAACGAGGCAGGTGATACTGCCTTCAAAAGTAAATCCAGGGAGGTTTGGCGGTATGTCAGAGGGTTAAGGGCTTGTGGCGCTCACGAATAGAGGGGACAGGTGGAAGGATTTGGGGTCTGGCCCCCAGACCGCCACCTGCAGGGGAGTCGCTTTACAGGGGGTGAAGCAGGTCTTTAGGAGCTCTATCTTTCTCTCCCACCCTGTATTTCCTCTGCTCTCTCCTTTTGTGTCTGTCAGATGCAAGGTCAGTAACAACAACAACAACAACAAAAACAATAACCACCACAGTGACCAAGCAACAAGGGCAGCGAAAGGGGAACAAATGGAGTGCAGGAGCTGTGGATTATTCGTGGCGTAGGCACTCAGCTGTGGCAATAACCCCTTGAGGCAATCAATCCATACATGAAGATGTAATACAGGTAACAGAGACGTATATGTCCCTGTGTGTTTCCACTGAGTTAATGTAAATGCACTTTTATTGACTTCTTCATTTATTTATTACCTTGCCACGAGAATTTCTTTTCATTGCTAAAAAAAAGTGTCCCATCAAGGGTACCAGGTGGTGCCACACCCAGTTAAGCACTCATGTTACAATGCAGGAGGACTGGGCTTCAACACCCTGGTTCCCACATGCCAGGGGAAATCTTTACAAGTGGTGCGGAAGTGCTGCAGTTGTCTCTCTCTGTGTCTCAAACTCTCTCTACCTCCCTTCCCTCTCAATTCCTGTCTATTTATTCCAGTGAATAATCAAGAAAATAGAAAGTAAAAAAAGAAAAAGGAAAAGGAAATATTCCACGACTTCAAATGGGTTAATCAGGACAATGCTTTCCTTGTTAAGATCCTCACAGCATTCCATATGCAGAAAGGCAAAGACGCCATGTATTTTTTAACCCAGTTTTTATATTTATTTATTTATTTATTTATTTAGGTGCTTATTCATTTTTGTTATTGATGAATTAATGTTTTACATTTGACATTGACTAGGGATCTGACACCAGCGGACTCCAGTACCCCTATATGGTACTCTGCCTCTACAAAACCCATCCATTGACCTGTCCATCCATCCATCCATCCACCCATACATCTATCCATCCATTCATACATACATACATACATCCATCCATCCATCCATCCATCCATCCACCAGTCAACCAAGCTAAGTACAAAAGGAGATCTCTCCTTGAATGGTGAGGAGAAACAACGATGCATAGGTAGGTTGCAAAGGCCCAGTTTGGCTGAATAGGGCAGAGGGGCTGAACCAGGCAATGTGTTGGGGCGTGTGGGTTTGGGTGGGATGAGCCGGAGACCCTGTGAGCTGGGTCACATTAGGGGCAGGCAGGGGGTGGAAGGGGTTGCGAACAGCTGTCACTGGAGAAGCATCACAAGTGCTGGAGCTGGTGAGCAGGGCACCTGGAAGAGAGGACAGACAAAGGAGAGAAGCAAAGTGCGGAGGAGAGGAGAGGGGAGAGGATGGTGAGGACAGGAGAGGACAGGAGAGGACAGGATTAGAGGGGACCTGAGAAACCTACCTGGACAAAGGCAGCATACGGACATCCAGGAAGGCAGGCAGGCATGCAGGCAGCTCTGGCCTGGGCTCCCAGGATCCTGGGCGCACCTCCACCTGTCTTCTCTTGGCTGCCAGCCCTGAGGTCCCTCGTCGATCAGCACTGTCTTCCCATCCTTCCGTCCCTCTGTGCCAGGGCCCAGGCGTCTGGGCGCTGTTGCCTGACCTAGTGGCAGGGCAGTTGGGCTGCCCAGTGCCAGTGTGGCCAGCACAGATTGCCAGGGGCTAGGACATCACAGAGGGCTCATGTGGTTGCTAGGCCATGGGGACCCCGCCCATCCAGTTGACCAGCAGCCATGACCCCCACGCTGAACTTGACCTGAGGGGTGGTGGCCAGCCACCAGAGCCAGAGCCCCAGGCCAAAGCAGGTCCTGGTCGGCCGGGCCAAGGGGCTATGTGCAGATTGGTGTGTGTCTGGGCATGGGGCTGGCATCTGACAGTCCAGGGCGGGGGACCAAGGTCCGCCAGGCCCCTGTCCCACCATGTGCACTGACACACAGTCTTGCTGACTGACTGACAGTCCCCGCCCCAGAGATACCCACACCAAGTCCCTGGGTGCCCTGAGCTGCCCCTGAGGGTTGGTGGGTGCCTGCCTGGACACATGCCTCCTTAATGGAGGCCTCTATTAATCCCGTTGCCTACTGACAGCTGCCCTCCTGCCCCTCCTCCTCCTCCTACGCCTTCTCCTCCTCCTCTTCCTACTCTTCCTCCTCCTCTTTCTCCTCCTCCTCCTCCACCCCCTCCTCCTCTTCCTCATCCTCAGATGGACTCACTCAGGGCCCTTGGCCTAGGCAAGCCAGGGCTGCTGCTCTGGCTTCTGCAGCTTCTATCCAGTGGGGGGGTGTAGGAATCTGTTCCTGTCAGTCCCTGATTCCTGGGACCTTCCATGCCTCCAGCTGCCCCCACTCTCTAGTCCTGACCCCTCCTCAAGGATGCCCCCTTTCCCCTTACCCTCTGTCCCCCAGCTCCCAACTAACATCTACTGTGTTCCTCCCTGCGCTACTTTACTGCCACCCTGCTTCTGCCCTTCAGCCCTGAGGGCCCAAGGCCAGCCCAGCTGCCATCTCACCATACAGCAGGGGGACCTGCCCTAACGCCCTGCCACCACACCCACACACACAGCCCTGCACACACTCCTGGGCTCCCCTGCCTGCAGCCTGCCTCTCAAACAGTCTCCTTCTGCCCCCTAGCCCCCTTACAGCCTCTGCCACGGACCCCCACAGACACCTGGGCATGAGCAGTGCAGACATGCAAACAGCTCCCCTCCCCCCCACTCCAGTTGCTCCAAGGTTGTCAAGAGTCTTTTTTTCATGCTGTAGGGGAGGGAGTTGAGACAGTCCAATGTCCTGGGGAGCAAGAACTGCAAACAGTCCATCTACAATGTAACATTTGGGTCTCAGGCCGCCCAATCCCTAGTGCGCTGTGCAGACCTTTGACTGGCAAAAACACCCCATCTGAGTGTGAGATCTGGCTGGGCTAGTGGCTCTTTCTGTGGACTAAGAGACAGACAGACAGAGTTTTCAGGTTCAAAACCTATACTTCCCAGAAGATGGTCATTCACTTCGGTAAAAAAAAAAAAAAAAAAAAAAAAAAAAAAAAAGGCTTTTTATTTTTTTTCCCCCTGCCTGGGTAACCTGTCTCCTGCCTGTTTCAAAGTGAAAAAAGGGAAAAATCTTTTTTGGAGGGAAAAGGACCAAAATGCTGGCAGGTGGACTCCGTGGAAGGTGGATGGGGAGTTGCTCCTGCCCTGGCACTAGAGCCCCAGCTGCTGTTCCAGGTGCTCTCTGATAACAGAGATCTCCGTGTGTCGTGTCATGACACTGTCTCCAGGACTGACCCTCAGGATAATGAGGATTCAAAACGAGGCAGGTGATACTGCCTTCAAAAGTAAATCCAGGGAGGTTTGGCGGTATGTCAGAGGGTTAAGGGCTTGTGGCGCTCACGAATAGAGGGGACAGGTGGAAGGATTTGGGGTCTGGCCCCCAGACCGCCACCTGCAGGGGAGTCGCTTTACAGGGGGTGAAGCAGGTCTTTAGGAGCTCTATCTTTCTCTCCCACCCTGTATTTCCTCTGCTCTCTCCTTTTGTGTCTGTCAGATGCAAGGTCAGTAACAACAACAACAACAACAAAAACAATAACCACCACAGTGACCAAGCAACAAGGGCAGCGAAAGGGGAACAAATGGAGTGCAGGAGCTGTGGATTATTCGTGGCGTAGGCACTCAGCTGTGGCAATAACCCCTTGAGGCAATCAATCCATACATGAAGATGTAATACAGGTAACAGAGACGTATATGTCCCTGTGTGTTTCCACTGAGTTAATGTAAATGCACTTTTATTGACTTCTTCATTTATTTATTACCTTGCCACGAGAATTTCTTTTCATTGCTAAAAAAAAGTGTCCCATCAAGGGTACCAGGTGGTGCCACACCCAGTTAAGCACTCATGTTACAATGCAGGAGGACTGGGCTTCAACACCCTGGTTCCCACATGCCAGGGGAAATCTTTACAAGTGGTGCGGAAGTGCTGCAGTTGTCTCTCTCTGTGTCTCAAACTCTCTCTACCTCCCTTCCCTCTCAATTCCTGTCTATTTATTCCAGTGAATAATCAAGAAAATAGAAAGTAAAAAAAGAAAAAGGAAAAGGAAATATTCCACGACTTCAAATGGGTTAATCAGGACAATGCTTTCCTTGTTAAGATCCTCACAGCATTCCATATGCAGAAAGGCAAAGATGCCATGTATTTTTTAACCCAGTTTTTATATTTATTTATTTATTTATTTAGGTGCTTATTCATTTTTGTTATTGATGAATTAATGTTTTACTTTTTACATTGACTAGGGATCTGACACCAGCGGACTCCAGTACCCCTATATGGTACTCTGCCTCTACAAAACCCATCCATTGACCTGTCCATCCATCCATCCATCCACCCATACATCTATCCATCCATTCATACATACATACATACATACATCCATCCATCCATCCATCCACCAGTCAACCAAGCTAAGTACAAAAGGAGATCTCTCCTTGAATGGTGAGGAGAAACAACGATGCATAGGTAGGTTGCAAAGGCCCAGTTTGGCTGAATAGGGCAGAGGGGCTGAACCAGGGAATGTGTTGGGGCGTGTGGGTTTGGGTGGGATGAGCCGGAGACCCTGTGAGCTGGGTCACATTAGGGGCAGGCAGGGGGTGGAAGGGGTTGCGAACAGCTGTCACTGGAGAAGCATCACAAGTGCTGGAGCTGGTGAGCAGGGCACCTGGAAGAGAGGACAGACAAAGGAGAGAAGCAAAGTGCGGAGGAGAGGAGAGGGGAGAGGATGGTGAGGACAGGAGAGGACAGGAGAGGACAGGATTAGAGGGGACCTGAGAAACCTACCTGGACAAAGGCAGCATACGGACATCCAGGAAGGCAGGCAGGCATGCAGGCAGCTCTGGCCTGGGCTCCCAGGATCCCGGGCGCACCTCCACCTGTCTTCTCTTGGCTGCCAGCCCTGAGGTCCCTCGTCGGTCAGCACTGTCTTCCCATCCTTCCGTCCCTCTGTGCCAGGGCCCAGGCGTCTGGGCGCTGTTGCCTGACCTAGTGGCAGGGCAGTTGGGCTGCCCAGTGCCAGTGTGGCCAGCACAGATTGCCAGGGGCTAGGACATCACAGAGGGCTCATGTGGTTGCTAGGCCATGGGGACCCCGCCCATCCAGTTGACCAGCAGCCATGACCCCCACGCTGAACTTGACCTGAGGGGTGGTGGCCAGCCACCAGAGCCAGAGCCCCAGGCCAAAGCAGGTGCTGGTCGGCCGGGCCAAGGGGCTATGTGCAGATTGGTGTGTGTCTGGGCATGGGGCTGGCATCTGACAGTCCAGGGCGGGGGACCAAGGTCCGCCAGGCCCCTGTCCCACCATGTGCACTGACACACAGTCTTGCTGACTGACTGACAGTCCCCGCCCCAGAGATACCCACACCAAGTCCCTGGGTGCCCTGAGCTGCCCCTGAGGGTTGGTGGGTGCCTGCCTGGACACATGCCTCCGTAATGGAGGCCTCTATTAATCCCGTTGCCTACTGACAGCTGCCCTCCTGCCCCTCCTCCTCCTCCTACGACTTCTCCTCCTCCTCTTCCTACTCTTCCTCCTCCTCTTTCTCCTCCTCCTCCTCTACCCCCTCCTCCTCTTCCTCATCCTCAGATGGACTCACTCAGGGCCCTTGGCCTAGGCAAGCCAGGGCTGCTGCTCTGGCTTCTGCAGCTTCTATCCAGTGGGGGGGTGTAGGAATCTGTTCCTGTCAGTCCCTGATTCCTGGGACCTTCCATGCCTCCAGCTGCCCCCACTCTCTAGTCCTGACCCCTCCTCAAGGATGCCCCCTTTCCCCTTACCCTCTGTCCCCCAGCTCCCAACTAACATCTACTGTGTTCCTCCCTGCGCTACTTTACTGCCACCCTGCTTCTGCCCTTCAGCCCTGAGGGCCCAAGGCCAGCCCAGCTGCCATCTCACCATACAGCAGGGGGACCTGCCCTAACGCCCTGCCACCACACCCACACACACAGCCCTGCACACACTCCTGGGCTCCCCTGCCTGCAGCCTGCCTCTCAAACAGTCTCCTTCTGCCCCCTAGCCCCCTTACAGCCTCTGCCACGGACCCCCACAGACACCTGGGCATGAGCAGTGCAGACATGCAAACAGCTCCCCTCCCCCCCACTCCAGTTGCTCCAAGGTTGTCAAGAGTCTTTTTTTCATGCTGTAGGGGAGGGAGTTGAGACAGTCCAATGTCCTGGGGAGCAAGAACTGCAAACAGTCCATCTACAATGTAACATTTGGGTCTCAGGCCGCCCAATCCCTAGTGCGCTGTGCAGACCTTTGACTGGCAAAAACACCCCATCTGAGTGTGAGATCTGGCTGGGCTAGTGGCTCTTTCTGTGGACTAAGAGACAGACAGACAGAGTTTTCAGGTTCAAAACCTATACTTCCCAGAAGATGGTCATTCACTTCGGTAAAAAAAAAAAAAAAAAAAAAAAAAAAAAAGGCTTTTTATTTTTTTTCCCCCTGCCTGGGTAACCTGTCTCCTGCCTGTTTCAAAGTGAAAAAAGGGAAAAATCTTTTTTGGAGGGAAAAGGACCAAAATGCTGGCAGGTGGACTCCGTGGAAGGTGGATGGGGAGTTGCTCCTGCCCTGGCACTAGAGCCCCAGCTGCTGTTCCAGGTGCTCTCTGATAACAGAGATCTCCGTGTGTCGTGTCATGACACTGTCTCCAGGACTGACCCTCAGGATAATGAGGATTCAAAACGAGGCAGGTGATACTGCCTTCAAAAGTAAATCCAGGGAGGTTTGGCGGTATGTCAGAGGGTTAAGGGCTTGTGGCGCTCACGAATAGAGGGGACAGGTGGAAGGATTTGGGGTCTGGCCCCCAGACCGCCACCTGCAGGGGAGTCGCTTTACAGGGGGTGAAGCAGGTCTTTAGGAGCTCTATCTTTCTCTCCCACCCTGTATTTCCTCTGCTCTCTCCTTTTGTGTCTGTCAGATGCAAGGTCAGTAACAACAACAACAACAACAAAAACAATAACCACCACAGTGACCAAGCAACAAGGGCAGCGAAAGGGGAACAAATGGAGTGCAGGAGCTGTGGATTATTCGTGGCGTAGGCACTCAGCTGTGGCAATAACCCCTTGAGGCAATCAATCCATACATGAAGATGTAATACAGGTAACAGAGACATATATGTCCCTGTGTGTTTCCACTGAGTTAATGTAAATGCACTTTTATTGACTTCTTCATTTATTTATTACCTTGCCACGAGAATTTCTTTTCATTGCTAAAAAAAAGTGTCCCATCAAGGGTACCAGGTGGTGCCACACCCAGTTAAGCACTCATGTTACAATGCAGGAGGACTGGGCTTCAACACCCTGGTTCCCACATGCCAGGGGAAATCTTTACAAGTGGTGCGGAAGTGCTGCAGTTGTCTCTCTCTGTGTCTCAAACTCTCTCTACCTCCCTTCCCTCTCAATTCCTGTCTATTTATTCCAGTGAATAATCAAGAAAATAGAAAGTAAAAAAAGAAAAAGGAAAAGGAAATATTCCACGACTTCAAATGGGTTAATCAGGACAATGCTTTCCTTGTTAAGATCCTCACAGCATTCCATATGCAGAAAGGCAAAGATGCCATGTATTTTTTAACCCAGTTTTTATATTTATTTATTTATTTATTTAGGTGCTTATTCATTTTTGTTATTGATGAATTAATGTTTTACATTTTACATTGACTAGGGATCTGACACCAGCGGACTCCAGTACCCCTATATGGTACTCTGCCTCTACAAAACCCATCCATTGACCTGTCCATCCATCCATCCATCCACCCATACATCTATCCATCCATTCATACATACATACATACATACATCCATCCATCCATCCATCCACCAGTCAACCAAGCTAAGTACAAAAGGAGATCTCTCCTTGAATGGTGAGGAGAAACAACGATGCATAGGTAGGTTGCAAAGGCCCAGTTTGGCTGAATAGGGCAGAGGGGCTGAACCAGGGAATGTGTTGGGGCGTGTGGGTTTGGGTGGGATGAGCCGGAGACCCTGTGAGCTGGGTCACATTAGGGGCAGGCAGGGGGTGGAAGGGGTTGCGAACAGCTGTCACTGGAGAAGCATCACAAGTGCTGGAGCTGGTGAGCAGGGCACCTGGAAGAGAGGACAGACAAAGGAGAGAAGCAAAGTGCGGAGGAGAGGAGAGGGGAGAGGATGGTGAGGACAGGAGAGGACAGGAGAGGACAGGATTAGAGGGGACCTGAGAAACCTACCTGGACAAAGGCAGCATACGGACATCCAGGAAGGCAGGCAGGCATGCAGGCAGCTCTGGCCTGGGCTCCCAGGATCCCGGGCGCACCTCCACCTGTCTTCTCTTGGCTGCCAGCCCTGAGGTCCCTCGTCGGTCAGCACTGTCTTCCCATCCTTCCGTCCCTCACTGCCAGGGCCCAGGCGTCTGGGCGCTGTTGCCTGACCTAGTGGCAGGGCAGTTGGGCTGCCCAGTGCCAGTGTGGCCAGCACAGATTGCCAGGGGCTAGGACATCACAGAGGGCTCATGTGGTTGCTAGGCCATGGGGACCCCGCCCATCCAGTTGACCAGCAGCCATGACCCCCACGCTGAACTTGACCTGAGGTGTGGTGGCCAGCCACCAGAGCCAGAGCCCCAGGCCAAAGCAGGTGCTGGTCGGCCGGGCCAAGGGGCTATGTGCAGATTGGTGTGTGTCTGGGCATGTGGCTGGCATCTGACAGTCCAGGGCGGGGGACCAAGGTCCGCTAGGCCCCTGTCCCACCATGTGCACTGACACACAGTCTTGCTGACTGACTGACAGTCCCCGCCCCAGAGATACCCACACCAAGTCCCTGGGTGCCCTGAGCTGCCCCTGAGGGTGGGTGGGTGCCTGCCTGGACACATGCCTCCGTAATGGAGGCCTCTATTAATCCCGTTGCCTACTGACAGCTGCCCTCCTGCCCCTCCTTCTCCTCCTACGCCTCCTCCTCCTCCTCTTCCTACTCTTCCTCCTCCTCTTTCTCCTCCTCCTCCTCCACCCCCTCCTCCTCTTCCTCATCCTCAGATGGACTCACTCAGGGCCCTTGGCCTAGGCAAGCCAGGGCTGCTGCTCTGGCTTCTGCAGCTTCTATCCAGTGGGGGGGTGTAGGAATCTGTTCCTGTCAGTCCCTGATTCCTGGGACCTTCCATGCCTCCAGCTGCCCCCACTCTCTAGTCCTGACCCCTCCTCAAGGATGCCCCCTTTCCCCTTACCCTCTGTCCCCCAGCTCCCAACTAACATCTACTGTGTTCCTCCCTGCGCTACTTTACTGCCACCCTGCTTCTGCCCTTCAGCCCTGAGGGCCCAGGGCCAGCCCAGCTGCCATCTCACCATCCAGCAGGGGGACCTGCCCTAACTCCCTGCCACCACACCCACACACACAGCCCTGCACACACTCCTGGGCTCCCCTGCCTGCAGCCTGCCTCTCAAACAGTCTCCTTCTGCCCCCTAGCCCCCTTACAGCCTCTGCCACGGACCCCCACAGACACCTGGGCATGAGCAGTGCAGACATGCAAACAGCTCCCCTCCCCCCCACTCCAGTTGCTCCAAGGTTGTCAAGAGTCTTTTTTTCATGCTGTAGGGGAGGGAGTTGAGACAGTCCAATGTCCTGGGGAGCAAGAACTGCAAACAGTCCATCTACAATGTAACATTTGGGTCTCAGGCCGCCCAATCCCTAGTGCGCTGTGCAGACCTTTGACTGGCAAAAACACCCCATCTGAGTGTGAGATCTGGCTGGGCTAGTGGCTCTTTCTGTGGACTAAGAGACAGACAGACAGAGTTTTCAGGTTCAAAACCTATACTTCCCAGAAGATGGTCATTCACTTCGGTAAAAAAAAAAAAAAAAAAAAAAAAAAAGGCTTTTTATTTTTTTTCCCCCTGCCTGAGTAACCTGTCTCCTGCCTGTTTCAAAGTGAAAAAAGGGAAAAATCTTTTTTGGAGGGAAAAGGACCAAAATGCTGGCAGGTGGACTCCGTGGAAGGTGGATGGGGAGTTGCTCCTGCCCTGGCACTAGAGCCCCAGCTGCTGTTCCAGGTGCTCTCTGATAACAGAGATCTCCGTGTGTCGTGTCATGACACTGTCTCCAGGACTGACCCTCAGGATAATGAGGATTCAAAACGAGGCAGGTGATACTGCCTTCAAAAGTAAATCCAGGGAGGTTTGGCGGTATGTCAGAGGGTTAAGGGCTTGTGGCGCTCACGAATAGAGGGGACAGGTGGAAGGATTTGGGGTCTGGCCCCCAGACCACCACCTGCAGGGGAGTCGCTTTACAGGGGGTGAAGCAGGTCTTTAGGAGCTCTATCTTTCTCTCCCACCCTGTATTTCCTCTGCTCTCTCCTTTTGTGTCTGTCAGATGCAAGGTCAGTAACAACAACAACAACAACAAAAACAATAACCACCACAGTGACCAAGCAACAAGGGCAGCGAAAGGGGAACAAATGGAGTGCAGGAGCTGTGGATTATTCGTGGCGTAGGCACTCAGCTGTGGCAATAACCCCTTGAGGCAATCAATCCATACATGAAGATGTAATACAGGTAACAGAGACATATATGTCCCTGTGTGTTTCCACTGAGTTAATGTAAATGCACTTTTATTGACTTCTTCATTTATTTATTACCTTGCCACGAGAATTTCTTTTCATTGCTAAAAAAAAGTGTCCCATCAAGGGTACCAGGTGGTGCCACACCCAGTTAAGCACTCATGTTACAATGCAGGAGGACTGGGCTTCAACACCCTGGTTCCCACATGCCAGGGGAAATCTTTACAAGTGGTGCGGAAGTGCTGCAGTTGTCTCTCTCTGTGTCTCAAACTCTCTCTACCTCCCTTCCCTCTCAATTCCTGTCTATTTATTCCAGTGAATAATCAAGAAAATAGAAAGTAAAAAAAGAAAAAGGAAAAGGAAATATTCCACGACTTCAAATGGGTTAATCAGGACAATGCTTTCCTTGTTAAGATCCTCACAGCATTCCATATGCAGAAAGGCAAAGATGCCATGTATTTTTTAACCCAGTTTTTATATTTATTTATTTATTTATTTAGGTGCTTATTCATTTTTGTTATTGATGAATTAATGTTTTACATTTTACATTGACTAGGGATCTGACACCAGCGGACTCCAGTACCCCTATATGGTACTCTGCCTCTACAAAACCCATCCATTGACCTGTCCATCCATCCATCCATCCACCCATACATCTATCCATCCATTCATACATACATACATACATACATCCATCCATCCATCCACCAGTCAACCAAGCTAAGTACAAAAGGAGATCTCTCCTTGAATGGTGAGGAGAAACAACGATGCATAGGTAGGTTGCAAAGGCCCAGTTTGGCTGAATAGGGCAGAGGGGCTGAACCAGGGAATGTGTTGGGGCGTGTGGGTTTGGGTGGGATGAGCCGGAGACCCTGTGAGCTGGGTCACATTAGGGGCAGGCAGGGGGTGGAAGGGGTTGCGAACAGCTGTCACTGGAGAAGCATCACAAGTGCTGGAGCTGGTGAGCAGGGCACCTGGAAGAGAGGACAGACAAAGGAGAGAAGCAAAGTGCGGAGGAGAGGAGAGGGGAGAGGATGGTGAGGACAGGAGAGGACAGGAGAGGACAGGATTAGAGGGGACCTGAGAAACCTACCTGGACAAAGGCAGCATACGGACATCCAGGAAGGCAGGCAGGCATGCAGGCAGCTCTGGCCTGGGCTCCCAGGATCCCGGGCGCACCTCCACCTGTCTTCTCTTGGCTGCCAGCCCTGAGGTCCCTCGTCGGTCAGCACTGTCTTCCCATCCTTCCGTCCCTCACTGCCAGGGCCCAGGCGGCTGTTGCCTGACCTAGTGGCAGGGCAGTTGGGCTGCCCAGTGCCAGTGTGGCCAGCACAGATTGCCAGGGGCTAGGACATCACAGAGGGCTCATGTGGTTGCTAGGCCATGGGGACCCCGCCCATCCAGTTGACCAGCAGCCATGACCCCCACGCTGAACTTGACCTGAGGTGTGGTGGCCAGCCACCAGAGCCAGAGCCCCAGGCCAAAGCAGGTGCTGGTCGGCCGGGCCAAGGGGCTATGTGCAGATTGGTGTGTGTCTGGGCATGTGGCTGGCATCTGACAGTCCAGGGCGGGGGACCAAGGTCCGCTAGGCCCCTGTCCCACCATGTGCACTGACACACAGTCTTGCTGACTGACTGACAGTCCCCGCCCCAGAGATACCCACACCAAGTCCCTGGGTGCCCTGAGCTGCCCCTGAGGGTGGGTGGGTGCCTGCCTGGACACATGCCTCCGTAATGGAGGCCTCTATTAATCCCGTTGCCTACTGACAGCTGCCCTCCTGCCCCTCCTTCTCCTCCTACGCCTCCTCCTCCTCCTCTTCCTACTCTTCCTCCTCCTCTTTCTCCTCCTCCTCCTCCACCCCCTCCTCCTCTTCCTCATCCTCAGATGGACTCACTCAGGGCCCTTGGCCTAGGCAAGCCAGGGCTGCTGCTCTGGCTTCTGCAGCTTCTATCCAGTGGGGGGGTGTAGGAATCTGTTCCTGTCAGTCCCTGATTCCTGGGACCTTCCATGCCTCCAGCTGCCCCCACTCTCTAGTCCTGACCCCTCCTCAAGGATGCCCCCTTTCCCCTTACCCTCTGTCCCCCAGCTCCCAACTAACATCTACTGTGTTCCTCCCTGCGCTACTTTACTGCCACCCTGCTTCTGCCCTTCAGCCCTGAGGGCCCAGGGCCAGCCCAGCTGCCATCTCACCATCCAGCAGGGGGACCTGCCCTAACTCCCTGCCACCACACCCACACACACAGCCCTGCACACACTCCTGGGCTCCCCTGCCTGCAGCCTGCCTCTCAAACAGTCTCCTTCTGCCCCCTAGCCCCCTTACAGCCTCTGCCACGGACCCCCACAGACACCTGGGCATGAGCAGTGCAGACATGCAAACAGCTCCCCTCCCCCCCACTCCAGTTGCTCCAAGGTTGTCAAGAGTCTTTTTTTCATGCTGTAGGGGAGGGAGTTGAGACAGTCCAATGTCCTGGGGAGCAAGAACTGCAAACAGTCCATCTACAATGTAACATTTGGGTCTCAGGCCGCCCAATCCCTAGTGCGCTGTGCAGACCTTTGACTGGCAAAAACACCCCATCTGAGTGTGAGATCTGGCTGGGCTAGTGGCTCTTTCTGTGGACTAAGAGACAGACAGACAGAGTTTTCAGGTTCAAAACCTATACTTCCCAGAAGATGGTCATTCACTTCGGTAAAAAAAAAAAAAAAAAAAAAAAAAAAAAGGCTTTTTATTTTTTTTCCCCCTGCCTGAGTAACCTGTCTCCTGCCTGTTTCAAAGTGAAAAAAGGGAAAAATCTTTTTTGGAGGGAAAAGGACCAAAATGCTGGCAGGTGGACTCCGTGGAAGGTGGATGGGGAGTTGCTCCTGCCCTGGCACTAGAGCCCCAGCTGCTGTTCCAGGTGCTCTCTGATAACAGAGATCTCCGTGTGTCGTGTCATGACACTGTCTCCAGGACTGACCCTCAGGATAATGAGGATTCAAAACGAGGCAGGTGATACTGCCTTCAAAAGTAAATCCAGGGAGGTTTGGCGGTATGTCAGAGGGTTAAGGGCTTGTGGCGCTCACGAATAGAGGGGACAGGTGGAAGGATTTGGGGTCTGGCCCCCAGACCACCACCTGCAGGGGAGTCGCTTTACAGGGGGTGAAGCAGGTCTTTAGGAGCTCTATCTTTCTCTCCCACCCTGTATTTCCTCTGCTCTCTCCTTTTGTGTCTGTCAGATGCAAGGTCAGTAACAACAACAACAACAACAAAAACAATAACCACCACAGTGACCAAGCAACAAGGGCAGCGAAAGGGGAACAAATGGAGTGCAGGAGCTGTGGATTATTCGTGGCGTAGGCACTCAGCTGTGGCAATAACCCCTTGAGGCAATCAATCCATACATGAAGATGTAATACAGGTAACAGAGACATATATGTCCCTGTGTGTTTCCACTGAGTTAATGTAAATGCACTTTTATTGACTTCTTCATTTATTTATTACCTTGCCACGAGAATTTCTTTTCATTGCTAAAAAAAAGTGTCCCATCAAGGGTACCAGGTGGTGCCACACCCAGTTAAGCACTCATGTTACAATGCAGGAGGACTGGGCTTCAACACCCTGGTTCCCACATGCCAGGGGAAATCTTTACAAGTGGTGCGGAAGTGCTGCAGTTGTCTCTCTCTGTGTCTCAAACTCTCTCTACCTCCCTTCCCTCTCAATTCCTGTCTATTTATTCCAGTGAATAATCAAGAAAATAGAAAGTAAAAAAAGAAAAAGGAAAAGGAAATATTCCACGACTTCAAATGGGTTAATCAGGACAATGCTTTCCTTGTTAAGATCCTCACAGCATTCCATATGCAGAAAGGCAAAGATGCCATGTATTTTTTAACCCAGTTTTTATATTTATTTATTTATTTATTTAGGTGCTTATTCATTTTTGTTATTGATGAATTAATGTTTTACATTTTACATTGACTAGGGATCTGACACCAGCGGACTCCAGTACCCCTATATGGTACTCTGCCTCTACAAAACCCATCCATTGACCTGTCCATCCATCCATCCATCCACCCATACATCTATCCATCCATTCATACATACATACATACATACATCCATCCATCCATCCATCCACCAGTCAACCAAGCTAAGTACAAAAGGAGATCTCTCCTTGAATGGTGAGGAGAAACAACGATGCATAGGTAGGTTGCAAAGGCCCAGTTTGGCTGAATAGGGCAGAGGGGCTGAACCAGGGAATGTGTTGGGGCGTGTGGGTTTGGGTGGGATGAGCCGGAGACCCTGTGAGCTGGGTCACATTAGGGGCAGGCAGGGGGTGGAAGGGGTTGCGAACAGCTGTCACTGGAGAAGCATCACAAGTGCTGGAGCTGGTGAGCAGGGCACCTGGAAGAGAGGACAGACAAAGGAGAGAAGCAAAGTGCGGAGGAGAGGAGAGGGGAGAGGATGGTGAGGACAGGAGAGGACAGGAGAGGACAGGATTAGAGGGGACCTGAGAAACCTACCTGGACAAAGGCAGCATACGGACATCCAGGAAGGCAGGCAGGCATGCAGGCAGCTCTGGCCTGGGCTCCCAGGATCCCGGGCGCACCTCCACCTGTCTTCTCTTGGCTGCCAGCCCTGAGGTCCCTCGTCGGTCAGCACTGTCTTCCCATCCTTCCGTCCCTCTGTGCCAGGGCCCAGGCGTCTGGGCGCTGTTGCCTGACCTAGTGGCAGGGCAGTTGGGCTGCCCAGTGCCAGTGTGGCCAGCACAGATTGCCAGGGGCTAGGACATCACAGAGGGCTCATGTGGTTGCTAGGCCATGGGGACCCCGCCCATCCAGTTGACCAGCAGCCATGACCCCCACGCTGAACTTGACCTGAGGGGTGGTGGCCAGCCACCAGAGCCAGAGCCCCAGGCCAAAGCAGGTGCTGGTCGGCCGGGCCAAGGGGCTATGTGCAGATTGGTGTGTGTCTGGGCATGGGGCTGGCATCTGACAGTCCAGGGCGGGGGACCAAGGTCCGCCAGGCCCCTGTCCCACCATGTGCACTGACACACAGTCTTGCTGACTGACTGACAGTCCCCGCCCCAGAGATACCCACACCAAGTCCCTGGGTGCCCTGAGCTGCCCCTGAGGGTTTGTGGGTGCCTGCCTGGACACATGCCTCCGTAATGGAGGCCTCTATTAATCCCGTTGCCTACTGACAGCTGCCCTCCTGCCCCTCCTCCTCCTCCTACGACTTCTCCTCCTCCTCTTCCTACTCTTCCTCCTCCTCTTTCTCCTCCTCCTCCTCTACCCCCTCCTCCTCTTCCTCATCCTCAGATGGACTCACTCAGGGCCCTTGGCCTAGGCAAGCCAGGGCTGCTGCTCTGGCTTCTGCAGCTTCTATCCAGTGGGGGGGTGTAGGAATCTGTTCCTGTCAGTCCCTGATTCCTGGGACCTTCCATGCCTCCAGCTGCCCCCACTCTCTAGTCCTGACCCCTCCTCAAGGATGCCCCCTTTCCCCTTACCCTCTGTCCCCCAGCTCCCAACTAACATCTACTGTGTTCCTCCCTGCGCTACTTTACTGCCACCCTGCTTCTGCCCTTCAGCCCTGAGGGCCCAAGGCCAGCCCAGCTGCCATCTCACCATACAGCAGGGGGACCTGCCCTAACGCCCTGCCACCACACCCACACACACAGCCCTGCACACACTCCTGGGCTCCCCTGCCTGCAGCCTGCCTCTCAAACAGTCTCCTTCTGCCCCCTAGCCCCCTTACAGCCTCTGCCACGGACCCCCACAGACACCTGGGCATGAGCAGTGCAGACATGCAAACAGCTCCCCTCCCCCCCACTCCAGTTGCTCCAAGGTTGTCAAGAGTCTTTTTTTCATGCTGTAGGGGAGGGAGTTGAGACAGTCCAATGTCCTGGGGAGCAAGAACTGCAAACAGTCCATCTACAATGTAACATTTGGGTCTCAGGCCGCCCAATCCCTAGTGCGCTGTGCAGACCTTTGACTGGCAAAAACACCCCATCTGAGTGTGAGATCTGGCTGGGCTAGTGGCTCTTTCTGTGGACTAAGAGACAGACAGACAGAGTTTTCAGGTTCAAAACCTATACTTCCCAGAAGATGGTCATTCACTTCGGTAAAAAAAAAAAAAAAAAAAAAAAAAAAAAGGCTTTTTATTTTTTTTCCCCCTGCCTGGGTAACCTGTCTCCTGCCTGTTTCAAAGTGAAAAAAGGGAAAAATCTTTTTTGGAGGGAAAAGGACCAAAATGCTGGCAGGTGGACTCCGTGGAAGGTGGATGGGGAGTTGCTCCTGCCCTGGCACTAGAGCCCCAGCTGCTGTTCCAGGTGCTCTCTGATAACAGAGATCTCCGTGTGTCGTGTCATGACACTGTCTCCAGGACTGACCCTCAGGATAATGAGGATTCAAAACGAGGCAGGTGATACTGCCTTCAAAAGTAAATCCAGGGAGGTTTGGCGGTATGTCAGAGGGTTAAGGGCTTGTGGCGCTCACGAATAGAGGGGACAGGTGGAAGGATTTGGGGTCTGGCCCCCAGACCGCCACCTGCAGGGGAGTCGCTTTACAGGGGGTGAAGCAGGTCTTTAGGAGCTCTATCTTTCTCTCCCACCCTGTATTTCCTCTGCTCTCTCCTTTTGTGTCTGTCAGATGCAAGGTCAGTAACAACAACAACAACAACAAAAACAATAACCACCACAGTGACCAAGCAACAAGGGCAGCGAAAGGGGAACAAATGGAGTGCAGGAGCTGTGGATTATTCGTGGCGTAGGCACTCAGCTGTGGCAATAACCCCTTGAGGCAATCAATCCATACATGAAGATGTAATACAGGTAACAGAGACGTATATGTCCCTGTGTGTTTCCACTGAGTTAATGTAAATGCACTTTTATTGACTTCTTCATTTATTTATTACCTTGCCACGAGAATTTCTTTTCATTGCTAAAAAAAAGTGTCCCATCAAGGGTACCAGGTGGTGCCACACCCAGTTAAGCACTCATGTTACAATGCAGGAGGACTGGGCTTCAACACCCTGGTTCCCACATGCCAGGGGAAATCTTTACAAGTGGTGCGGAAGTGCTGCAGTTGTCTCTCTCTGTGTCTCAAACACTCTCTACCTCCCTTCCCTCTCAATTCCTGTCTATTTATTCCAGTGAATAATCAAGAAAATAGAAAGTAAAAAAAGAAAAAGGAAAAGGAAATATTCCACGACTTCAAATGGGTTAATCAGGACAATGCTTTCCTTGTTAAGATCCTCACAGCATTCCATATGCAGAAAGGCAAAGACGCCATGTATTTTTTAACCCAGTTTTTATATTTATTTATTTATTTATTTATTTAGGTGCTTATTCATTTTTGTTATTGATGAATTAATGTTTTACATTTGACATTGACTAGGGATCTGACACCAGCGGACTCCAGTACCCCTATATGGTACTCTGCCTCTACAAAACCGATCCATTGACCTGTCCATCCATCCATCCATCCACCCATACATCTATCCATCCATTCATACATACATACATACATCCATCCATCCATCCATCCATCCATCCACCAGTCAACCAAGCTAAGTACAAAAGGAGATCTCTCCTTGAATGGTGAGGAGAAACAACGATGCATAGGTAGGTTGCAAAGGCCCAGTTTGGCTGAATAGGGCAGAGGGGCTGAACCAGGGAATGTGTTGGGGCGTGTGGGTTTGGGTGGGATGAGCCGGAGACCCTGTGAGCTGGGTCACATTAGGGGCAGGCAGGGGGTGGAAGGGGTTGCGAACAGCTGTCACTGGAGAAGCATCACAAGTGCTGGAGCTGGTGAGCAGGGCACCTGGAAGAGAGGACAGACAAAGGAGAGAAGCAAAGTGCGGAGGAGAGGAGAGGGGAGAGGATGGTGAGGACAGGAGAGGACAGGAGAGGACAGGATTAGAGGGGACCTGAGAAACCTACCTGGACAAAGGCAGCATACGGACATCCAGGAAGGCAGGCAGGCATGCAGGCAGCTCTGGCCTGGGCTCCCAGGATCCCGGGCGCACCTCCACCTGTCTTCTCTTGGCTGCCAGCCCTGAGGTCCCTCGTCGGTCAGCACTGTCTTCCCATCCTTCCGTCCCTCACTGCCAGGGCCCAGGCGTCTGGGCGCTGTTGCCTGACCTAGTGGCAGGGCAGTTGGGCTGCCCAGTGCCAGTGTGGCCAGCACAGATTGCCAGGGGCTAGGACATCACAGAGGGCTCATGTGGTTGCTAGGCCATGGGGACCCCGCCCATCCAGTTGACCAGCAGCCATGACCCCCACGCTGAACTTGACCTGAGGTGTGGTGGCCAGCCACCAGAGCCAGAGCCCCAGGCCAAAGCAGGTGCTGGTCGGCCGGGCCAAGGGGCTATGTGCAGATTGGTGTGTGTCTGGGCATGTGGCTGGCATCTGACAGTCCAGGGCGGGGGACCAAGGTCCGCTAGGCCCCTGTCCCACCATGTGCACTGACACACAGTCTTGCTGACTGACTGACAGTCCCCGCCCCAGAGATACCCACACCAAGTCCCTGGGTGCCCTGAGCTGCCCCTGAGGGTGGGTGGGTGCCTGCCTGGACACATGCCTCCGTAATGGAGGCCTCTATTAATCCCGTTGCCTACTGACAGCTGCCCTCCTGCCCCTCCTTCTCCTCCTACGCCTCCTCCTCCTCCTCTTCCTACTCTTCCTCCTCCTCTTTCTCCTCCTCCTCCTCCACCCCCTCCTCCTCTTCCTCATCCTCAGATGGACTCACTCAGGGCCCTTGGCCTAGGCAAGCCAGGGCTGCTGCTCTGGCTTCTGCAGCTTCTATCCAGTGGGGGGGTGTAGGAATCTGTTCCTGTCAGTCCCTGATTCCTGGGACCTTCCATGCCTCCAGCTGCCCCCACTCTCTAGTCCTGACCCCTCCTCAAGGATGCCCCCTTTCCCCTTACCCTCTGTCCCCCAGCTCCCAACTAACATCTACTGTGTTCCTCCCTGCGCTACTTTACTGCCACCCTGCTTCTGCCCTTCAGCCCTGAGGGCCCAGGGCCAGCCCAGCTGCCATCTCACCATCCAGCAGGGGGACCTGCCCTAACTCCCTGCCACCACACCCACACACACAGCCCTGCACACACTCCTGGGCTCCCCTGCCTGCAGCCTGCCTCTCAAACAGTCTCCTTCTGCCCCCTAGCCCCCTTACAGCCTCTGCCACGGACCCCCACAGACACCTGGGCATGAGCAGTGCAGACATGCAAACAGCTCCCCTCGCCCCCACTCCAGTTGCTCCAAGGTTGTCAAGAGTCTTTTTTTCATGCTGTAGGGGAGGGAGTTGAGACAGTCCAATGTCCTGGGGAGCAAGAACTGCAAACAGTCCATCTACAATGTAACATTTGGGTCTCAGGCCGCCCAATCCCTAGTGCGCTGTGCAGACCTTTGACTGGCAAAAACACCCCATCTGAGCGTGAGATCTGGCTGGGCTAGTGGCTCTTTCTGTGGACTAAGAGACAGACAGACAGAGTTTTCAGGTTCAAAACCTATACTTGCCAGAAGATGGTCATTCACTTCGGTTAAAAAAAAAAAAAAAAAAAAAAAAAGGCTTTTTATTTTTTTTCCTCCTGCCTGGGTAACCTGTCTCCTGCCTGTTTCAAAGTGAAAAAAGGGAAAAATCTTTTTTGGAGCGAAAAGGACCAAAATGCAGGCAGGTGGACTCCGTGGAAGGTGGATGGGGAGTTGCTCCTGCCCTGGCACTAGAGCCCCAGCTGCTGTTCCAGGTGCTCTCTGATAACAGAGATCTCCGTGTGTCGTGTCATGACACTGTCTCCAGGACTGACCCTCAGGATAATGAGGATTCAAAACGAGGCAGGTGATACTGCCTTCAAAAGTAAATCCAGGGAGGTTTGGCGGTATGTCAGAGGGTTAAGGGCTTGTGGCGCTCACGAATAGAGGGGACAGGTGGAAGGATTTGGGGTCTGGCCCCCAGACCGCCACCTGCAGGGGAGTCGCTTTACAGGGGGTGAAGCAGGTCTTTAGGAGCTCTATCTTTCTCTCCCACCCTGTATTTCCTCTGCTCTCTCCTTTTGTGTCTGTCAGATGCAAGGTCAGTAACAACAACAACAACAACAAAAACAATAACCACCACAGTGACCAAGCAACAAGGGCAGCGAAAGGGGAACAAATGGAGTGCAGGAGCTGTGGATTATTCGTGGCGTAGGCACTCAGCTGTGGCAATAACCCCTTGAGGCAATCAATCCATACATGAAGATGTAATACAGGTAACAGAGACGTATATGTCCCTGTGTGTTTCCACTGAGTTAATGTAAATGCACTTTTATTGACTTCTTCATTTATTTATTACCTTGCCACGAGAATTTCTTTTCATTGCTAAAAAAAAGTGTCCCATCAAGGGTACCAGGTGGTGCCACACCCAGTTAAGCACTCATGTTACAATGCAGGAGGACTGGGCTTCAACACCCTGGTTCCCACATGCCAGGGGAAATCTTTACAAGTGGTGCGGAAGTGCTGCAGTTGTCTCTCTCTGTGTCTCAAACTCTCTCTACCTCCCTTCCCTCTCAATTCCTGTCTATTTATTCCAGTGAATAATCAAGAAAATAGAAAGTAAAAAAAGAAAAAGGAAAAGGAAATATTCCACGACTTCAAATGGGTTAATCAGGACAATGCTTTCCTTGTTAAGATCCTCACAGCATTCCATATGCAGAAAGGCAAAGACGCCATGTATTTTTTAACCCAGTTTTTATATTTATTTATTTATTTATTTATTTAGGTGCTTATTCATTTTTGTTATTGATGAATTAATGTTTTACATTTGACATTGACTAGGGATCTGACACCAGCGGACTCCAGTACCCCTATATGGTACTCTGCCTCTACAAAACCGATCCATTGACCTGTCCATCCATCCATCCATCCACCCATACATCTATCCATCCATTCATAGATACATCCATCCATCCATCCATCCATCCATCCATCCATCCACCAGTCAACCAAGCTAAGTACAAAAGGAGATCTCTCCTTGAATGGTGAGGAGAAACAACGATGCATAGGTAGGTTGCAAAGGCCCAGTTTGGCTGAATAGGGCAGAGGGGCTGAACCAGGCAATGTGTTGGGGCGTGTGGGTTTGGGTGGGATGAGCCGGAGACCCTGTGAGCTGGGTCACATTAGGGGCAGGCAGGGGGTGGAAGGGGTTGCGAACAGCTGTCACTGGAGAAGCATCACAAGTGCTGGAGCTGGTGAGCAGGGCACCTGGAAGAGAGGACAGACAAAGGAGAGAAGCAAAGTGCGGAGGAGAGGAGAGGGGAGAGGATGGTGAGGACAGGAGAGGACAGGAGAGGACAGGATTAGAGGGGACCTGAGAAACCTACCTGGACAAAGGCAGCATACGGACATCCAGGAAGGCAGGCAGGCATGCAGGCAGCTCTGGCCTGGGCTCCCAGGATCCCGGGCGCACCTCCACCTGTCTTCTCTTGGCTGCCAGCCCTGAGGTCCCTCGTCGGTCAGCACTGTCTTCCCATCCTTCCGTCCCTCTGTGCCAGGGCCCAGGCGTCTGGGCGCTGTTGCCTGACCTAGTGGCAGGGCAGTTGGGCTGCCCAGTGCCAGTGTGGCCAGCACAGATTGCCAGGGGCTAGGACATCACAGAGGGCTCATGTGGTTGCTAGGCCATGGGGACCCCGCCCATCCAGTTGACCAGCAGCCATGACCCCCACGCTGAACTTGACCTGAGGGGTGGTGGCCAGCCACCAGAGCCAGAGCCCCAGGCCAAAGCAGGTGCTGGTCGGCCGGGCCAAGGGGCTATGTGCAGATTGGTGTGTGTCTGGGCATGGGGCTGGCATCTGACAGTCCAGGGCGGGGGACCAAGGTCCGCCAGGCCCCTGTCCCACCATGTGCACTGACACACAGTCTTGCTGACTGACTGACAGTCCCTGCCCCAGAGATACCCACACCAAGTCCCTGGGTGCCCTGAGCTGCCCCTGAGGGTGGGTGGGTGCCTGCCTGGACACATGCCTCCGTAATGGAGGCCTCTATTAATCCCGTTGCCTACTGACAGCTGCCCTCCTGCCCCTCCTCCTCCTCCTACGCCTCCTCCTCCTCCTCTTCCTACTCTTCCTCCTCCTCTTTCTCCTCCTCCTCCTCCACCCCCTCCTCCTCTTCCTCATCCTCAGATGGACTCACTCAGGGCCCTTGGCCTAGGCAAGCCAGGGCTGCTGCTCTGGCTTCTGCAGCTTCTATCCAGTGGGGGGGTGTAGGAATCTGTTCCTGTCAGTCCCTGATTCCTGGGACCTTCCATGCCTCCAGCTGCCCCCACTCTCTAGTCCTGACCCCTCCTCAAGGATGCCCCCTTTCCCCTTACCCTCTGTCCCCCAGCTCCCAACTAACATCTACTGTGTTCCTCCCTGCGCTACTTTACTGCCACCCTGCTTCTGCCCTTCAGCCCTGAGGGCCCAGGGCCAGCCCAGCTGCCATCTCACCATCCAGCAGGGGGACCTGCCCTAACGCCCTGCCACCACACCCACACACACAGCCCTGCACACACTCCTGGGCTCCCCTGCCTGCAGCCTGCCTCTCAAACAGTCTCCTTCTGCCCCCTAGCCCCCTTACAGCCTCTGCCACGGACCCCCACAGACACCTGGGCATGAGCAGTGCAGACATGCAAACAGCTCCCCTCCCCCCCACTCCAGTTGCTCCAAGGTTGTCAAGAGTCTTTTTTTCATGCTGTAGGGGAGGGAGTTGAGACAGTCCAATGTCCTGGGGAGCAAGAACTGCAAACAGTCCATCTACAATGTAACATTTGGGTCTCAGGCCGCCCAATCCCTAGTGCGCTGTGCAGACCTTTGACTGGCAAAAACACCCCATCTGAGTGTGAGATCTGGCTGGGCTAGTGGCTCTTTCTGTGGACTAAGAGACAGACAGACAGAGTTTTCAGGTTCAAAACCTATACTTCCCAGAAGATGGTCATTCACTTCGGTAAAAAAAAAAAAAAAAAAAAAAAAAAAAAGGCTTTTTATTTTTTTTCCCCCTGCCTGGGTAACCTGTCTCCTGCCTGTTTCAAAGTGAAAAAAGGGAAAAATCTTTTTTGGAGGGAAAAGGACCAAAATGCTGGCAGGTGGACTCCGTGGAAGGTGGATGGGGAGTTGCTCCTGCCCTGGCACTAGAGCCCCAGCTGCTGTTCCAGGTGCTCTCTGATAACAGAGATCTCCGTGTGTCGTGTCATGACACTGTCTCCAGGACTGACCCTCAGGATAATGAGGATTCAAAACGAGGCAGGTGATACTGCCTTCAAAAGTAAATCCAGGGAGGTTTGGCGGTATGTCAGAGGGTTAAGGGCTTGTGGCGCTCACGAATAGAGGGGACAGGTGGAAGGATTTGGGGTCTGGCCCCCAGACCGCCACCTGCAGGGGAGTCGCTTTACAGGGGGTGAAGCGGGTCTTTAGGAGCTCTATCTTTCTCTCCCACCCTGTATTTCCTCTGCTCTCTCCTTTTGTGTCTGTCAGATGCAAGGTCAGTAACAACAACAACAACAACAAAAACAATAACCACCACAGTGACCAAGCAACAAGGGCAGCGAAAGGGGAACAAATGGAGTGCAGGAGCTGTGGATTATTCGTGGCGTAGGCACTCAGCTGTGGCAATAACCCCTTGAGGCAATCAATCCATACATGAAGATGTAATACAGGTAACAGAGACGTATATGTCCCTGTGTGTTTCCACTGAGTTAATGTAAATGCACTTTTATTGACTTCTTCATTTATTTATTACCTTGCCACGAGAATTTCTTTTCATTGCTAAAAAAAAGTGTCCCATCAAGGGTACCAGGTGGTGCCACACCCAGTTAAGCACTCATGTTACAATGCAGGAGGACTGGGCTTCAACACCCTGGTTCCCACATGCCAGGGGAAATCTTTACAAGTGGTGCGGAAGTGCTGCAGTTGTCTCTCTCTGTGTCTCAAACTCTCTCTACCTCCCTTCCCTCTCAATTCCTGTCTATTTATTCCAGTGAATAATCAAGAAAATAGAAAGTAAAAAAAGAAAAAGGAAAAGGAAATATTCCACGACTTCAAATGGGTTAATCAGGACAATGCTTTCCTTGTTAAGATCCTCACAGCATTCCATATGCAGAAAGGCAAAGACGCCATGTATTTTTTAACCCAGTTTTTATATTTATTTATTTATTTATTTAGGTGCTTATTCATTTTTGTTATTGATGAATTAATGTTTTACATTTGACATTGACTAGGGATCTGACACCAGCGGACTCCAGTACCCCTATATGGTACTCTGCCTCTACAAAACCGATCCATTGACCTGTCCATCCATCCATCCATCCACCCATACATCTATCCATCCATTCATACATACATACATACATCCATCCATCCATCCATCCATCCATCCACCAGTCAACCAAGCTAAGTACAAAAGGAGATCTCTCCTTGAATGGTGAGGAGAAACAACGATGCATAGGTAGGTTGCAAAGGCCCAGTTTGGCTGAATAGGGCAGAGGGGCTGAACCAGGCAATGTGTTGGGGCGTGTGGGTTTGGGTGGGATGAGCCGGAGACCCTGTGAGCTGGGTCACATTAGGAGCAGGCAGGGGGTGGAAGGGGTTGCGAACAGCTGTCACTGGAGAAGCATCACAAGTGCTGGAGCTGGTGAGCAGGGCACCTGGAAGAGAGGACAGACAAAGGAGAGAAGCAAAGTGCGGAGGAGAGGAGAGGGGAGAGGATGGTGAGGACAGGAGAGGACAGGAGAGGACAGGATTAGAGGGGACCTGAGAAACCTACCTGGACAAAGGCAGCATACGGACATCCAGGAAGGCAGGCAGGCATGCAGGCAGCTCTGGCCTGGGCTCCCAGGATCCCGGGCGCACCTCCACCTGTCTTCTCTTGGCTGCCAGCCCTGAGGTCCCTCGTCGGTCAGCACTGTCTTCCCATCCTTCCGTCCCTCTGTGCCAGGGCCCAGGCGTCTGGGCGCTGTTGCCTGACCTAGTGGCAGGGCAGTTGGGCTGCCCAGTGCCAGTGTGGCCAGCACAGATTGCCAGGGGCTAGGACATCACAGAGGGCTCATGTGGTTGCTAGGCCATGGGGACCCCGCCCATCCAGTTGACCAGCAGCCATGACCCCCACGCTGAACTTGACCTGAGGGGTGGTGGCCAGCCACCAGAGCCAGAGCCCCAGGCCAAAGCAGGTGCTGGTCGGCCGGGCCAAGGGGCTATGTGCAGATTGGTGTGTGTCTGGGCATGGGGCTGGCATCTGACAGTCCAGGGCGGGGGACCAAGGTCCGCCAGGCCCCTGTCCCACCATGTGCACTGACACACAGTCTTGCTGACTGACTGACAGTCCCCGCCCCAGAGATACCCACACCAAGTCCCTGGGTGCCCTGAGCTGCCCCTGAGGGTGGGTGGGTGCCTGCCTGGACACATGCCTCCGTAATGGAGGCCTCTATTAATCCCGTTGCCTACTGACAGCTGCCCTCCTGCCCCTCCTCCTCCTCCTACGCCTCCTCCTCCTCCTCTTCCTACTCTTCCTCCTCCTCTTTCTCCTCCTCCTCCTCCACCCCCTCCTCCTCTTCCTCATCCTCAGATGGACTCACTCAGGGCCCTTGGCCTAGGCAAGCCAGGGCTGCTGCTCTGGCTTCTGCAGCTTCTATCCAGTGGGGGGGTGTAGGAATCTGTTCCTGTCAGTCCCTGATTCCTGGGACCTTCCATGCCTCCAGCTGCCCCCACTCTCTAGTCCTGACCCCTCCTCAAGGATGCCCCCTTTCCCCTTACCCTCTGTCCCCCAGCTCCCAACTAACATCTACTGTGTTCCTCCCTGCGCTACTTTACTGCCACCCTGCTTCTGCCCTTCAGCCCTGAGGGCCCAAGGCCAGCCCAGCTGCCATCTCACCATACAGCAGGGGGACCTGCCCTAACGCCCTGCCACCACACCCACACACACAGCCCTGCACACACTCCTGGGCTCCCCTGCCTGCAGCCTGCCTCTCAAACAGTCTCCTTCTGCCCCCTAGCCCCCTTACAGCCTCTGCCACGGACCCCCACAGACACCTGGGCATGAGCAGTGCAGACATGCAAACAGCTCCCCTCCCCCCCACTCCAGTTGCTCCAAGGTTGTCAAGAGTCTTTTTTTCATGCTGTAGGGGAGGGAGTTGAGACAGTCCAATGTCCTGGGGAGCAAGAACTGCAAACAGTCCATCTACAATGTAACATTTGGGTCTCAGGCCGCCCAATCCCTAGTGCGCTGTGCAGACCTTTGACTGGCAAAAACACCCCATCTGAGTGTGAGATCTGGCTGGGCTAGTGGCTCTTTCTGTGGACTAAGAGACAGACAGACAGAGTTTTCAGGTTCAAAACCTATACTTCCCAGAAGATGGTCATTCACTTCGGTAAAAAAAAAAAAAAAAAAAAAAAAAAAGGCTTTTTATTTTTTTTCCCCCTGCCTGGGTAACCTGTCTCCTGCCTGTTTCAAAGTGAAAAAAGGGAAAAATCTTTTTTGGAGGGAAAAGGACCAAAATGCTGGCAGGTGGACTCCGTGGAAGGTGGATGGGGAGTTGCTCCTGCCCTGGCACTAGAGCCCCAGCTGCTGTTCCAGGTGCTCTCTGATAACAGAGATCTCCGTGTGTCGTGTCATGACACTGTCTCCAGGACTGACCCTCAGGATAATGAGGATTCAAAACGAGGCAGGTGATACTGCCTTCAAAAGTAAATCCAGGGAGGTTTGGCGGTATGTCAGAGGGTTAAGGGCTTGTGGCGCTCACGAATAGAGGGGACAGGTGGAAGGATTTGGGGTCTGGCCCCCAGACAGCCACCTGCAGGGGAGTCGCTTTACAGGGGGTGAAGCAGGTCTTTAGGAGCTCTATCTTTCTCTCCCACCCTGTATTTCCTGTGCTCTCTCCTTTTGTGTCTGTCAGATGCAAGGTCAGTAACAACAACAACAACAACAAAAACAATAACCACCACAGTGACCAAGCAACAAGGGCAGCGAAAGGGGAACAAATGGAGTGCAGGAGCTGTGGATTATTCGTGGCGTAGGCACTCAGCTGTGGCAATAACCCCTTGAGGCAATCAATCCATACATGAAGATGTAATACAGGTAACAGAGACATATATGTCCCTGTGTGTTTCCACTGAGTTAATGTAAATGCACTTTTATTGACTTCTTCATTTATTTATTACCTTGCCACGAGAATTTCTTTTCATTGCTAAAAAAAAGTGTCCCATCAAGGGTACCAGGTGGTGCCACACCCAGTTAAGCACTCATGTTACAATGCAGGAGGACTGGGCTTCAACACCCTGGTTCCCACATGCCAGGGGAAATCTTTACAAGTGGTGCGGAAGTGCTGCAGTTGTCTCTCTCTGTGTCTCAAACTCTCTCTACCTCCCTTCCCTCTCAATTCCTGTCTATTTATTCCAGTGAATAATCAAGAAAATAGAAAGTAAAAAAAGAAAAAGGAAAAGGAAATATTCCACGACTTCAAATGGGTTAATCAGGACAATGCTTTCCTTGTTAAGATCCTCACAGCATTCCATATGCAGAAAGGCAAAGACGCCATGTATTTTTTAACCCAGTTTTTATATTTATTTATTTATTTATTTAGGTGCTTATTCATTTTTGTTATTGATGAATTAATGTTTTACATTTGACATTGACTAGGGATCTGACACCAGCGGACTCCAGTACCCCTATATGGTACTCTGCCTCTACAAAACCCATCCATTGACCTGTCCATCCATCCATCCATCCACCCATACATCTATCCATCCATTCATACATACATACATCCATCCATCCATCCATCCATCCATCCATCCACCAGTCAACCAAGCTAAGTACAAAAGGAGATCTCTCCTTGAATGGTGAGGAGAAACAACGATGCATAGGTAGGTTGCAAAGGCCCAGTTTGGCTGAATAGGGCAGAGGGGCTGAACCAGGGAATGTGTTGGGGCGTGTGGGTTTGGGTGGGATGAGCCGGAGACCCTGTGAGCTGGGTCACATTAGGGGCAGGCAGGGGGTGGAAGGGGTTGCGAACAGCTGTCACTGGAGAAGCATCACAAGTGCTGGAGCTGGTGAGCAGGGCACCTGGAAGAGAGGACAGACAAAGGAGAGAAGCAAAGTGCGGAGGAGAGGAGAGGGGAGAGGATGGTGAGGACAGGAGAGGACAGTAGAGGACAGGATTAGAGGGGACCTGAGAAACCTACCTGGACAAAGGCAGCATACGGACATCCAGGAAGGCAGGCAGGCATGCAGGCAGCTCTGGCCTGGGCTCCCAGGATCCCGGGCGCACCTCCACCTGTCTTCTCTTGGCTGCCAGCCCTGAGGTCCCTCGTCGGTCAGCACTGTCTTCCCATCCTTCCGTCCCTCACTGCCAGGGCCCAGGCGTCTGGGCGCTGTTGCCTGACCTAGTGGCAGGGCAGTTGGGCTGCCCAGTGCCAGTGTGGCCAGCACAGATTGCCAGGGGCTAGGACATCACAGAGGGCTCATGTGGTTGCTAGGCCATGGGGACCCCGCCCATCCAGTTGACCAGCAGCCATGACCCCCACGCTGAACTTGACCTGAGGGGTGGTGGCCAGCCACCAGAGCCAGAGCCCCAGGCCAAAGCAGGTGCTGGTCGGCCGGGCCAAGGGGCTATGTGCAGATTGGTGTGTGTCTGGGCATGGGGCTGGCATCTGACAGTCCAGGGCGGGGGACCAAGATCCGCCAGGCCCCTGTCCCACCATGTGCACTGACACACAGTCTTGCTGACTGACTGACAGTCCCCGCCCCAGAGATACCCACACCAAGTCCCTGGGTGCCCTGAGCTGCCCCTGAGGGTGGGTGGGTGCCTGCCTGGACACATGCCTCCGTAATGGAGGCCTCTATTAATCCCGTTGCCTACTGACAGCTGCCCTCCTGCCCCTCCTCCTCCTCCTACGCCTCCTCCTCCTCCTCTTCCTACTCTTCCTCCTCCTCTTTCTCCTCCTCCTCCTCCACCCCCTCCTCCTCTTCCTCATCCTCAGATGGACTCACTCAGGGCCCTTGGCCTAGGCAAGCCAGGGCTGCTGCTCTGGCTTCTGCAGCTTCTATCCAGTGGGGGGGTGTAGGAATCTGTTCCTGTCAGTCCCTGATTCCTGGGACCTTCCATGCCTCCAGCTGCCCCCACTCTCTAGTCCTGACCCCTCCTCAAGGATGCCCCCTTTCCCCTTACCCTCTGTCCCCCAGCTCCCAACTAACATCTACTGTGTTCCTCCCTGCGCTACTTTACTGCCACCCTGCTTCTGCCCTTCAGCCCTGAGGGCCCAGGGCCAGCCCAGCTGCCATCTCACCATCCAGCAGGGGGACCTGCCCTAACGCCCTGCCACCACACCCACACACACAGCCCTGCACACACTCCTGGGCTCCCCTGCCTGCAGCCTGCCTCTCAAACAGTCTCCTTCTGCCCCCTAGCCCCCTTACAGCCTCTGCCACGGACCCCCACAGACACCTGGGCATGAGCAGTGCAGACATGCAAACAGCTCCCCTCCCCCCCACTCCAGTTGCTCCAAGGTTGTCAAGAGTCTTTTTTTCATGCTGTAGGGGAGGGAGTTGAGACAGTCCAATGTCCTGGGGAGCAAGAACTGCAAACAGTCCATCTACAATGTAACATTTGGGTCTCAGGCCGCCCAATCCCTAGTGCGCTGTGCAGACCTTTGACTGGCAAAAACACCCCATCTGAGTGTGAGATCTGGCTGGGCTAGTGGCTCTTTCTGTGGACTAAGAGACAGACAGACAGAGTTTTCAGGTTCAAAACCTATACTTCCCAGAAGATGGTCATTCACTTCGGTAAAAAAAAAAAAAAAAAAAAAAAAAAAGGCTTTTTATTTTTTTTCCCCCAGCCTGGGTAACCTGTCTCCTGCCTGTTTCAAAGTGAAAAAAGGGAAAAATCTTTTTTGGAGGGAAAAGGACCAAAATGCTGGCAGGTGGACTCCGTGGAAGGTGGATGGGGAGTTGCTCCTGCCCTGGCACTAGAGCCCCAGCTGCTGTTCCAGGTGCTCTCTGATAACAGAGATCTCCGTGTGTCGTGTCATGACACTGTCTCCAGGACTGACCCTCAGGATAATGAGGATTCAAAACGAGGCAGGTGATACTGCCTTCAAAAGTAAATCCAGGGAGGTTTGGCGGTATGTCAGAGGGTTAAGGGCTTGTGGCGCTCACGAATAGAGGGGACAGGTGGAAGGATTTGGGGTCTGGCCCCCAGACCGCCACCTGCAGGGGAGTCGCTTTACAGGGGGTGAAGCAGGTCTTTAGGAGCTCTATCTTTCTCTCCCACCCTGTATTTCCTCTGCTCTCTCCTTTTGTGTCTGTCAGATGCAAGGTCAGTAACAACAACAACAACAACAAAAACAATAACCACCACAGTGACCAAGCAACAAGGGCAGCGAAAGGGGAACAAATGGAGTGCAGGAGCTGTGGATTATTCGTGGCGTAGGCACTCAGCTGTGGCAATAACCCCTTGAGGCAATCAATCCATACATGAAGATGTAATACAGGTAACAGAGACGTATATGTCCCTGTGTGTTTCCACTGAGTTAATGTAAATGCACTTTTATTGACTTCTTCATTTATTTATTACCTTGCCACGAGAATTTCTTTTCATTGCTAAAAAAAAGTGTCCCATCAAGGGTACCAGGTGGTGCCACACCCAGTTAAGCACTCATGTTACAATGCAGGAGGACTGGGCTTCAACACCCTGGTTCCCACATGCCAGGGGAAATCTTTACAAGTGGTGCGGAAGTGCTGCAGTTGTCTCTCTCTGTGTCTCAAACTCTCTCTACCTCCCTTCCCTCTCAATTCCTGTCTATTTATTCCAGTGAATAATCAAGAAAATAGAAAGTAAAAAAAGAAAAAGGAAAAGGAAATATTCCACGACTTCAAATGGGTTAATCAGGACAATGCTTTCCTTGTTAAGATCCTCACAGCATTCCATATGCAGAAAGGCAAAGACGCCATGTATTTTTTAACCCAGTTTTTATATTTATTTATTTATTTATTTAGGTGCTTATTCATTTTTGTTATTGATGAATTAATGTTTTACATTTGACATTGACTAGGGATCTGACACCAGCGGACTCCAGTACCCCTATATGGTACTCTGCCTCTACAAAACCGATCCATTGACCTGTCCATCCATCCATCCATCCACCCATACATCTATCCATCCATTCATACATACATACATACATACATACATCCATCCATCCATCCACCAGTCAACCAAGCTAAGTACAAAAGGAGATCTCTCCTTGAATGGTGAGGAGAAACAACGATGCATAGGTAGGTTGCAAAGGCCCAGTTTGGCTGAATAGGGCAGAGGGGCTGAACCAGGCAATGTGTTGGGGCGTGTGGGTTTGGGTGGGATGAGCCGGAGACCCTGTGAGCTGGGTCACATTAGGGGCAGGCAGGGGGTGGAAGGGGTTGCGAACAGCTGTCACTGGAGAAGCATCACAAGTGCTGGAGCTGGTGAGCAGGGCACCTGGAAGAGAGGACAGACAAAGGAGAGAAGCAAAGTGCGGAGGAGAGGAGAGGGGAGAGGATGGTGAGGACAGGAGAGGACAGGAGAGGACAGGATTAGAGGGGACCTGAGAAACCTACCTGGACAAAGGCAGCATACGGACATCCAGGAAGGCAGGCAGGCATGCAGGCAGCTCTGGCCTGGGCTCCCAGGATCCCGGGCGCACCTCCACCTGTCTTCTCTTGGCTGCCAGCCCTGAGGTCCCTCGTCGATCAGCACTGTCTTCCCATCCTTCCGTCCCTCTGTGCCAGGGCCCAGGCGTCTGGGCGCTGTTGCCTGACCTAGTGGCAGGGCAGTTGGGCTGCCCAGTGCCAGTGTGGCCAGCACAGATTGCCAGGGGCTAGGACATCACAGAGGGCTCATGTGGTTGCTAGGCCATGGGGACCCCGCCCATCCAGTTGACCAGCAGCCATGACCCCCACGCTGAACTTGACCTGAGGGGTGGTGGCCAGCCACCAGAGCCAGAGCCCCAGGCCAAAGCAGGTGCTGGTCGGCCGGGCCAAGGGGCTATGTGCAGATTGGTGTGTGTCTGGGCATGGGGCTGGCATCTGACAGTCCAGGGCGGGGGACCAAGGTCCGCCAGGCCCCTGTCCCACCATGTGCACTGACACACAGTCTTGCTGACTGACTGACAGTCCCCGCCCCAGAGATACCCACACCAAGTCCCTGGGTGCCCTGAGCTGCCCCTGAGGGTTGGTGGGTGCCTGCCTGGACACATGCCTCCGTAATGGAGGCCTCTATTAATCCCGTTGCCTACTGACAGCTGCCCTCCTGCCCCTCCTCCTCCTCCTACGACTTCTCCTCCTCCTCTTCCTACTCTTCCTCCTCCTCTTTCTCCTCCTCCTCCTCCACCCCCTCCTCCTCTTCCTCATCCTCAGATGGACTCACTCAGGGCCCTTGGCCTAGGCAAGCCAGGGCTGCTGCTCTGGCTTCTGCAGCTTCTATCCAGTGGGGGGGGTGTAGGAATCTGTTCCTGTCAGTCCCTGATTCCTGGGACCTTCCATGCCTCCAGCTGCCCCCACTCTCTAGTCCTGACCCCTCCTCAAGGATGCCCCCTTTCCCCTTACCCTCTGTCCCCCAGCTCCCAACTAACATCTACTGTGTTCCTCCCTGCGCTACTTTACTGCCACCCTGCTTCTGCCCTTCAGCCCTGAGGGCCCAAGGCCAGCCCAGCTGCCATCTCACCATACAGCAGGGGGACCTGCCCTAACGCCCTGCCACCACACCCACACACACAGCCCTGCACACACTCCTGGGCTCCCCTGCCTGCAGCCTGCCTCTCAAACAGTCTCCTTCTGCCCCCTAGCCCCCTTACAGCCTCTGCCACGGACCCCCACAGACACCTGGGCATGAGCAGTGCAGACATGCAAACAGCTCCCCTCCCCCCCACTCCAGTTGCTCCAAGGTTGTCAAGAGTCTTTTTTTCATGCTGTAGGGGAGGGAGTTGAGACAGTCCAATGTCCTGGGGAGCAAGAACTGCAAACAGTCCATCTACAATGCAACATTTGGGTCTCAGGCCGCCCAATCCCTAGTGCGCTGTGCAGACCTTTGACTGGCAAAAACACCCCATCTGAGTGTGAGATCTGGCTGGGCTAGTGGCTCTTTCTGTGGACTAAGAGACAGACAGACAGAGTTTTCAGGTTCAAAACCTATACTTCCCAGAAGATGGTCATTCACTTCGGTAAAAAAAAAAAAAAAAAAAAAAAGGCTTTTTATTTTTTTTCCCCCTGCCTGGGTAACCTGTCTCCTGCCTGTTTCAAAGTGAAAAAAGGGAAAAATCTTTTTTGGAGGGAAAAGGACCAAAATGCTGGCAGGTGGACTCCGTGGAAGGTGGATGGGGAGTTGCTCCTGCCCTGGCACTAGAGCCCCAGCTGCTGTTCCAGGTGCTCTCTGATAACAGAGATCTCCGTGTGTCGTGTCATGACACTGTCTCCAGGACTGACCCTCAGGATAATGAGGATTCAAAACGAGGCAGGTGATACTGCCTTCAAAAGTAAATCCAGGGAGGTTTGGCGGTATGTCAGAGGGTTAAGGGCTTGTGGCGCTCACGAATAGAGGGGACAGGTGGAAGGATTTGGGGTCTGGCCCCCAGACCACCACCTGCAGGGGAGTCGCTTTACAGGGGGTGAAGCAGGTCTTTAGGAGCTCTATCTTTCTCTCCCACCCTGTATTTCCTCTGCTCTCTCCTTTTGTGTCTGTCAGATGCAAGGTCAGTAACAACAACAACAACAACAAAAACAATAACCACCACAGTGACCAAGCAACAAGGGCAGCGAAAGGGGAACAAATGGAGTGCAGGAGCTGTGGATTATTCGTGGCGTAGGCACTCAGCTGTGGCAATAACCCCTTGAGGCAATCAATCCATACATGAAGATGTAATACAGGTAACAGAGACATATATGTCCCTGTGTGTTTCCACTGAGTTAATGTAAATGCACTTTTATTGACTTCTTCATTTATTTATTACCTTGCCACGAGAATTTCTTTTCATTGCTAAAAAAAAGTGTCCCATCAAGGGTACCAGGTGGTGCCACACCCAGTTAAGCACTCATGTTACAATGCAGGAGGACTGGGCTTCAACACCCTGGTTCCCACATGCCAGGGGAAATCTTTACAAGTGGTGCGGAAGTGCTGCAGTTGTCTCTCTCTGTGTCTCAAACTCTCTCTACCTCCCTTCCCTCTCAATTCCTGTCTATTTATTCCAGTGAATAATCAAGAAAATAGAAAGTAAAAAAAGAAAAAGGAAAAGGAAATATTCCACGACTTCAAATGGGTTAATCAGGACAATGCTTTCCTTGTTAAGATCCTCACAGCATTCCATATGCAGAAAGGCAAAGACGCCATGTATTTTTTAACCCAGTTTTTATATTTATTTATTTATTTATTTAGGTGCTTATTCATTTTTGTTATTGATGAATTAATGTTTTACATTTTACATTGACTAGGGATCTGACACCAGCGGACTCCAGTACCCCTATATGGTACTCTGCCTCTACAAAACCGATCCATTGACCTGTCCATCCATCCATCCATCCACCCATACATCTATCCATCCATTCATAGATACATCCATCCATCCATCCATCCATCCATCCATCCACCAGTCAACCAAGCTAAGTACAAAAGGAGATCTCTCCTTGAATGGTGAGGAGAAACAACGATGCATAGGTAGGTTGCAAAGGCCCAGTTTGGCTGAATAGGGCAGAGGGGCTGAACCAGGCAATGTGTTGGGGCGTGTGGGTTTGGGTGGGATGAGCCGGAGACCCTGTGAGCTGGGTCACATTAGGGGCAGGCAGGGGGTGGAAGGGGTTGCGAACAGCTGTCACTGGAGAAGCATCACAAGTGCTGGAGCTGGTGAGCAGGGCACCTGGAAGAGAGGACAGACAAAGGAGAGAAGCAAAGTGCGGAGGAGAGGAGAGGGGAGAGGATGGTGAGGACAGGAGAGGACAGGAGAGGACAGGATTAGAGGGGACCTGAGAAACCTACCTGGACAAAGGCAGCATACGGACATCCAGGAAGGCAGGCAGGCATGCAGGCAGCTCTGGCCTGGGCTCCCAGGATCCCGGGCGCACCTCCACCTGTCTTCTCTTGGCTGCCAGCCCTGAGGTCCCTCGTCGATCAGCACTGTCTTCCCATCCTTCCGTCCCTCTGTGCCAGGGCCCAGGCGTCTGGGCGCTGTTGCCTGACCTAGTGGCAGGGCAGTTGGGCTGCCCAGTGCCAGTGTGGCCAGCACAGATTGCCAGGGGCTAGGACATCACAGAGGGCTCATGTGGTTGCTAGGCCATGGGGACCCCGCCCATCCAGTTGACCAGCAGCCATGACCCCCACGCTGAACTTGACCTGAGGGGTGGTGGCCAGCCACCAGAGCCAGAGCCCCAGGCCAAAGCAGGTGCTGGTCGGCCGGGCCAAGGGGCTATGTGCAGATTGGTGTGTGTCTGGGCATGGGGCTGGCATCTGACAGTCCAGGGCGGGGGACCAAGGTCCGCCAGGCCCCTGTCCCACCATGTGCACTGACACACAGTCTTGCTGACTGACTGACAGTCCCCGCCCCAGAGATACCCACACCAAGTCCCTGGGTGCCCTGAGCTGCCCCTGAGGGTTGGTGGGTGCCTGCCTGGACACATGCCTCCGTAATGGAGGCCTCTATTAATCCCGTTGCCTACTGACAGCTGCCCTCCTGCCCCTCCTCCTCCTCCTACGCCTTCTCCTCCTCCTCTTCCTACTCTTCCTCCTCCTCTTTCTCCTCCTCCTCCTCCACCCCCTCCTCCTCTTCCTCATCCTCAGATGGACTCACTCAGGGCCCTTGGCCTAGGCAAGCCAGGGCTGCTGCTCTGGCTTCTGCAGCTTCTATCCAGTGGGGGGGGTGTAGGAATCTGTTCCTGTCAGTCCCTGATTCCTGGGACCTTCCATGCCTCCAGCTGCCCCCACTCTCTAGTCCTGACCCCTCCTCAAGGATGCCCCCTTTCCCCTTACCCTCTGTCCCCCAGCTCCCAACTAACATCTACTGTGTTCCTCCCTGCGCTACTTTACTGCCACCCTGCTTCTGCCCTTCAGCCCTGAGGGCCCAAGGCCAGCCCAGCTGCCATCTCACCATACAGCAGGGGGACCTGCCCTAACGCCCTGCCACCACACCCACACACACAGCCCTGCACACACTCCTGGGCTCCCCTGCCTGCAGCCTGCCTCTCAAACAGTCTCCTTCTGCCCCCTAGCCCCCTTACAGCCTCTGCCACGGACCCCCACAGACACCTGGGCATGAGCAGTGCAGACATGCAAACAGCTCCCCTCCCCCCCACTCCAGTTGCTCCAAGGTTGTCAAGAGTCTTTTTTTCATGCTGTAGGGGAGGGAGTTGAGACAGTCCAATGTCCTGGGGAGCAAGAACTGCAAACAGTCCATCTACAATGCAACATTTGGGTCTCAGGCCACCCAATCCCTAGTGCGCTGTGCAGACCTTTGACTGGCAAAAACACCCCATCTGAGTGTGAGATCTGGCTGGGCTAGTGGCTCTTTCTGTGGACTAAGAGACAGACAGACAGAGTTTTCAGGTTCAAAACCTATACTTCCCAGAAGATGGTCATTCACTTCGGTAAAAAAAAAAAAAAAAAAAAAAAGGCTTTTTATTTTTTTTCCCCCTGCCTGGGTAACCTGTCTCCTGCCTGTTTCAAAGTGAAAAAAGGGAAAAATCTTTTTTGGAGGGAAAAGGACCAAAATGCTGGCAGGTGGACTCCGTGGAAGGTGGATGGGGAGTTGCTCCTGCCCTGGCACTAGAGCCCCAGCTGCTGTTCCAGGTGCTCTCTGATAACAGAGATCTCCGTGTGTCGTGTCATGACACTGTCTCCAGGACTGACCCTCAGGATAATGAGGATTCAAAACGAGGCAGGTGATACTGCCTTCAAAAGTAAATCCAGGGAGGTTTGGCGGTATGTCAGAGGGTTAAGGGCTTGTGGCGCTCACGAATAGAGGGGACAGGTGGAAGGATTTGGGGTCTGGCCCCCAGACCACCACCTGCAGGGGAGTCGCTTTACAGGGGGTGAAGCAGGTCTTTAGGAGCTCTATCTTTCTCTCCCACCCTGTATTTCCTCTGCTCTCTCCTTTTGTGTCTGTCAGATGCAAGGTCAGTAACAACAACAACAACAACAAAAACAATAACCACCACAGTGACCAAGCAACAAGGGCAGCGAAAGGGGAACAAATGGAGTGCAGGAGCTGTGGATTATTCGTGGCGTAGGCACTCAGCTGTGGCAATAACCCCTTGAGGCAATCAATCCATACATGAAGATGTAATACAGGTAACAGAGACATATATGTCCCTGTGTGTTTCCACTGAGTTAATGTAAATGCACTTTTATTGACTTCTTCATTTATTTATTACCTTGCCACGAGAATTTCTTTTCATTGCTAAAAAAAAGTGTCCCATCAAGGGTACCAGGTGGTGCCACACCCAGTTAAGCACTCATGTTACAATGCAGGAGGACTGGGCTTCAACACCCTGGTTCCCACATGCCAGGGGAAATCTTTACAAGTGGTGCGGAAGTGCTGCAGTTGTCTCTCTCTGTGTCTCAAACTCTCTCTACCTCCCTTCCCTCTCAATTCCTGTCTATTTATTCCAGTGAATAATCAAGAAAATAGAAAGTAAAAAAAGAAAAAGGAAAAGGAAATATTCCACGACTTCAAATGGGTTAATCAGGACAATGCTTTCCTTGTTAAGATCCTCACAGCATTCCATATGCAGAAAGGCAAAGACGCCATGTATTTTTTAACCCAGTTTTTATATTTATTTATTTATTTATTTAGGTGCTTATTCATTTTTGTTATTGATGAATTAATGTTTTACATTTTACATTGACTAGGGATCTGACACCAGCGGACTCCAGTACCCCTATATGGTACTCTGCCTCTACAAAACCGATCCATTGACCTGTCCATCCATCCATCCATCCACCCATACATCTATCCATCCATTCATAGATACATCCATCCATCCATCCATCCATCCATCCATCCACCAGTCAACCAAGCTAAGTACAAAAGGAGATCTCTCCTTGAATGGTGAGGAGAAACAACGATGCATAGGTAGGTTGCAAAGGCCCAGTTTGGCTGAATAGGGCAGAGGGGCTGAACCAGGCAATGTGTTGGGGCGTGTGGGTTTGGGTGGGATGAGCCGGAGACCCTGTGAGCTGGGTCACATTAGGGGCAGGCAGGGGGTGGAAGGGGTTGCGAACAGCTGTCACTGGAGAAGCATCACAAGTGCTGGAGCTGGTGAGCAGGGCACCTGGAAGAGAGGACAGACAAAGGAGAGAAGCAAAGTGCGGAGGAGAGGAGAGGGGAGAGGATGGTGAGGACAGGAGAGGACAGGAGAGGACAGGATTAGAGGGGACCTGAGAAACCTACCTGGACAAAGGCAGCATACGGACATCCAGGAAGGCAGGCAGGCATGCAGGCAGCTCTGGCCTGGGCTCCCAGGATCCCGGGCGCACCTCCACCTGTCTTCTCTTGGCTGCCAGCCCTGAGGTCCCTCGTCGATCAGCACTGTCTTCCCATCCTTCCGTCCCTCTGTGCCAGGGCCCAGGCGTCTGGGCGCTGTTGCCTGACCTAGTGGCAGGGCAGTTGGGCTGCCCAGTGCCAGTGTGGCCAGCACAGATTGCCAGGGGCTAGGACATCACAGAGGGCTCATGTGGTTGCTAGGCCATGGGGACCCCGCCCATCCAGTTGACCAGCAGCCATGACCCCCACGCTGAACTTGACCTGAGGGGTGGTGGCCAGCCACCAGAGCCAGAGCCCCAGGCCAAAGCAGGTGCTGGTCGGCCGGGCCAAGGGGCTATGTGCAGATTGGTGTGTGTCTGGGCATGGGGCTGGCATCTGACAGTCCAGGGCGGGGGACCAAGGTCCGCCAGGCCCCTGTCCCACCATGTGCACTGACACACAGTCTTGCTGACTGACTGACAGTCCCCGCCCCAG
This sequence comes from Erinaceus europaeus, assembly GCF_950295315.1. Classification (NCBI taxonomy): domain Eukaryota; kingdom Metazoa; phylum Chordata; class Mammalia; order Eulipotyphla; family Erinaceidae; genus Erinaceus; species Erinaceus europaeus. The sequence goes on along the minus strand of NW_026647124.1, from coordinate 448,578 downwards.
AGATACCCACACCAAGTCCCTGGGTGCCCTGAGCTGCCCCTGAGGGTTGGTGGGTGCCTGCCTGGACACATGCCTCCGTAATGGAGGCCTCTATTAATCCCGTTGCCTACTGACAGCTGCCCTCCTGCCCCTCCTCCTCCTCCTACGCCTTCTCCTCCTCCTCTTCCTACTCTTCCTCCTCCTCTTTCTCCTCCTCCTCCTCCACCCCCTCCTCCTCTTCCTCATCCTCAGATGGACTCACTCAGGGCCCTTGGCCTAGGCAAGCCAGGGCTGCTGCTCTGGCTTCTGCAGCTTCTATCCAGTGGGGGGGTGTAGGAATCTGTTCCTGTCAGTCCCTGATTCCTGGGACCTTCCATGCCTCCAGCTGCCCCCACTCTCTAGTCCTGACCCCTCCTCAAGGATGCCCCCTTTCCCCTTACCCTCTGTCCCCCAGCTCCCAACTAACATCTACTGTGTTCCTCCCTGCGCTACTTTACTGCCACCCTGCTTCTGCCCTTCAGCCCTGAGGGCCCAAGGCCAGCCCAGCTGCCATCTCACCATACAGCAGGGGGACCTGCCCTAACGCCCTGCCACCACACCCACACACACAGCCCTGCACACACTCCTGGGCTCCCCTGCCTGCAGCCTGCCTCTCAAACAGTCTCCTTCTGCCCCCTAGCCCCCTTACAGCCTCTGCCACGGACCCCCACAGACACCTGGGCATGAGCAGTGCAGACATGCAAACAGCTCCCCTCCCCCCCACTCCAGTTGCTCCAAGGTTGTCAAGAGTCTTTTTTTCATGCTGTAGGGGAGGGAGTTGAGACAGTCCAATGTCCTGGGGAGCCTGAACTGCAAACAGTCCATCTACAATGTAACATTTGGGTCTCAGGACGCCCAATCCCTAGTGCGCTGTGCAGACCTTTGACTGGCAAAAACACCCCATCTGAGTGTGAGATCTGGCTGGGCTAGTGGCTCTTTCTGTGGACTAAGAGACAGACAGACAGAGTTTTCAGGTTCAAAACCTATACATCCCAGAAGATGGTCATTCACTTCGGTAAAAAAAAAAAAAAAAAAAAAAAAAAAAAAAAGGCTTTTTATTTTTTTCCCCCTGCCTGGGTAACCTGTCTCCTGCCTGTTTCAAAGTGAAAAAAGGGAAAAATCTTTTTTGGAGGGAAAAGGACCAAAATGCTGGCAGGTGGACTCCGTGGAAGGTGGATGGGGAGTTGCTCCTGCCCTGGCACTAGAGCCCCAGCTGCTGTTCCAGGTGCTCTCTGATAACAGAGATCTCCGTGTGTCGTGTCATGACACTGTCTCCAGGACTGACCCTCAGGATAATGAGGATTCAAAACGAGGCAGGTGATACTGCCTTCAAAAGTAAATCCAGGGAGGTTTGGCGGTATGTCAGAGGGTTAAGGGCTTGTGGCGCTCACGAATAGAGGGGACAGGTGGAAGGATTTGGGGTCTGGCCCCCAGACCGCCACCTGCAGGGGAGTCGCTTTACAGGGGGTGAAGCAGGTCTTTAGGAGCTCTATCTTTCTCTCCCACCCTGTATTTCCTCTGCTCTCTCCTTTTGTGTCTGTCAGATGCAAGGTCAGTAACAACAACAACAACAACAAAAACAATAACCACCACAGTGACCAAGCAACAAGGGCAGCGAAAGGGGAACAAATGGAGTGCAGGAGCTGTGGATTATTCGTGGCGTAGGCACTCAGCTGTGGCAATAACCCCTTGAGGCAATCAATCCATACATGAAGATGTAATACAGGTAACAGAGACGTATATGTCCCTGTGTGTTTCCACTGAGTTAATGTAAATGCACTTTTATTGACTTCTTCATTTATTTATTACCTTGCCACGAGAATTTCTTTTCATTGCTAAAAAAAAGTGTCCCATCAAGGGTACCAGGTGGTGCCACACCCAGTTAAGCACTCATGTTACAATGCAGGAGGACTGGGCTTCAACACCCTGGTTCCCACATGCCAGGGGAAATCTTTACAAGTGGTGCGGAAGTGCTGCAGTTGTCTCTCTCTGTGTCTCAAACTCTCTCTACCTCCCTTCCCTCTCAATTCCTGTCTATTTATTCCAGTGAATAATCAAGAAAATAGAAAGTAAAAAAAGAAAAAGGAAAAGGAAATATTCCACGACTTCAAATGGGTTAATCAGGACAATGCTTTCCTTGTTAAGATCCTCACAGCATTCCATATGCAGAAAGGCAAAGACGCCATGTATTTTTTAACCCAGTTTTTATATTTATTTATTTATTTATTTAGGTGCTTATTCACTTTTGTTATTGATGAATTAATGTTTTACATTTGACATTGACTAGGGATCTGACACCAGCGGACTCCAGTACCCCTATATGGTACTCTGCCTCTACAAAACCGATCCATTGACCTGTCCATCCATCCATCCATCCACCCATACATCTATCCATCCATTCATACATACATACATACATCCATCCATCCATCCATCCATCCACCAGTCAACCAAGCTAAGTACAAAAGGAGATCTCTCCTTGAATGGTGAGGAGAAACAACGATGCATAGGTAGGTTGCAAAGGCCCAGTTTGGCTGAATAGGGCAGAGGGGCTGAACCAGGCAATGTGTTGGGGCGTGTGGGTTTGGGTGGGATGAGCCGGAGACCCTGTGAGCTGGGTCACATTAGGGGCAGGCAGGGGGTGGAAGGGGTTGCGAACAGCTGTCACTGGAGAAGCATCACAAGTGCTGGAGCTGGTGAGCAGGGCACCTGGAAGAGAGGACAGACAAAGGAGAGAAGCAAAGTGCGGAGGAGAGGAGAGGGGAGAGGATGGTGAGGACAGGAGAGGACAGGAGAGGACAGGATTAGAGGGGACCTGAGAAACCTACCTGGACAAAGGCAGCATACGGACATCCAGGAAGGCAGGCAGGCATGCAGGCAGCTCTGGCCTGGGCTCCCAGGATCCCGGGCGCACCTCCACCTGTCTTCTCTTGGCTGCCAGCCCTGAGGTCCCTCGTCGATCAGCACTGTCTTCCCATCCTTCCGTCCCTCTGTGCCAGGGCCCAGGCGTCTGGGCGCTGTTGCCTGACCTAGTGGCAGGGCAGTTGGGCTGCCCAGTGCCAGTGTGGCCAGCACAGATTGCCAGGGGCTAGGACATCACAGAGGGCTCATGTGGTTGCTAGGCCATGGGGACCCCGCCCATCCAGTTGACCAGCAGCCATGACCCCCACGCTGAACTTGACCTGAGGGGTGGTGGCCAGCCACCAGAGCCAGAGCCCCAGGCCAAAGCAGGTGCTGGTCGGCCGGGCCAAGGGGCTATGTGCAGATTGGTGTGTGTCTGGGCATGGGGCTGGCATCTGACAGTCCAGGGCGGGGGACCAAGGTCCGCCAGGCCCCTGTCCCACCATGTGCACTGACACACAGTCTTGCTGACTGACTGACAGTCCCCGCCCCAGAGATACCCACACCAAGTCCCTGGGTGCCCTGAGCTGCCCCTGAGGGTTGGTGGGTGCCTGCCTGGACACATGCCTCCGTAATGGAGGCCTCTATTAATCCCGTTGCCTACTGACAGCTGCCCTCCTGCCCCTCCTCCTCCTCCTCCGCCTTCTCCTCCTCCTCTTCCTACTCTTCCTCCTCCTCTTTCTCCTCCTCCTCCTCCACCCCCTCCTCCTCTTCCTCATCCTCAGATGGACTCACTCAGGGCCCTTGGCCTAGGCAAGCCAGGGCTGCTGCTCTGGCTTCTGCAGCTTCTATCCAGTGGGGGGGGTGTAGGAATCTGTTCCTGTCAGTCCCTGATTCCTGGGACCTTCCATGCCTCCAGCTGCCCCCACTCTCTAGTCCTGACCCCTCCTCAAGGATGCCCCCTTTCCCCTTACCCTCTGTCCCCCAGCTCCCAACTAACATCTACTGTGTTCCTCCCTGCGCTACTTTACTGCCACCCTGCTTCTGCCCTTCAGCCCTGAGGGCCCAAGGCCAGCCCAGCTGCCATCTCACCATACAGCAGGGGGACCTGCCCTAACGCCCTGCCACCACACCCACACACACAGCCCTGCACACACTCCTGGGCTCCCCTGCCTGCAGCCTGCCTCTCAAACAGTCTCCTTCTGCCCCCTAGCCCCCTTACAGCCTCTGCCACGGACCCCCACAGACACCTGGGCATGAGCAGTGCAGACATGCAAACAGCTCCCCTCCCCCCCACTCCAGTTGCTCCAAGGTTGTCAAGAGTCTTTTTTTCATGCTGTAGGGGAGGGAGTTGAGACAGTCCAATGTCCTGGGGAGCCTGAACTGCAAACAGTCCATCTACAATGTAACATTTGGGTCTCAGGACGCCCAATCCCTAGTGCGCTGTGCAGACCTTTGACTGGCAAAAACACCCCATCTGAGTGTGAGATCTGGCTGGGCTAGTGGCTCTTTCTGTGGACTAAGAGACAGACAGACAGAGTTTTCAGGTTCAAAACCTATACATCCCAGAAGATGGTCATTCACTTCGGTAAAAAAAAAAAAAAAAAAAAAAAAAAAAAAAAAAAAAAAAGGCTTTTTATTTTTTTCCCCCTGCCTGGGTAACCTGTCTCCTGCCTGTTTCAAAGTGAAAAAAGGGAAAAATCTTTTTTGGAGGGAAAAGGACCAAAATGCTGGCAGGTGGACTCCGTGGAAGGTGGATGGGGAGTTGCTCCTGCCCTGGCACTAGAGCCCCAGCTGCTGTTCCAGGTGCTCTCTGATAACAGAGATCTCCGTGTGTCGTGTCATGACACTGTCTCCAGGACTGACCCTCAGGATAATGAGGATTCAAAACGAGGCAGGTGATACTGCCTTCAAAAGTAAATCCAGGGAGGTTTGGCGGTATGTCAGAGGGTTAAGGGCTTGTGGCGCTCACGAATAGAGGGGACAGGTGGAAGGATTTGGGGTCTGGCCCCCAGACCGCCACCTGCAGGGGAGTCGCTTTACAGGGGGTGAAGCAGGTCTTTAGGAGCTCTATCTTTCTCTCCCACCCTGTATTTCCTCTGCTCTCTCCTTTTGTGTCTGTCAGATGCAAGGTCAGTAACAACAACAACAACAACAAAAACAATAACCACCACAGTGACCAAGCAACAAGGGCAGCGAAAGGGGAACAAATGGAGTGCAGGAGCTGTGGATTATTCGTGGCGTAGGCACTCAGCTGTGGCAATAACCCCTTGAGGCAATCAATCCATACATGAAGATGTAATACAGGTAACAGAGACGTATATGTCCCTGTGTGTTTCCACTGAGTTAATGTAAATGCACTTTTATTGACTTCTTCATTTATTTATTACCTTGCCACGAGAATTTCTTTTCATTGCTAAAAAAAAGTGTCCCATCAAGGGTACCAGGTGGTGCCACACCCAGTTAAGCACTCATGTTACAATGCAGGAGGACTGGGCTTCAACACCCTGGTTCCCACATGCCAGGGGAAATCTTTACAAGTGGTGCGGAAGTGCTGCAGTTGTCTCTCTCTGTGTCTCAAACTCTCTCTACCTCCCTTCCCTCTCAATTCCTGTCTATTTATTCCAGTGAATAATCAAGAAAATAGAAAGTAAAAAAAGAAAAAGGAAAAGGAAATATTCCACGACTTCAAATGGGTTAATCAGGACAATGCTTTCCTTGTTAAGATCCTCACAGCATTCCATATGCAGAAAGGCAAAGACGCCATGTATTTTTTAACCCAGTTTTTATATTTATTTATTTATTTATTTAGGTGCTTATTCATTTTTGTTATTGATGAATTAATGTTTTACATTTGACATTGACTAGGGATCTGACACCAGCGGACTCCAGTACCCCTATATGGTACTCTGCCTCTACAAAACCGATCCATTGACCTGTCCATCCATCCATCCATCCACCCATACATCTATCCATCCATTCATACATACATACATACATCCATCCATCCATCCATCCATCCACCAGTCAACCAAGCTAAGTACAAAAGGAGATCTCTCCTTGAATGGTGAGGAGAAACAACGATGCATAGGTAGGTTGCAAAGGCCCAGTTTGGCTGAATAGGGCAGAGGGGCTGAACCAGGCAATGTGTTGGGGCGTGTGGGTTTGGGTGGGATGAGCCGGAGACCCTGTGAGCTGGGTCACATTAGGGGCAGGCAGGGGGTGGAAGGGGTTGCGAACAGCTGTCACTGGAGAAGCATCACAAGTGCTGGAGCTGGTGAGCAGGGCACCTGGAAGAGAGGACAGACAAAGGAGAGAAGCAAAGTGCGGAGGAGAGGAGAGGGGAGAGGATGGTGAGGACAGGAGAGGACAGGAGAGGACAGGATTAGAGGGGACCTGAGAAACCTACCTGGACAAAGGCAGCATACGGACATCCAGGAAGGCAGGCAGGCATGCAGGCAGCTCTGGCCTGGGCTCCCAGGATCCCGGGCGCACCTCCACCTGTCTTCTCTTGGCTGCCAGCCCTGAGGTCCCTCGTCGATCAGCACTGTCTTCCCATCCTTCCGTCCCTCTGTGCCAGGGCCCAGGCGTCTGGGCGCTGTTGCCTGACCTAGTGGCAGGGCAGTTGGGCTGCCCAGTGCCAGTGTGGCCAGCACAGATTGCCAGGGGCTAGGACATCACAGAGGGCTCATGTGGTTGCTAGGCCATGGGGACCCCGCCCATCCAGTTGACCAGCAGCCATGACCCCCACGCTGAACTTGACCTGAGGGGTGGTGGCCAGCCACCAGAGCCAGAGCCCCAGGCCAAAGCAGGTGCTGGTCGGCCGGGCCAAGGGGCTATGTGCAGATTGGTGTGTGTCTGGGCATGGGGCTGGCATCTGACAGTCCAGGGCGGGGGACCAAGGTCCGCCAGGCCCCTGTCCCACCATGTGCACTGACACACAGTCTTGCTGACTGACTGACAGTCCCCGCCCCAGAGATACCCACACCAAGTCCCTGGGTGCCCTGAGCTGCCCCTGAGGGTTGGTGGGTGCCTGCCTGGACACATGCCTCCGTAATGGAGGCCTCTATTAATCCCGTTGCCTACTGACAGCTGCCCTCCTGCCCCTCCTCCTCCTCCTCCGCCTTCTCCTCCTCCTCTTCCTACTCTTCCTCCTCCTCTTTCTCCTCCTCCTCCTCCACCCCCTCCTCCTCTTCCTCATCCTCAGATGGACTCACTCAGGGCCCTTGGCCTAGGCAAGCCAGGGCTGCTGCTCTGGCTTCTGCAGCTTCTATCCAGTGGGGGGGGGTGTAGGAATCTGTTCCTGTCAGTCCCTGATTCCTGGGACCTTCCATGCCTCCAGCTGCCCCCACTCTCTAGTCCTGACCCCTCCTCAAGGATGCCCCCTTTCCCCTTACCCTCTGTCCCCCAGCTCCCAACTAACATCTACTGTGTTCCTCCCTGCGCTACTTTACTGCCACCCTGCTTCTGCCCTTCAGCCCTGAGGGCCCAAGGCCAGCCCAGCTGCCATCTCACCATACAGCAGGGGGACCTGCCCTAACGCCCTGCCACCACACCCACACACACAGCCCTGCACACACTCCTGGGCTCCCCTGCCTGCAGCCTGCCTCTCAAACAGTCTCCTTCTGCCCCCTAGCCCCCTTACAGCCTCTGCCACGGACCCCCACAGACACCTGGGCATGAGCAGTGCAGACATGCAAACAGCTCCCCTCCCCCCCACTCCAGTTGCTCCAAGGTTGTCAAGAGTCTTTTTTTCATGCTGTAGGGGAGGGAGTTGAGACAGTCCAATGTCCTGGGGAGCAAGAACTGCAAACAGTCCATCTACAATGCAACATTTGGGTCTCAGGCCGCCCAATCCCTAGTGCGCTGTGCAGACCTTTGACTGGCAAAAACACCCCATCTGAGTGTGAGATCTGGCTGGGCTAGTGGCTCTTTCTGTGGACTAAGAGACAGACAGACATTGTTTTCAGGTTCAAAACCTATACTTCCCAGAAGATGGTCATTCACTTCGGTAAAAAAAAAAAAAAAAAAAAAAAAAAAGGCTTTTTATTTTTTTCCCCCTGCCTGGGTAACCTGTCTCCTGCCTGTTTCAAAGTGAAAAAAGGGAAAAATCTTTTTTGGAGGGAAAAGGACCAAAATGCTGGCAGGTGGACTCCGTGGAAGGTGGATGGGGAGTTGCTCCTGCCCTGGCACTAGAGCCCCAGCTGCTGTTCCAGGTGCTCTCTGATAACAGAGATCTCCGTGTGTCGTGTCATGACACTGTCTCCAGGACTGACCCTCAGGATAATGAGGATTCAAAACGAGGCAGGTGATACTGCCTTCAAAAGTAAATCCAGGGAGGTTTGGCGGTATGTCAGAGGGTTAAGGGCTTGTGGCGCTCACGAATAGAGGGGACAGGTGGAAGGATTTGGGGTCTGGCCCCCAGACCGCCACCTGCAGGGGAGTCGCTTTACAGGGGGTGAAGCGGGTCTTTAGGAGCTCTATCTTTCTCTCCCACCCTGTATTTCCTCTGCTCTCTCCTTTTGTGTCTGTCAGATGCAAGGTCAGTAACAACAACAACAACAACAAAAACAATAACCACCACAGTGACCAAGCAACAAGGGCAGCGAAAGGGGAACAAATGGAGTGCAGGAGCTGTGGATTATTCGTGGCGTAGGCACTCAGCTGTGGCAATAACCCCTTGAGGCAATCAATCCATACATGAAGATGTAATACAGGTAACAGAGACGTATATGTCCCTGTGTGTTTCCACTGAGTTAATGTAAATGCACTTTTATTGACTTCTTCATTTATTTATTACCTTGCCACGAGAATTTCTTTTCATTGCTAAAAAAAAGTGTCCCATCAAGGGTACCAGGTGGTGCCACACCCAGTTAAGCACTCATGTTACAATGCAGGAGGACTGGGCTTCAACACCCTGGTTCCCACACGCCAGGGGAAATCTTTACAAGTGGTGCGGAAGTGCTGCAGTTGTCTCTCTCTGTGTCTCAAACTCTCTCTACCTCCCTTCCCTCTCAATTCCTGTCTATTTATTCCAGTGAATAATCAAGAAAATAGAAAGTAAAAAAAGAAAAAGGAAAAGGAAATATTCCACGACTTCAAATGGGTTAATCAGGACAATGCTTTCCTTGTTAAGATCCTCACAGCATTCCATATGCAGAAAGGCAAAGACGCCATGTATTTTTTAACCCAGTTTTTATATTTATTTATTTATTTATTTAGGTGCTTATTCATTTTTGTTATTGATGAATTAATGTTTTACATTTGACATTGACTAGGGATCTGACACCAGCGGACTCCAGTACCCCTATATGGTACTCTGCCTCTACAAAACCGATCCATTGACCTGTCCATCCATCCATCCATCCACCCATACATCTATCCATCCATTCATACATACATACATACATCCATCCATCCATCCATCCATCCATCCACCAGTCAACCAAGCTAAGTACAAAAGGAGATCTCTCCTTGAATGGTGAGGAGAAACAACGATGCATAGGTAGGTTGCAAAGGCCCAGTTTGGCTGAATAGGGCAGAGGGGCTGAACCAGGCAATGTGTTGGGGCGTGTGGGTTTGGGTGGGATGAGCCGGAGACCCTGTGAGCTGGGTCACATTAGGGGCAGGCAGGGGGTGGAAGGGGTTGCGAACAGCTGTCACTGGAGAAGCATCACAAGTGCTGGAGCTGGTGAGCAGGGCACCTGGAAGAGAGGACAGACAAAGGAGAGAAGCAAAGTGCGGAGGAGAGGAGAGGGGAGAGGATGGTGAGGACAGGAGAGGACAGGAGAGGACAGGATTAGAGGGGACCTGAGAAACCTACCTGGACAAAGGCAGCATACGGACATCCAGGAAGGCAGGCAGGCATGCAGGCAGCTCTGGCCTGGGCTCCCAGGATCCCGGGCGCACCTCCACCTGTCTTCTCTTGGCTGCCAGCCCTGAGGTCCCTCGTCGATCAGCACTGTCTTCCCATCCTTCCGTCCCTCTGTGCCAGGGCCCAGGCGTCTGGGCGCTGTTGCCTGACCTAGTGGCAGGGCAGTTGGGCTGCCCAGTGCCAGTGTGGCCAGCACAGATTGCCAGGGGCTAGGACATCACAGAGGGCTCATGTGGTTGCTAGGCCATGGGGACCCCGCCCATCCAGTTGACCAGCAGCCATGACCCCCACGCTGAACTTGACCTGAGGGGTGGTGGCCAGCCACCAGAGCCAGAGCCCCAGGCCAAAGCAGGTGCTGGTCGGCCGGGCCAAGGGGCTATGTGCAGATTGGTGTGTGTCTGGGCATGGGGCTGGCATCTGACAGTCCAGGGCGGGGGACCAAGGTCCGCCAGGCCCCTGTCCCACCATGTGCACTGACACACAGTCTTGCTGACTGACTGACAGTCCCCGCCCCAGAGATACCCACACCAAGTCCCTGGGTGCCCTGAGCTGCCCCTGAGGGTTGGTGGGTGCCTGCCTGGACACATGCCTCCGTAATGGAGGCCTCTATTAATCCCGTTGCCTACTGACAGCTGCCCTCCTGCCCCTCCTCCTCCTCCTCCGCCTTCTCCTCCTCCTCTTCCTACTCTTCCTCCTCCTCTTTCTCCTCCTCCTCCTCCACCCCCTCCTCCTCTTCCTCATCCTCAGATGGACTCACTCAGGGCCCTTGGCCTAGGCAAGCCAGGGCTGCTGCTCTGGCTTCTGCAGCTTCTATCCAGTGGGGGGGGTGTAGGAATCTGTTCCTGTCAGTCCCTGATTCCTGGGACCTTCCATGCCTCCAGCTGCCCCCACTCTCTAGTCCTGACCCCTCCTCAAGGATGCCCCCTTTCCCCTTACCCTCTGTCCCCCAGCTCCCAACTAACATCTACTGTGTTCCTCCCTGCGCTACTTTACTGCCACCCTGCTTCTGCCCTTCAGCCCTGAGGGCCCAAGGCCAGCCCAGCTGCCATCTCACCATACAGCAGGGGGACCTGCCCTAACGCCCTGCCACCACACCCACACACACAGCCCTGCACACACTCCTGGGCTCCCCTGCCTGCAGCCTGCCTCTCAAACAGTCTCCTTCTGCCCCCTAGCCCCCTTACAGCCTCTGCCACGGACCCCCACAGACACCTGGGCATGAGCAGTGCAGACATGCAAACAGCTCCCCTCCCCCCCACTCCAGTTGCTCCAAGGTTGTCAAGAGTCTTTTTTTCATGCTGTAGGGGAGGGAGTTGAGACAGTCCAATGTCCTGGGGAGCAAGAACTGCAAACAGTCCATCTACAATGCAACATTTGGGTCTCAGGCCGCCCAATCCCTAGTGCGCTGTGCAGACCTTTGACTGGCAAAAACACCCCATCTGAGTGTGAGATCTGGCTGGGCTAGTGGCTCTTTCTGTGGACTAAGAGACAGACAGACAGAGTTTTCAGGTTCAAAACCTATACTTCCCAGAAGATGGTCATTCACTTCGGTAAAAAAAAAAAAAAAAAAAAAAAAAAAGGCTTTTTATTTTTTTCCCCCTGCCTGGGTAACCTGTCTCCTGCCTGTTTCAAAGTGAAAAAAGGGAAAAATCTTTTTTGGAGGGAAAAGGACCAAAATGCTGGCAGGTGGACTCCGTGGAAGGTGGATGGGGAGTTGCTCCTGCCCTGGCACTAGAGCCCCAGCTGCTGTTCCAGGTGCTCTCTGATAACAGAGATCTCCGTGTGTCGTGTCATGACACTGTCTCCAGGACTGACCCTCAGGATAATGAGGATTCAAAACGAGGCAGGTGATACTGCCTTCAAAAGTAAATCCAGGGAGGTTTGGCGGTATGTCAGAGGGTTAAGGGCTTGTGGCGCTCACGAATAGAGGGGACAGGTGGAAGGATTTGGGGTCTGGCCCCCAGACCGCCACCTGCAGGGGAGTCGCTTTACAGGGGGTGAAGCGGGTCTTTAGGAGCTCTATCTTTCTCTCCCACCCTGTATTTCCTCTGCTCTCTCCTTTTGTGTCTGTCAGATGCAAGGTCAGTAACAACAACAACAACAACAAAAACAATAACCACCACAGTGACCAAGCAACAAGGGCAGCGAAAGGGGAACAAATGGAGTGTAGGAGCTGTGGATTATTCGTGGCGTAGGCACTCAGCTGTGGCAATAACCCCTTGAGGCAATCAATCCATACATGAAGATGTAATACAGGTAACAGAGACGTATATGTCCCTGTGTGTTTCCACTGAGTTAATGTAAATGCACTTTTATTGACTTCTTCATTTATTTATTACCTTGCCACGAGAATTTCTTTTCATTGCTAAAAAAAAGTGTCCCATCAAGGGTACCAGGTGGTGCCACACCCAGTTAAGCACTCATGTTACAATGCAGGAGGACTGGGCTTCAACACCCTGGTTCCCACATGCCAGGGGAAATCTTTACAAGTGGTGCGGAAGTGCTGCAGTTGTCTCTCTCTGTGTCTCAAACTCTCTCTACCTCCCTTCCCTCTCAATTCCTGTCTATTTATTCCAGTGAATAATCAAGAAAATAGAAAGTAAAAAAAGAAAAAGGAAAAGGAAATATTCCACGACTTCAAATGGGTTAATCAGGACAATGCTTTCCTTGTTAAGATCCTCACAGCATTCCATATGCAGAAAGGCAAAGACGCCATGTATTTTTTAACCCAGTTTTTATATTTATTTATTTATTTATTTAGGTGCTTATTCATTTTTGTTATTGATGAATTAATGTTTTACATTTGACATTGACTAGGGATCTGACACCAGCGGACTCCAGTACCCCTATATGGTACTCTGCCTCTACAAAACCGATCCATTGACCTGTCCATCCATCCATCCATCCACCCATACATCTATCCATCCATTCATACATACATCCATCCATCCATCCATCCATCCATCCATCCACCAGTCAACCAAGCTAAGTACAAAAGGAGATCTCTCCTTGAATGGTGAGGAGAAACAACGATGCATAGGTAGGTTGCAAAGGCCCAGTTTGGCTGAATAGGGCAGAGGGGCTGAACCAGGCAATGTGTTGGGGCGTGTGGGTTTGGGTGGGATGAGCCGGAGACCCTGTGAGCTGGGTCACATTAGGGGCAGGCAGGGGGTGGAAGGGGTTGCGAACAGCTGTCACTGGAGAAGCATCACAAGTGCTGGAGCTGGTGAGCAGGGCACCTGGAAGAGAGGACAGACAAAGGAGAGAAGCAAAGTGCGGAGGAGAGGAGAGGGGAGAGGATGGTGAGGACAGGAGAGGACAGGAGAGGACAGGATTAGAGGGGACCTGAGAAACCTACCTGGACAAAGGCAGCATACGGACATCCAGGAAGGCAGGCAGGCATGCAGGCAGCTCTGGCCTGGGCTCCCAGGATCCCGGGCGCACCTCCACCTGTCTTCTCTTGGCTGCCAGCCCTGAGGTCCCTCGTCGATCAGCACTGTCTTCCCGTCCTTCCGTCCCTCTGTGCCAGGGCCCAGGCGTCTGGGCGCTGTTGCCTGACCTAGTGGCAGGGCAGTTGGGCTGCCCAGTGCCAGTGTGGCCAGCACAGATTGCCAGGGGCTAGGACATCACAGAGGGCTCATGTGGTTGCTAGGCCATGGGGACCCCGCCCATCCAGTTGACCAGCAGCCATGACCCCCACGCTGAACTTGACCTGAGGGGTGGTGGCCAGCCACCAGAGCCAGAGCCCCAGGCCAAAGCAGGTGCTGGTCGGCCGGGCCAAGGGGCTATGTGCAGATTGGTGTGTGTCTGGGCATGGGGCTGGCATCTGACAGTCCAGGGCGGGGGACCAAGGTCCGCCAGGCCCCTGTCCCACCATGTGCACTGACACACAGTCTTGCTGACTGACTGACAGTCCCCGCCCCAGAGATACCCACACCAAGTCCCTGGGTGCCCTGAGCTGCCCCTGAGGGTTGGTGGGTGCCTGCCTGGACACATGCCTCCGTAATGGAGGCCTCTATTAATCCCCTTGCCTACTGACAGCTGCCCTCCTGCCCCTCCTCCTCCTCCTACGCCTTCTCCTCCTCCTCTTCCTACTCTTCCTCCTCCTCTTTCTCCTCCTCCTCCTCCACCCCCTCCTTCTCTTCCTCATCCTCAGATGGACTCACTCAGGGCCCTTGGCCTAGGCAAGCCAGGGCTGCTGCTCTGGCTTCTGCAGCTTCTATCCAGTGGGGGGGTGTAGGAATCTGTTCCTGTCAGTCCCTGATTCCTGGGACCTTCCATGCCTCCAGCTGCCCCCACTCTCTAGTCCTGACCCCTCCTCAAGGATGCCCCCTTTCCCCTTACCCTCTGTCCCCCAGCTCCCAACTAACATCTACTGTGTTCCTCCCTGCGCTACTTTACTGCCACCCTGCTTCTGCCCTTCAGCCCTGAGGGCCCAAGGCCAGCCCAGCTGCCATCTCACCATACAGCAGGGGGACCTGCCCTAACGCCCTGCCACCACACCCACACACACAGCCCTGCACACACTCCTGGGCTCCCCTGCCTGCAGCCTGCCTCTCAAACAGTCTCCTTCTGCCCCCTAGCCCCCTTACAGCCTCTGCCACGGACCCCCACAGACACCTGGGCATGAGCAGTGCAGACATGCAAACAGCTCCCCTCCCCCCCACTCCAGTTGCTCCAAGGTTGTCAAGAGTCTTTTTTTCATGCTGTAGGGGAGGGAGTTGAGACAGTCCAATGTCCTGGGGAGCAAGAACTGCAAACAGTCCATCTACAATGTAACATTTGGGTCTCAGGCCGCCCAATCCCTAGTGCGCTGTGCAGACCTTTGACTGGCAAAAACACCCCATCTGAGTGTGAGATCTGGCTGGGCTAGTGGCTCTTTCTGTGGACTAAGAGACAGACAGACAGAGTTTTCAGGTTCAAAACCTATACTTCCCAGAAGATGGTCATTCACTTCGGTAAAAAAAAAAAAAAAAAAAAAAAAAAAAGGCTTTTTATTTTTTTTCCCCCTGCCTGGGTAACCTGTCTCCTGCCTGTTTCAAAGTGAAAAAAGGGAAAAATCTTTTTTGGAGGGAAAAGGACCAAAATGCTGGCAGGTGGACTCCGTGGAAGGTGGATGGGGAGTTGCTCCTGCCCTGGCACTAGAGCCCCAGCTGCTGTTCCAGGTGCTCTCTGATAACAGAGATCTCCGTGTGTCGTGTCATGACACTGTCTCCAGGACTGACCCTCAGGATAATGAGGATTCAAAACGAGGCAGGTGATACTGCCTTCAAAAGTAAATCCAGGGAGGTTTGGCGGTATGTCAGAGGGTTAAGGGCTTGTGGCGCTCACGAATAGAGGGGACAGGTGGAAGGATTTGGGGTCTGGCCCCCAGACCGCCACCTGCAGGGGAGTCGCTTTACAGGGGGTGAAGCGGGTCTTTAGGAGCTCTATCTTTCTCTCCCACCCTGTATTTCCTCTGCTCTCTCCTTTTGTATCTGTCAGATGCAAGGTCAGTAACAACAACAACAACAACAAAAACAATAACCACCACAGTGACCAAGCAACAAGGGCAGCGAAAGGGGAACAAATGGAGTGCAGGAGCTGTGGATTATTCGTGGCGTAGGCACTCAGCTGTGGCAATAACCCCTTGAGGCAATCAATCCATACATGAAGATGTAATACAGGTAACAGAGACGTATATGTCCCTGTGTGTTTCCACTGAGTTAATGTAAATGCACTTTTATTGACTTCTTCATTTATTTATTACCTTGCCACGAGAATTTCTTTTCATTGCTAAAAAAAAGTGTCCCATCAAGGGTACCAGGTGGTGCCACACCCAGTTAAGCACTCATGTTACAATGCAGGAGGACTGGGCTTCAACACCCTGGTTCCCACATGCCAGGGGAAATCTTTACAAGTGGTGCGGAAGTGCTGCAGTTGTCTCTCTCTGTGTCTCAAACTCTCTCTACCTCCCTTCCCTCTCAATTCCTGTCTATTTATTCCAGTGAATAATCAAGAAAATAGAAAGTAAAAAAAGAAAAAGGAAAAGGAAATATTCCACGACTTCAAATGGGTTAATCAGGACAATGCTTTCCTTGTTAAGATCCTCACAGCATTCCATATGCAGAAAGGCAAAGACGCCATGTATTTTTTAACCCAGTTTTTATATTTATTTATTTATTTATTTAGGTGCTTATTCATTTTTGTTATTGATGAATTAATGTTTTACATTTGACATTGACTAGGGATCTGACACCAGCGGACTCCAGTACCCCTATATGGTACTCTGCCTCTACAAAACCCATCCATTGACCTGTCCATCCATCCATCCATCCACCCATACATCTATCCATCCATTCATACATACATCCATCCATCCATCCATCCATCCATCCATCCATCCATCCATCCATCCACCAGTCAACCAAGCTAAGTACAAAAGGAGATCTCTCCTTGAATGGTGAGGAGAAACAACGATGCATAGGTAGGTTGCAAAGGCCCAGTTTGGCTGAATAGGGCAGAGGGGCTGAACCAGGCAATGTGTTGGGGCGTGTGGGTTTGGGTGGGATGAGCCGGAGACCCTGTGAGCTGGGTCACATTAGGGGCAGGCAGGGGGTGGAAGGGGTTGCGAACAGCTGTCACTGGAGAAGCATCACAAGTGCTGGAGCTGGTGAGCAGGGCACCTGGAAGAGAGGACAGACAAAGGAGAGAAGCAAAGTGCGGAGGAGAGGAGAGGGGAGAGGATGGTGAGGACAGGAGAGGACAGGAGAGGACAGGATTAGAGGGGACCTGAGAAACCTACCTGGACAAAGGCAGCATACGGACATCCAGGAAGGCAGGCAGGCATGCAGGCAGCTCTGGCCTGGGCTCCCAGGATCCCGGGCGCACCTCCACCTGTCTTCTCTTGGCTGCCAGCCCTGAGGTCCCTTGTCGATCAGCACTGTCTTCCCATCCTTCCGTCCCTCTGTGCCAGGGCCCAGGCGTCTGGGCGCTGTTGCCTGACCTAGTGGCAGGGCAGTTGGGCTGCCCAGTGCCAGTGTGGCCAGCACAGATTGCCAGGGGCTAGGACATCACAGAGGGCTCATGTGGTTGCTAGGCCATGGGGACCCCGCCCATCCAGTTGACCAGCAGCCATGACCCCCACGCTGAACTTGACCTGAGGGGTGGTGGCCAGCCACCAGAGCCAGAGCCCCAGGCCAAAGCAGGTGCTGGTCGGCCGGGCCAAGGGGCTATGTGCAGATTGGTGTGTGTCTGGGCATGGGGCTGGCATCTGACAGTCCAGGGCGGGGGACCAAGGTCCGCCAGGCCCCTGTCCCACCATGTGCACTGACACACAGTCTTGCTGACTGACTGACAGTCCCCGCCCCAGAGATACCCACACCAAGTCCCTGGGTGCCCTGAGCTGCCCCTGAGGGTTGGTGGGTGCCTGCCTGGACACATGCCTCTGTAATGGAGGCCTCTATTAATCCCGTTGCCTACTGACAGCTGCCCTCCTGCCCCTCCTCCTCCTCCTACGCCTTCTCCTCCTCCTCTTCCTACTCTTCCTCCTCCTCTTTCTCCTCCTCCTCCTCCACCCCCTCCTCCTCTTCCTCATCCTCAGATGGACTCACTCAGGGCCCTTGGCCTAGGCAAGCCAGGGCTGCTGCTCTGGCTTCTGCAGCTTCTATCCAGTGGGGGGGTGTAGGAATCTGTTCCTGTCAGTCCCTGATTCCTGGGACCTTCCATGCCTCCAGCTGCCCCCACTCTCTAGTCCTGACCCCTCCTCAAGGATGCCCCCTTTCCCCTTACCCTCTGTCCCCCAGCTCCCAACTAACATCTACTGTGTTCCTCCCTGCGCTACTTTACTGCCACCCTGCTTCTGCCCTTCAGCCCTGAGGGCCCAAGGCCAGCCCAGCTGCCATCTCACCATACAGCAGGGGGACCTGCCCTAACGCCCTGCCACCACACCCACACACACAGCCCTGCACACACTCCTGGGCTCCCCTGCCTGCAGCCTGCCTCTCAAACAGTCTCCTTCTGCCCCCTAGCCCCCTTACAGCCTCTGCCACGGACCCCCACAGACACCTGGGCATGAGCAGTGCAGACATGCAAACAGCTCCCCTCCCCCCCACTCCAGTTGCTCCAAGGTTGTCAAGAGTCTTTTTTTCATGCTGTAGGGGAGGGAGTTGAGACAGTCCAATGTCCTGGGGAGCAAGAACTGCAAACAGTCCATCTACAATGTAACATTTGGGTCTCAGGCCGCCCAATCCCTAGTGCGCTGTGCAGACCTTTGACTGGCAAAAACACCCCATCTGAGTGTGAGATCTGGCTGGGCTAGTGGCTCTTTCTGTGGACTAAGAGACAGACAGACAGAGTTTTCAGGTTCAAAACCTATACTTCCCAGAAGATGGTCATTCACTTCGGTAAAAAAAAAAAAAAAAAAAAAAAAAAAAAAGGCTTTTTATTTTTTTTCCCCCTGCCTGGGTAACCTGTCTCCTGCCTGTTTCAAAGTGAAAAAAGGGAAAAATCTTTTTTGGAGGGAAAAGGACCAAAATGCTGGCAGGTGGACTCCGTGGAAGGTGGATGGGGAGTTGCTCCTGCCCTGGCACTAGAGCCCCAGCTGCTGTTCCAGGTGCTCTCTGATAACAGAGATCTCCGTGTGTCGTGTCATGACACTGTCTCCAGGACTGACCCTCAGGATAATGAGGATTCAAAACGAGGCAGGTGATACTGCCTTCAAAAGTAAATCCAGGGAGGTTTGGCGGTATGTCAGAGGGTTAAGGGCTTGTGGCGCTCACGAATAGAGGGGACAGGTGGAAGGATTTGGGGTCTGGCCCCCAGACCGCCACCTGCAGGGGAGTCGCTTTACAGGGGGTGAAGCGGGTCTTTAGGAGCTCTATCTTTCTCTCCCACCCTGTATTTCCTCTGCTCTCTCCTTTTGTGTCTGTCAGATGCAAGGTCAGTAACAACAACAACAACAACAAAAACAATAACCACCACAGTGACCAAGCAACAAGGGCAGCGAAAGGGGAACAAATGGAGTGCAGGAGCTGTGGATTATTCGTGGCGTAGGCACTCAGCTGTGGCAATAACCCCTTGAGGCAATCAATCCATACATGAAGATGTAATACAGGTAACAGAGACGTATATGTCCCTGTGTGTTTCCACTGAGTTAATGTAAATGCACTTTTATTGACTTCTTCATTTATTTATTACCTTGCCACGAGAATTTCTTTTCATTGCTAAAAAAAAGTGTCCCATCAAGGGTACCAGGTGGTGCCACACCCAGTTAAGCACTCATGTTACAATGCAGGAGGACTGGGCTTCAACACCCTGGTTCCCACATGCCAGGGGAAATCTTTACAAGTGGTGCGGAAGTGCTGCAGTTGTCTCTCTCTGTGTCTCAAACTCTCTCTACCTCCCTTCCCTCTCAATTCCTGTCTATTTATTCCAGTGAATAATCAAGAAAATAGAAAGTAAAAAAAGAAAAAGGAAAAGGAAATATTCCACGACTTCAAATGGGTTAATCAGGACAATGCTTTCCTTGTTAAGATCCTCACAGCATTCCATATGCAGAAAGGCAAAGACGCCATGTATTTTTTAACCCAGTTTTTATATTTATTTATTTATTTATTTAGGTGCTTATTCATTTTTGTTATTGATGAATTAATGTTTTACATTTGACATTGACTAGGGATCTGACACCAGCGGACTCCAGTACCCCTATATGGTACTCTGCCTCTACAAAACCCATCCATTGACCTGTCCATCCATCCATCCATCCACCCATACATCTATCCATCCATTCATACATACATACATCCATCCATCCATCCATCCATCCATCCACCAGTCAACCAAGCTAAGTACAAAAGGAGATCTCTCCTTGAATGGTGAGGAGAAACAACGATGCATAGGTAGGTTGCAAAGGCCCAGTTTGGCTGAATAGGGCAGAGGGGCTGAACCAGGGAATGTGTTGGGGCGTGTGGGTTTGGGTGGGATGAGCCGGAGACCCTGTGAGCTGGGTCACATTAGGGGCAGGCAGGGGGTGGAAGGGGTTGCGAACAGCTGTCACTGGAGAAGCATCACAAGTGCTGGAGCTGGTGAGCAGGGCACCTGGAAGAGAGGACAGACAAAGGAGAGAAGCAAAGTGCGGAGGAGAGGAGAGGGGAGAGGATGGTGAGGACAGGAGAGGACAGGAGAGGACAGGAGAGGACAGGATTAGAGGGGACCTGAGAAACCTACCTGGACAAAGGCAGCATACGGACATCCAGGAAGGCAGGCAGGCATGCAGGCAGCTCTGGCCTGGGCTCCCAGGATCCCGGGCGCACCTCCACCTGTCTTCTCTTGGCTGCCAGCCCTGAGGTCCCTCGTCGGTCAGCACTGTCTTCCCATCCTTCCGTCCCTCTGTGCCAGGGCCCAGGCGTCTGGGCGCTGTTGCCTGACCTAGTGGCAGGGCAGTTGGGCTGCCCAGTGCCAGTGTGGCCAGCACAGATTGCCAGGGGCTAGGACATCACAGAGGGCTCATGTGGTTGCTAGGCCATGGGGACCCCGCCCATCCAGTTGACCAGCAGCCATGACCCCCACGCTGAACTTGACCTGAGGGGTGGTGGCCAGCCACCAGAGCCAGAGCCCCAGGCCAAAGCAGGTGCTGGTCGGCCGGGCCAAGGGGCTATGTGCAGATTGGTGTGTGTCTGGGCATGGGGCTGGCATCTGACAGTCCAGGGCGGGGGACCAAGGTCCGCCAGGCCCCTGTCCCACCATGTGCACTGACACACAGTCTTGCTGACTGACTGACAGTCCCCGCCCCAGAGATACCCACACCAAGTCCCTGGGTGCCCTGAGCTGCCCCTGAGGGTTGGTGGGTGCCTGCCTGGACACATGCCTCCGTAATGGAGGCCTCTATTAATCCCGTTGCCTACTGACAGCTGCCCTCCTGCCCCTCCTCCTCCTCCTACGACTTCTCCTCCTCCTCTTCCTACTCTTCCTCCTCCTCTTTCTCCTCCTCCTCCTCTACCCCCTCCTCCTCTTCCTCATCCTCAGATGGACTCACTCAGGGCCCTTGGCCTAGGCAAGCCAGGGCTGCTGCTCTGGCTTCTGCAGCTTCTATCCAGTGGGGGGGTGTAGGAATCTGTTCCTGTCAGTCCCTGATTCCTGGGACCTTCCATGCCTCCAGCTGCCCCCACTCTCTAGTCCTGACCCCTCCTCAAGGATGCCCCCTTTCCCCTTACCCTCTGTCCCCCAGCTCCCAACTAACATCTACTGTGTTCCTCCCTGCGCTACTTTACTGCCACCCTGCTTCTGCCCTTCAGCCCTGAGGGCCCAAGGCCAGCCCAGCTGCCATCTCACCATACAGCAGGGGGACCTGCCCTAACGCCCTGCCACCACACCCACACACACAGCCCTGCACACACTCCTGGGCTCCCCTGCCTGCAGCCTGCCTCTCAAACAGTCTCCTTCTGCCCCCTAGCCCCCTTACAGCCTCTGCCACGGACCCCCACAGACACCTGGGCATGAGCAGTGCAGACATGCAAACAGCTCCCCTCCCCCCCACTCCAGTTGCTCCAAGGTTGTCAAGAGTCTTTTTTTCATGCTGTAGGGGAGGGAGTTGAGACAGTCCAATGTCCTGGGGAGCAAGAACTGCAAACAGTCCATCTACAATGTAACATTTGGGTCTCAGGCCGCCCAATCCCTAGTGCGCTGTGCAGACCTTTGACTGGCAAAAACACCCCATCTGAGTGTGAGATCTGGCTGGGCTAGTGGCTCTTTCTGTGGACTAAGAGACAGACAGACAGAGTTTTCAGGTTCAAAACCTATACTTCCCAGAAGATGGTCATTCACTTCGGTAAAAAAAAAAAAAAAAAAAAAAAAAAAGGCTTTTTATTTTTTTTCCCCCTGCCTGAGTAACCTGTCTCCTGCCTGTTTCAAAGTGAAAAAAGGGAAAAATCTTTTTTGGAGGGAAAAGGACCAAAATGCTGGCAGGTGGACTCCGTGGAAGGTGGATGGGGAGTTGCTCCTGCCCTGGCACTAGAGCCCCAGCTGCTGTTCCAGGTGCTCTCTGATAACAGAGATCTCCGTGTGTCGTGTCATGACACTGTCTCCAGGACTGACCCTCAGGATAATGAGGATTCAAAACGAGGCAGGTGATACTGCCTTCAAAAGTAAATCCAGGGAGGTTTGGCGGTATGTCAGAGGGTTAAGGGCTTGTGGCGCTCACGAATAGAGGGGACAGGTGGAAGGATTTGGGGTCTGGCCCCCAGACCACCACCTGCAGGGGAGTCGCTTTACAGGGGGTGAAGCAGGTCTTTAGGAGCTCTATCTTTCTCTCCCACCCTGTATTTCCTCTGCTCTCTCCTTTTGTGTCTGTCAGATGCAAGGTCAGTAACAACAACAACAACAACAAAAACAATAACCACCACAGTGACCAAGCAACAAGGGCAGCGAAAGGGGAACAAATGGAGTGCAGGAGCTGTGGATTATTCGTGGCGTAGGCACTCAGCTGTGGCAATAACCCCTTGAGGCAATCAATCCATACATGAAGATGTAATACAGGTAACAGAGACATATATGTCCCTGTGTGTTTCCACTGAGTTAATGTAAATGCACTTTTATTGACTTCTTCATTTATTTATTACCTTGCCACGAGAATTTCTTTTCATTGCTAAAAAAAAGTGTCCCATCAAGGGTACCAGGTGGTGCCACACCCAGTTAAGCACTCATGTTACAATGCAGGAGGACTGGGCTTCAACACCCTGGTTCCCACATGCCAGGGGAAATCTTTACAAGTGGTGCGGAAGTGCTGCAGTTGTCTCTCTCTGTGTCTCAAACTCTCTCTACCTCCCTTCCCTCTCAATTCCTGTCTATTTATTCCAGTGAATAATCAAGAAAATAGAAAGTAAAAAAAGAAAAAGGAAAAGGAAATATTCCACGACTTCAAATGGGTTAATCAGGACAATGCTTTCCTTGTTAAGATCCTCACAGCATTCCATATGCAGAAAGGCAAAGATGCCATGTATTTTTTAACCCAGTTTTTATATTTATTTATTTATTTATTTAGGTGCTTATTCATTTTTGTTATTGATGAATTAATGTTTTACATTTTACATTGACTAGGGATCTGACACCAGCGGACTCCAGTACCCCTA
This sequence comes from Erinaceus europaeus, assembly GCF_950295315.1. Taxonomy (NCBI): domain Eukaryota; kingdom Metazoa; phylum Chordata; class Mammalia; order Eulipotyphla; family Erinaceidae; genus Erinaceus; species Erinaceus europaeus. Next base: position 425,739 of record NW_026647124.1, on the reverse strand, counting down.
TATGGTACTCTGCCTCTACAAAACCCATCCATTGACCTGTCCATCCATCCATCCATCCACCCATACATCTATCCATCCATTCATACATACATACATACATACATCCATCCATCCATCCATCCACCAGTCAACCAAGCTAAGTACAAAAGGAGATCTCTCCTTGAATGGTGAGGAGAAACAACGATGCATAGGTAGGTTGCAAAGGCCCAGTTTGGCTGAATAGGGCAGAGGGGCTGAACCAGGGAATGTGTTGGGGCGTGTGGGTTTGGGTGGGATGAGCCGGAGACCCTGTGAGCTGGGTCACATTAGGGGCAGGCAGGGGGTGGAAGGGGTTGCGAACAGCTGTCACTGGAGAAGCATCACAAGTGCTGGAGCTGGTGAGCAGGGCACCTGGAAGAGAGGACAGACAAAGGAGAGAAGCAAAGTGCGGAGGAGAGGAGAGGGGAGAGGATGGTGAGGACAGGAGAGGACAGGAGAGGACAGGATTAGAGGGGACCTGAGAAACCTACCTGGACAAAGGCAGCATACGGACATCCAGGAAGGCAGGCAGGCATGCAGGCAGCTCTGGCCTGGGCTCCCAGGATCCCGGGCGCACCTCCACCTGTCTTCTCTTGGCTGCCAGCCCTGAGGTCCCTCGTCGGTCAGCACTGTCTTCCCATCCTTCCGTCCCTCACTGCCAGGGCCCAGGCGTCTGGGCGCTGTTGCCTGACCTAGTGGCAGGGCAGTTGGGCTGCCCAGTGCCAGTGTGGCCAGCACAGATTGCCAGGGGCTAGGACATCACAGAGGGCTCATGTGGTTGCTAGGCCATGGGGACCCCGCCCATCCAGTTGACCAGCAGCCATGACCCCCACGCTGAACTTGACCTGAGGGGTGGTGGCCAGCCACCAGAGCCAGAGCCCCAGGCCAAAGCAGGTGCTGGTCGGCCGGGCCAAGGGGCTATGTGCAGATTGGTGTGTGTCTGGGCATGGGGCTGGCATCTGACAGTCCAGGGCGGGGGACCAAGGTCCGCCAGGCCCCTGTCCCACCATGTGCACTGACACACAGTCTTGCTGACTGACTGACAGTCCCCGCCCCAGAGATACCCACACCAAGTCCCTGGGTGCCCTGAGCTGCCCCTGAGGGTGGGTGGGTGCCTGCCTGGACACATGCCTCCGTAATGGAGGCCTCTATTAATCCCGTTGCCTACTGACAGCTGCCCTCCTGCCCCTCCTCCTCCTCCTACGCCTCCTCCTCCTCCTCCTCTTCCTACTCTTCCTCCTCCTCTTTCTCCTCCTCCTCCTCCACCCCCTCCTCCTCTTCCTCATCCTCAGATGGACTCACTCAGGGCCCTTGGCCTAGGCAAGCCAGGGCTGCTGCTCTGGCTTCTGCAGCTTCTATCCAGTGGGGGGGTGTAGGAATCTGTTCCTGTCAGTCCCTGATTCCTGGGACCTTCCATGCCTCCAGCTGCCCCCACTCTCTAGTCCTGACCCCTCCTCAAGGATGCCCCCTTTCCCCTTACCCTCTGTCCCCCAGCTCCCAACTAACATCTACTGTGTTCCTCCCTGCGCTACTTTACTGCCACCCTGCTTCTGCCCTTCAGCCCTGAGGGCCCAAGGCCAGCCCAGCTGCCATCTCACCATACAGCAGGGGGACCTGCCCTAACGCCCTGCCACCACACCCACACACACAGCCCTGCACACACTCCTGGGCTCCCCTGCCTGCAGCCTGCCTCTCAAACAGTCTCCTTCTGCCCCCTAGCCCCCTTACAGCCTCTGCCACGGACCCCCACAGACACCTGGGCATGAGCAGTGCAGACATGCAAACAGCTCCCCTCCCCCCCACTCCAGTTGCTCCAAGGTTGTCAAGAGTCTTTTTTTCATGCTGTAGGGGAGGGAGTTGAGACAGTCCAATGTCCTGGGGAGCAAGAACTGCAAACAGTCCATCTACAATGTAACATTTGGGTCTCAGGCCGCCCAATCCCTAGTGCGCTGTGCAGACCTTTGACTGGCAAAAACACCCCATCTGAGTGTGAGATCTGGCTGGGCTAGTGGCTCTTTCTGTGGACTAAGAGACAGACAGACAGAGTTTTCAGGTTCAAAACCTATACTTCCCAGAAGATGGTCATTCACTTCGGTAAAAAAAAAAAAAAAAAAAAAAAAAAAAGGCTTTTTATTTTTTTTCCCCCTGCCTGAGTAACCTGTCTCCTGCCTGTTTCAAAGTGAAAAAAGGGAAAAATCTTTTTTGGAGGGAAAAGGACCAAAATGCTGGCAGGTGGACTCCGTGGAAGGTGGATGGGGAGTTGCTCCTGCCCTGGCACTAGAGCCCCAGCTGCTGTTCCAGGTGCTCTCTGATAACAGAGATCTCCGTGTGTCGTGTCATGACACTGTCTCCAGGACTGACCCTCAGGATAATGAGGATTCAAAACGAGGCAGGTGATACTGCCTTCAAAAGTAAATCCAGGGAGGTTTGGCGGTATGTCAGAGGGTTAAGGGCTTGTGGCGCTCACGAATAGAGGGGACAGGTGGAAGGATTTGGGGTCTGGCCCCCAGACCACCACCTGCAGGGGAGTCGCTTTACAGGGGGTGAAGCAGGTCTTTAGGAGCTCTATCTTTCTCTCCCACCCTGTATTTCCTCTGCTCTCTCCTTTTGTGTCTGTCAGATGCAAGGTCAGTAACAACAACAACAACAACAAAAACAATAACCACCACAGTGACCAAGCAACAAGGGCAGCGAAAGGGGAACAAATGGAGTGCAGGAGCTGTGGATTATTCGTGGCGTAGGCACTCAGCTGTGGCAATAACCCCTTGAGGCAATCAATCCATACATGAAGATGTAATACAGGTAACAGAGACATATATGTCCCTGTGTGTTTCCACTGAGTTAATGTAAATGCACTTTTATTGACTTCTTCATTTATTTATTACCTTGCCACGAGAATTTCTTTTCATTGCTAAAAAAAAGTGTCCCATCAAGGGTACCAGGTGGTGCCACACCCAGTTAAGCACTCATGTTACAATGCAGGAGGACTGGGCTTCAACACCCTGGTTCCCACATGCCAGGGGAAATCTTTACAAGTGGTGCGGAAGTGCTGCAGTTGTCTCTCTCTGTGTCTCAAACTCTCTCTACCTCCCTTCCCTCTCAATTCCTGTCTATTTATTCCAGTGAATAATCAAGAAAATAGAAAGTAAAAAAAGAAAAAGGAAAAGGAAATATTCCACGACTTCAAATGGGTTAATCAGGACAATGCTTTCCTTGTTAAGATCCTCACAGCATTCCATATGCAGAAAGGCAAAGATGCCATGTATTTTTTAACCCAGTTTTTATATTTATTTATTTATTTATTTAGGTGCTTATTCATTTTTGTTATTGATGAATTAATGTTTTACATTTTACATTGACTAGGGATCTGACACCAGCGGACTCCAGTACCCCTATATGGTACTCTGCCTCTACAAAACCCATCCATTGACCTGTCCATCCATCCATCCATCCACCCATACATCTATCCATCCATTCATACATACATACATACATACATCCATCCATCCATCCATCCACCAGTCAACCAAGCTAAGTACAAAAGGAGATCTCTCCTTGAATGGTGAGGAGAAACAACGATGCATAGGTAGGTTGCAAAGGCCCAGTTTGGCTGAATAGGGCAGAGGGGCTGAACCAGGGAATGTGTTGGGGCGTGTGGGTTTGGGTGGGATGAGCCGGAGACCCTGTGAGCTGGGTCACATTAGGGGCAGGCAGGGGGTGGAAGGGGTTGCGAACAGCTGTCACTGGAGAAGCATCACAAGTGCTGGAGCTGGTGAGCAGGGCACCTGGAAGAGAGGACAGACAAAGGAGAGAAGCAAAGTGCGGAGGAGAGGAGAGGGGAGAGGATGGTGAGGACAGGAGAGGACAGGAGAGGACAGGATTAGAGGGGACCTGAGAAACCTACCTGGACAAAGGCAGCATACGGACATCCAGGAAGGCAGGCAGGCATGCAGGCAGCTCTGGCCTGGGCTCCCAGGATCCCGGGCGCACCTCCACCTGTCTTCTCTTGGCTGCCAGCCCTGAGGTCCCTCGTCGGTCAGCACTGTCTTCCCATCCTTCCGTCCCTCACTGCCAGGGCCCAGGCGTCTGGGCGCTGTTGCCTGACCTAGTGGCAGGGCAGTTGGGCTGCCCAGTGCCAGTGTGGCCAGCACAGATTGCCAGGGGCTAGGACATCACAGAGGGCTCATGTGGTTGCTAGGCCATGGGGACCCCGCCCATCCAGTTGACCAGCAGCCATGACCCCCACGCTGAACTTGACCTGAGGGGTGGTGGCCAGCCACCAGAGCCAGAGCCCCAGGCCAAAGCAGGTGCTGGTCGGCCGGGCCAAGGGGCTATGTGCAGATTGGTGTGTGTCTGGGCATGGGGCTGGCATCTGACAGTCCAGGGCGGGGGACCAAGGTCCGCCAGGCCCCTGTCCCACCATGTGCACTGACACACAGTCTTGCTGACTGACTGACAGTCCCCGCCCCAGAGATACCCACACCAAGTCCCTGGGTGCCCTGAGCTGCCCCTGAGGGTGGGTGGGTGCCTGCCTGGACACATGCCTCCGTAATGGAGGCCTCTATTAATCCCTTGCCTACTGACAGCTGCCCTCCTGCCCCTCCTCCTCCTCCTACGCCTCCTCCTCCTCCTCCTCTTCCTACTCTTCCTCCTCCTCTTTCTCCTCCTCCTCCTCCACCCCCTCCTCCTCTTCCTCATCCTCAGATGGACTCACTCAGGGCCCTTGGCCTAGGCAAGCCAGGGCTGCTGCTCTGGCTTCTGCAGCTTCTATCCAGTGGGGGGGTGTAGGAATCTGTTCCTGTCAGTCCCTGATTCCTGGGACCTTCCATGCCTCCAGCTGCCCCCACTCTCTAGTCCTGACCCCTCCTCAAGGATGCCCCCTTTCCCCTTACCCTCTGTCCCCCAGCTCCCAACTAACATCTACTGTGTTCCTCCCTGCGCTACTTTACTGCCACCCTGCTTCTGCCCTTCAGCCCTGAGGGCCCAAGGCCAGCCCAGCTGCCATCTCACCATACAGCAGGGGGACCTGCCCTAACGCCCTGCCACCACACCCACACACACAGCCCTGCACACACTCCTGGGCTCCCCTGCCTGCAGCCTGCCTCTCAAACAGTCTCCTTCTGCCCCCTAGCCCCCTTACAGCCTCTGCCACGGACCCCCACAGACACCTGGGCATGAGCAGTGCAGACATGCAAACAGCTCCCCTCCCCCCCACTCCAGTTGCTCCAAGGTTGTCAAGAGTCTTTTTTTCATGCTGTAGGGGAGGGAGTTGAGACAGTCCAATGTCCTGGGGAGCAAGAACTGCAAACAGTCCATCTACAATGTAACATTTGGGTCTCAGGCCGCCCAATCCCTAGTGCGCTGTGCAGACCTTTGACTGGCAAAAACACCCCATCTGAGTGTGAGATCTGGCTGGGCTAGTGGCTCTTTCTGTGGACTAAGAGACAGACAGACAGAGTTTTCAGGTTCAAAACCTATACTTCCCAGAAGATGGTCATTCACTTCGGTAAAAAAAAAAAAAAAAAAAAAAAAAAAAGGCTTTTTATTTTTTTTCCCCCTGCCTGAGTAACCTGTCTCCTGCCTGTTTCAAAGTGAAAAAAGGGAAAAATCTTTTTTGGAGGGAAAAGGACCAAAATGCTGGCAGGTGGACTCCGTGGAAGGTGGATGGGGAGTTGCTCCTGCCCTGGCACTAGAGCCCCAGCTGCTGTTCCAGGTGCTCTCTGATAACAGAGATCTCCGTGTGTCGTGTCATGACACTGTCTCCAGGACTGACCCTCAGGATAATGAGGATTCAAAACGAGGCAGGTGATACTGCCTTCAAAAGTAAATCCAGGGAGGTTTGGCGGTATGTCAGAGGGTTAAGGGCTTGTGGCGCTCACGAATAGAGGGGACAGGTGGAAGGATTTGGGGTCTGGCCCCCAGACCACCACCTGCAGGGGAGTCGCTTTACAGGGGGTGAAGCAGGTCTTTAGGAGCTCTATCTTTCTCTCCCACCCTGTATTTCCTCTGCTCTCTCCTTTTGTGTCTGTCAGATGCAAGGTCAGTAACAACAACAACAACAACAAAAACAATAACCACCACAGTGACCAAGCAACAAGGGCAGCGAAAGGGGAACAAATGGAGTGCAGGAGCTGTGGATTATTCGTGGCGTAGGCACTCAGCTGTGGCAATAACCCCTTGAGGCAATCAATCCATACATGAAGATGTAATACAGGTAACAGAGACATATATGTCCCTGTGTGTTTCCACTGAGTTAATGTAAATGCACTTTTATTGACTTCTTCATTTATTTATTACCTTGCCACGAGAATTTCTTTTCATTGCTAAAAAAAAGTGTCCCATCAAGGGTACCAGGTGGTGCCACACCCAGTTAAGCACTCATGTTACAATGCAGGAGGACTGGGCTTCAACACCCTGGTTCCCACATGCCAGGGGAAATCTTTACAAGTGGTGCGGAAGTGCTGCAGTTGTCTCTCTCTGTGTCTCAAACTCTCTCTACCTCCCTTCCCTCTCAATTCCTGTCTATTTATTCCAGTGAATAATCAAGAAAATAGAAAGTAAAAAAAGAAAAAGGAAAAGGAAATATTCCACGACTTCAAATGGGTTAATCAGGACAATGCTTTCCTTGTTAAGATCCTCACAGCATTCCATATGCAGAAAGGCAAAGATGCCATGTATTTTTTAACCCAGTTTTTATATTTATTTATTTATTTATTTAGGTGCTTATTCATTTTTGTTATTGATGAATTAATGTTTTACATTTTACATTGACTAGGGATCTGACACCAGCGGACTCCAGTACCCCTATATGGTACTCTGCCTCTACAAAACCCATCCATTGACCTGTCCATCCATCCATCCATCCACCCATACATCTATCCATCCATTCATACATACATACATACATACATCCATCCATCCATCCATCCACCAGTCAACCAAGCTAAGTACAAAAGGAGATCTCTCCTTGAATGGTGAGGAGAAACAACGATGCATAGGTAGGTTGCAAAGGCCCAGTTTGGCTGAATAGGGCAGAGGGGCTGAACCAGGGAATGTGTTGGGGCGTGTGGGTTTGGGTGGGATGAGCCGGAGACCCTGTGAGCTGGGTCACATTAGGGGCAGGCAGGGGGTGGAAGGGGTTGCGAACAGCTGTCACTGGAGAAGCATCACAAGTGCTGGATCTGGTGAGCAGGGCACCTGGAAGAGAGGACAGACAAAGGAGAGAAGCAAAGTGCGGAGGAGAGGAGAGGGGAGAGGATGGTGAGGACAGGAGAGGACAGGAGAGGACAGGATTAGAGGGGACCTGAGAAACCTACCTGGACAAAGGCAGCATACGGACATCCAGGAAGGCAGGCAGGCATGCAGGCAGCTCTGGCCTGGGCTCCCAGGATCCCGGGCGCACCTCCACCTGTCTTCTCTTGGCTGCCAGCCCTGAGGTCCCTCGTCGGTCAGCACTGTCTTCCCATCCTTCCGTCCCTCTGTGCCAGGGCCCAGGCGTCTGGGCGCTGTTGCCTGACCTAGTGGCAGGGCAGTTGGGCTGCCCAGTGCCAGTGTGGCCAGCACAGATTGCCAGGGGCTAGGACATCACAGAGGGCTCATGTGGTTGCTAGGCCATGGGGACCCCGCCCATCCAGTTGACCAGCAGCCATGACCCCCACGCTGAACTTGACCTGAGGGGTGGTGGCCAGCCACCAGAGCCAGAGCCCCAGGCCAAAGCAGGTGCTGGTCGGCCGGGCCAAGGGGCTATGTGCAGATTGGTGTGTGTCTGGGCATGGGGCTGGCATCTGACAGTCCAGGGCGGGGGACCAAGGTCCGCCAGGCCCCTGTCCCACCATGTGCACTGACACACAGTCTTGCTGACTGACTGACAGTCCCCGCCCCAGAGATACCCACACCAAGTCCCTGGGTGCCCTGAGCTGCCCCTGAGGGTTGGTGGGTGCCTGCCTGGACACATGCCTCCGTAATGGAGGCCTCTATTAATCCCGTTGCCTACTGACAGCTGCCCTCCTGCCCCTCCTCCTCCTCCTACGACTTCTCCTCCTCCTCTTCCTACTCTTCCTCCTCCTCTTTCTCCTCCTCCTCCTCTACCCCCTCCTCCTCTTCCTCATCCTCAGATGGACTCACTCAGGGCCCTTGGCCTAGGCAAGCCAGGGCTGCTGCTCTGGCTTCTGCAGCTTCTATCCAGTGGGGGGGTGTAGGAATCTGTTCCTGTCAGTCCCTGATTCCTGGGACCTTCCATGCCTCCAGCTGCCCCCACTCTCTAGTCCTGACCCCTCCTCAAGGATGCCCCCTTTCCCCTTACCCTCTGTCCCCCAGCTCCCAACTAACATCTACTGTGTTCCTCCCTGCGCTACTTTACTGCCACCCTGCTTCTGCCCTTCAGCCCTGAGGGCCCAAGGCCAGCCCAGCTGCCATCTCACCATACAGCAGGGGGACCTGCCCTAACGCCCTGCCACCACACCCACACACACAGCCCTGCACACACTCCTGGGCTCCCCTGCCTGCAGCCTGCCTCTCAAACAGTCTCCTTCTGCCCCCTAGCCCCCTTACAGCCTCTGCCACGGACCCCCACAGACACCTGGGCATGAGCAGTGCAGACATGCAAACAGCTCCCCTCCCCCCCACTCCAGTTGCTCCAAGGTTGTCAAGAGTCTTTTTTTCATGCTGTAGGGGAGGGAGTTGAGACAGTCCAATGTCCTGGGGAGCAAGAACTGCAAACAGTCCATCTACAATGTAACATTTGGGTCTCAGGCCGCCCAATCCCTAGTGCGCTGTGCAGACCTTTGACTGGCAAAAACACCCCATCTGAGTGTGAGATCTGGCTGGGCTAGTGGCTCTTTCTGTGGACTAAGAGACAGACAGACAGAGTTTTCAGGTTCAAAACCTATACTTCCCAGAAGATGGTCATTCACTTCGGTAAAAAAAAAAAAAAAAAAAAAAAAAAAAGGCTTTTTATTTTTTTTCCCCCTGCCTGAGTAAGCTGTCTCCTGCCTGTTTCAAAGTGAAAAAAGGGAAAAATCTTTTTTGGAGGGAAAAGGACCAAAATGCTGGCAGGTGGACTCCGTGGAAGGTGGATGGGGAGTTGCTCCTGCCCTGGCACTAGAGCCCCAGCTGCTGTTCCAGGTGCTCTCTGATAACAGAGATCTCCGTGTGTCGTGTCATGACACTGTCTCCAGGACTGACCCTCAGGATAATGAGGATTCAAAACGAGGCAGGTGATACTGCCTTCAAAAGTAAATCCAGGGAGGTTTGGCGGTATGTCAGAGGGTTAAGGGCTTGTGGCGCTCACGAATAGAGGGGACAGGTGGAAGGATTTGGGGTCTGGCCCCCAGACCGCCACCTGCAGGGGAGTCGCTTTACAGGGGGTGAAGCAGGTCTTTAGGAGCTCTATCTTTCTCTCCCACCCTGTATTTCCTGTGCTCTCTCCTTTTGTGTCTGTCAGATGCAAGGTCAGTAACAACAACAACAACAACAAAAACAATAACCACCACAGTGACCAAGCAACAAGGGCAGCGAAAGGGGAACAAATGGAGTGCAGGAGCTGTGGATTATTCGTGGCGTAGGCACTCAGCTGTGGCAATAACCCCTTGAGGCAATCAATCCATACATGAAGATGTAATACAGGTAACAGAGACGTATATGTCCCTGTGTGTTTCCACTGAGTTAATGTAAATGCACTTTTATTGACTTCTTCATTTATTTATTACCTTGCCACGAGAATTTCTTTTCATTGCTAAAAAAAAGTGTCCCATCAAGGGTACCAGGTGGTGCCACACCCAGTTAAGCACTCATGTTACAATGCAGGAGGACTGGGCTTCAACACCCTGGTTCCCACATGCCAGGGGAAATCTTTACAAGTGGTGCGGAAGTGCTGCAGTTGTCTCTCTCTGTGTCTCAAACTCTCTCTACCTCCCTTCCCTCTCAATTCCTGTCTATTTATTCCAGTGAATAATCAAGAAAATAGAAAGTAAAAAAAGAAAAAGGAAAAGGAAATATTCCACGACTTCAAATGGGTTAATCAGGACAATGCTTTCCTTGTTAAGATCCTCACAGCATTCCATATGCAGAAAGGCAAAGATGCCATGTATTTTTTAACCCAGTTTTTATATTTATTTATTTATTTATTTAGGTGCTTATTCATTTTTGTTATTGATGAATTAATGTTTTACATTTTACATTGACTAGGGATCTGACACTAGCGGACTCCAGTACCCCTATATGGTACTCTGCCTCTACAAAACCCATCCATTGACCTGTCCATCCATCCATCCATCCACCCATACATCTATCCATCCATTCATACATACATACATACATACATACATCCATCCATCCATCCATCCACCAGTCAACCAAGCTAAGTACAAAAGGAGATCTCTCCTTGAATGGTGAGGAGAAACAACGATGCATAGGTAGGTTGCAAAGGCCCAGTTTGGCTGAATAGGGCAGAGGGGCTGAACCAGGGAATGTGTTGGGGCGTGTGGGTTTGGGTGGGATGAGCCGGAGACCCTGTGAGCTGGGTCACATTAGGGGCAGGCAGGGGGTGGAAGGGGTTTCGAACAGCTGTCACTGGAGAAGCATCACAAGTGCTGGAGCTGGTGAGCAGGGCACCTGGAAGAGAGGACAGACAAAGGAGAGAAGCAAAGTGCGGAGGAGAGGAGAGGGGAGAGGATGGTGAGGACAGGAGAGGACAGGAGAGGACAGGATTAGAGGGGACCTGAGAAACCTACCTGGACAAAGGCAGCATACGGACATCCAGGAAGGCAGGCAGGCATGCAGGCAGCTCTGGCCTGGGCTCCCAGGATCCCGGGCGCACCTCCACCTGTCTTCTCTTGGCTGCCAGCCCTGAGGTCCCTCGTCGGTCAGCACTGTCTTCCCATCCTTCCGTCCCTCACTGCCAGGGCCCAGGCGTCTGGGCGCTGTTGCCTGACCTAGTGGCAGGGCAGTTGGGCTGCCCAGTGCCAGTGTGGCCAGCACAGATTGCCAGGGGCTAGGACATCACAGAGGGCTCATGTGGTTGCTAGGCCATGGGGACCCCGCCCATCCAGTTGACCAGCAGCCATGACCCCCACGCTGAACTTGACCTGAGGGGTGGTGGCCAGCCACCAGAGCCAGAGCCCCAGGCCAAAGCAGGTGCTGGTCGGCCGGGCCAAGGGGCTATGTGCAGATTGGTGTGTGTCTGGGCATGGGGCTGGCATCTGACAGTCCAGGGCGGGGGACCAAGGTCCGCCAGGCCCCTGTCCCACCATGTGCACTGACACACAGTCTTGCTGACTGACTGACAGTCCCCGCCCCAGAGATACCCACACCAAGTCCCTGGGTGCCCTGAGCTGCCCCTGAGGGTGGGTGGGTGCCTGCCTGGACACATGCCTCCGTAATGGAGGCCTCTATTAATCCCGTTGCCTACTGACAGCTGCCCTCCTGCCCTTCCTCCTCCTCCTACGCCTCCTCCTCCTCCTCTTCCTACTCTTCCTCCTCCTCTTTCTCCTCCTCCTCCTCCACCCTCTCCTCCTCTTCCTCATCCTCAGATGGACTCACTCAGGGCCCTTGGCCTAGGCAAGCCAGGGCTGCTGCTCTGGCTTCTGCAGCTTCTATCCAGTGGGGGGGTGTAGGAATCTGTTCCTGTCAGTCCCTGATTCCTGGGACCTTCCATGCCTCCAGCTGCCCCCACTCTCTAGTCCTGACCCCTCCTCAAGGATGCCCCCTTTCCCCTTACCCTCTGTCCCCCAGCTCCCAACTAACATCTACTGTGTTCCTCCCTGCGCTACTTTACTGCCACCCTGCTTCTGCCCTTCAGCCCTGAGGGCCCAGGGCCAGCCCAGCTGCCATCTCACCATCCAGCAGGGGGACCTGCCCTAATGCCCTGCCACCACACCCACACACACAGCCCTGCACACACTCCTGGGCTCCCCTGCCTGCAGCCTGCCTCTCAAACAGTCTCCTTCTGCCCCCTAGCCCCCTTACAGCCTCTGCCACGGACCCCCACAGACACCTGGGCATGAGCAGTGCAGACATGCAAACAGCTCCCCTCGCCCCCACTCCAGTTGCTCCAAGGTTGTCAAGAGTCTTTTTTTCATGCTGTAGGGGAGGGAGTTGAGACAGTCCAATGTCCTGGGGAGCAAGAACTGCAAACAGTCCATCTACAATGTAACATTTGGGTCTCAGGCCGCCCAATCCCTAGTGCGCTGTGCAGACCTTTGACTGGCAAAAACACCCCATCTGAGCGTGAGATCTGGCTGGGCTAGTGGCTCTTTCTGTGGACTAAGAGACAGACAGACAGAGTTTTCAGGTTCAAAACCTATACTTGCCAGAAGATGGTCATTCACTTGGGTAAAAAAAAAAAAAAAAAAAAAAAAAAAAAAAAAAAAAAGGCTTTTTATTTTTTTTCCTCCTGCCTGGGTAACCTGTCTCCTGCCTGTTTCAAAGTGAAAAAAGGGAAAAATCTTTTTTGGAGCGAAAAGGACCAAAATGCAGGCAGGTGGACTCCGTGGAAGGTGGATGGGGAGTTGCTCCTGCCCTGGCACTAGAGCCCCAGCTGCTGTTCCAGGTGCTCTCTGATAACAGAGATCTCCGTGTGTCGTGTCATGACACTGTCTCCAGGACTGACCCTCAGGATAATGAGGATTCAAAACGAGGCAGGTGATACTGCCTTCAAAAGTAAATCCAGGGAGGTTTGGCGGTATGTCAGAGGGTTAAGGGCTTGTGGCGCTCACGAATAGAGGGGACAGGTGGAAGGATTTGGGGTCTGGCCCCCAGACCGCCACCTGCAGGGGAGTCGCTTTACAGGGGGTGAAGCGGGTCTTTAGGAGCTCTATCTTTCTCTCCCACCCTGTATTTCCTCTGCTCTCTCCTTTTGTGTCTGTCAGATGCAAGGTCAGTAACAACAACAACAACAACAAAAACAATAACCACCACAGTGACCAAGCAACAAGGGCAGCGAAAGGGGAACAAATGGAGTGCAGGAGCTGTGGATTATTCGTGGCGTAGGCACTCAGCTGTGGCAATAACCCCTTGAGGCAATCAATCCATACATGAAGATGTAATACAGGTAACAGAGACGTATATGTCCCTGTGTGTTTCCACTGAGTTAATGTAAATGCACTTTTATTGACTTCTTCATTTATTTATTACCTTGCCACGAGAATTTCTTTTCATTGCTAAAAAAAAGTGTCCCATCAAGGGTACCAGGTGGTGCCACACCCAGTTAAGCACTCATGTTACAATGCAGGAGGACTGGGCTTCAACACCCTGGTTCCCACATGCCAGGGGAAATCTTTACAAGTGGTGCGGAAGTGCTGCAGTTGTCTCTCTCTGTGTCTCAAACTCTCTCTACCTCCCTTCCCTCTCAATTCCTGTCTATTTATTCCAGTGAATAATCAAGAAAATAGAAAGTAAAAAAAGAAAAAGGAAAAGGAAATATTCCACGACTTCAAATGGGTTAATCAGGACAATGCTTTCCTTGTTAAGATCCTCACAGCATTCCATATGCAGAAAGGCAAAGATGCCATGTATTTTTTAACCCAGTTTTTATATTTATTTATTTATTTATTTAGGTGCTTATTCATTTTTGTTATTGATGAATTAATGTTTTACATTTGACATTGACTAGGGATCTGACACCAGCGGACTCCAGTACCCCTATATGGTACTCTGCCTCTACAAAACCCATCCATTGACCTGTCCATCCATCCATCCATCCACCCATACATCTATCCATCCATTCATACATACATACATACATACATCCATCCATCCATCCATCCATCCACCAGTCAACCAAGCTAAGTACAAAAGGAGATCTCTCCTTGAATGGTGAGGAGAAACAACGATGCATAGGTAGGTTGCAAAGGCCCAGTTTGGCTGAATAGGGCAGAGGGGCTGAACCAGGGAATGTGTTGGGGCGTGTGGGTTTGGGTGGGATGAGCCGGAGACCCTGTGAGCTGGGTCACATTAGGGGCAGGCAGGGGGTGGAAGGGGTTGCGAACAGCTGTCACTGGAGAAGCATCACAAGTGCTGGAGCTGGTGAGCAGGGCACCTGGAAGAGAGGACAGACAAAGGAGAGAAGCAAAGTGCGGAGGAGAGGAGAGGGGAGAGGATGGTGAGGACAGGAGAGGACAGGAGAGGACAGGATTAGAGGGGACCTGAGAAACCTACCTGGACAAAGGCAGCATACGGACATCCAGGAAGGCAGGCAGGCATGCAGGAAGCTCTGGCCTGGGCTCCCAGGATCCCGGGCGCACCTCCACCTGTCTTCTCTTGGCTGCCAGCCCTGAGGTCCCTCGTCGGTCAGCACTGTCTTCCCATCCTTCCGTCCCTCACTGCCAGGGCCCAGGCGTCTGGGCGCTGTTGCCTGACCTAGTGGCAGGGCAGTTGGCTGCCCAGTGCCAGTGTGGCCAGCACAGATTTCCAGGGGCTAGGACATCACAGAGGGCTCATGTGGTTGCTAGGCCATGGGGACCCCGCCCATCCAGTTGACCAGCAGCCATGACCCCCACGCTGAACTTGACCTGAGGGGTGGTGGCCAGCCACCAGAGCCAGAGCCCCAGGCCAAAGCAGGTGCTGGTCGGCCGGGCCAAGGGGCTATGTGCAGATTGGTGTGTGTCTGGGCATGGGGCTGGCATCTGACAGTCCAGGGCGGGGGACCAAGGTCCGCCAGGCCCCTGTCCCACCATGTGCACTGACACACAGTCTTGCTGACTGACTGACAGTCCCCGCCCCAGAGATACCCACACCAAGTCCCTGGGTGCCCTGAGCTGCCCCTGAGGGTGGGTGGGTGCCTGCCTGGACACATGCCTCCGTAATGGAGGCCTCTATTAATCCCGTTGCCTACTGACAGCTGCCCTCCTGCCCCTCCTCCTCCTCCTACGCCTCCTCCTCCTCCTCCTCTTCCTACTCTTCCTCCTCCTCTTTCTCCTCCTCCTCCTCCACCCCCTCCTCCTCTTCCTCATCCTCAGATGGACTCACTCAGAGCCCTTGGCCTAGGCAAGCCAGGGCTGCTGCTCTGGCTTCTGCAGCTTCTATCCAGTGGGGGGGTGTAGGAATCTGTTCCTGTCAGTCCCTGATTCCTGGGACCTTCCATGCCTCCAGCTGCCCCCACTCTCTAGTCCTGACCCCTCCTCAAGGATGCCCCCTTTCCCCTTACCCTCTGTCCCCCAGCTCCCAACTAACATCTACTGTGTTCCTCCCTGCGCTACTTTACTGCCACCCTGCTTCTGCCCTTCAGCCCCGAGGGCCCAGGGCCAGCCCAGCTGCCATCTCACCATCCAGCAGGGGGACCTGCCCTAACCCCCTGCCACCACACCCACACACACAGCCCTGCACACACTCCTGGGCTCCCCTGCCTGCAGCCTGCCTCTCAAACAGTCTCCTTCTGCCCCCTAGCCCCCTTACAGCCTCTGCCACGGACCCCCACAGACACCTGGGCATGAGCAGTGCAGACATGCAAACAGCTCCCCTCGCCCCCACTCCAGTTGCTCCAAGGTTGTCAAGAGTCTTTTTTTCATGCTGTAGGGGAGGGAGTTGAGACAGTCCAATGTCCTGGGGAGCAAGAACTGCAAACAGTCCATCTACAATGTAACATTTGGGTCTCAGGCCGCCCAATCCCTAGTGCGCTGTGCAGACCTTTGACTGGCAAAAACACCCCATCTGAGTGTGAGATCTGGCTGGGCTAGTGGCTCTTTCTGTGGACTAAGAGACAGACAGACAGAGTTTTCAGGTTCAAAACCTATACTTGCCAGAAGATGG
The DNA here is from genome assembly GCF_950295315.1 of Erinaceus europaeus. NCBI lineage: Eukaryota > Metazoa > Chordata > Mammalia > Eulipotyphla > Erinaceidae > Erinaceus > Erinaceus europaeus. Next base: position 409,977 of record NW_026647124.1, on the reverse strand, counting down.
TCATTCACTTGGGTAAAAAAAAAAAAAAAAAAAAAAAAAAAAAAAGGCTTTTTATTTTTTTTCCTCCTGCCTGGGTAACCTGTCTCCTGCCTGTTTCAAAGTGAAAAAAGGGAAAAATCTTTTTTGGAGCGAAAAGGACCAAAATGCAGGCAGGTGGACTCCGTGGAAGGTGGATGGGGAGTTGCTCCTGCCCTGGCACTAGAGCCCCAGCTGCTGTTCCAGGTGCTCTCTGATAACAGAGATCTCCGTGTGTCGTGTCATGACACTGTCTCCAGGACTGACCCTCAGGATAATGAGGATTCAAAACGAGGCAGGTGATACTGCCTTCAAAAGTAAATCCAGGGAGGTTTGGCGGTATGTCAGAGGGTTAAGGGCTTGTGGCGCTCACGAATAGAGGGGACAGGTGGAAGGATTTGGGGTCTGGCCCCCAGACCGCCACCTGCAGGGGAGTCGCTTTACAGGGGGTGAAGCAGGTCTTTAGGAGCTCTATCTTTCTCTCCCACCCTGTATTTCCTCTGCTCTCTCCTTTTGTGTCTGTCAGATGCAAGGTCAGTAACAACAACAACAACAACAAAAACAATAACCACCACAGTGACCAAGCAACAAGGGCAGCGAAAGGGGAACAAATGGAGTGCAGGAGCTGTGGATTATTCGTGGCGTAGGCACTCAGCTGTGGCAATAACCCCTTGAGGCAATCAATCCATACATGAAGATGTAATACAGGTAACAGAGACGTATATGTCCCTGTGTGTTTCCACTGAGTTAATGTAAATGCAGTTTTATTGACTTCTTCATTTATTTATTACCTTGCCACGAGAATTTCTTTTCATTGCTAAAAAAAAGTGTCCCATCAAGGGTACCAGGTGGTGCCACACCCAGTTAAGCACTCATGTTACAATGCAGGAGGACTGGGCTTCAACACCCTGGTTCCCACATGCCAGGGGAAATCTTTACAAGTGGTGCGGAAGTGCTGCAGTTGTCTCTCTCTGTGTCTCAAACTCTCTCTACCTCCCTTCCCTCTCAATTCCTGTCTATTTATTCCAGTGAATAATCAAGAAAATAGAAAGTAAAAAAAGAAAAAGGAAAAGGAAATATTCCACGACTTCAAATGGGTTAATCAGGACAATGCTTTCCTTGTTAAGATCCTCACAGCATTCCATATGCAGAAAGGCAAAGATGCCATGTATTTTTTAACCCAGTTTTTATATTTATTTATTTATTTATTTAGGTGCTTATTCATTTTTGTTATTGATGAATTAATGTTTTACATTTTACATTGACTAGGGATCTGACACTAGCGGACTCCAGTACCCCTATATGGTACTCTGCCTCTACAAAACCCATCCATTGACCTGTCCATCCATCCATCCATCCACCCATACATCTATCCATCCATTCATACATACATACATACATACATACATCCATCCATCCATCCATCCACCAGTCAACCAAGCTAAGTACAAAAGGAGATCTCTCCTTGAATGGTGAGGAGAAACAACGATGCATAGGTAGGTTGCAAAGGCCCAGTTTGGCTGAATAGGGCAGAGGGGCTGAACCAGGGAATGTGTTGGGGCGTGTGGGTTTGGGTGGGATGAGCCGGAGACCCTGTGAGCTGGGTCACATTAGGGGCAGGCAGGGGGTGGAAGGGGTTGCGAACAGCTGTCACTGGAGAAGCATCACAAGTGCTGGAGCTGGTGAGCAGGGCACCTGGAAGAGAGGACAGACAAAGGAGAGAAGCAAAGTGCGGAGGAGAGGAGAGGGGAGAGGATGGTGAGGACAGGAGAGGACAGGAGAGGACAGGATTAGAGGGGACCTGAGAAACCTACCTGGACAAAGGCAGCATACGGACATCCAGGAAGGCAGGCAGGCATGCAGGCAGCTCTGGCCTGGGCTCCCAGGATCCCGGGCGCACCTCCACCTGTCTTCTCTTGGCTGCCAGCCCTGAGGTCCCTCGTCGGTCAGCACTGTCTTCCCATCCTTCCGTCCCTCACTGCCAGGGCCCAGGCGTCTGGGCGCTGTTGCCTGACCTAGTGGCAGGGCAGTTGGGCTGCCCAGTGCCAGTGTGGCCAGCACAGATTGCCAGGGGCTAGGACATCACAGAGGGCTCATGTGGTTGCTAGGCCATGGGGACCCCGCCCATCCAGTTGACCAGCAGCCATGACCCCCACGCTGAACTTGACCTGAGGGGTGGTGGCCAGCCACCAGAGCCAGAGCCCCAGGCCAAAGCAGGTGCTGGTCGGCCGGGCCAAGGGGCTATGTGCAGATTGGTGTGTGTCTGGGCATGGGGCTGGCATCTGACAGTCCAGGGCGGGGGACCAAGGTCCGCCAGGCCCCTGTCCCACCATGTGCACTGACACACAGTCTTGCTGACTGACTGACAGTCCCCGCCCCAGAGATACCCACACCAAGTCCCTGGGTGCCCTGAGCTGCCCCTGAGGGTGGGTGGGTGCCTGCCTGGACACATGCCTCCGTAATGGAGGCCTCTATTAATCCCGTTGCCTACTGACAGCTGCCCTCCTGCCCTTCCTCCTCCTCCTACGCCTCCTCCTCCTCCTCTTCCTACTCTTCCTCCTCCTCTTTCTCCTCCTCCTCCTCCACCCTCTCCTCCTCTTCCTCATCCTCAGATGGACTCACTCAGGGCCCTTGGCCTAGGCAAGCCAGGGCTGCTGCTCTGGCTTCTGCAGCTTCTATCCAGTGGGGGGGTGTAGGAATCTGTTCCTGTCAGTCCCTGATTCCTGGGACCTTCCATGCCTCCAGCTGCCCCCACTCTCTAGTCCTGACCCCTCCTCAAGGATGCCCCCTTTCCCCTTACCCTCTGTCCCCCAGCTCCCAACTAACATCTACTGTGTTCCTCCCTGCGCTACTTTACTGCCACCCTGCTTCTGCCCTTCAGCCCTGAGGGCCCAGGGCCAGCCCAGCTGCCATCTCACCATCCAGCAGGGGGACCTGCCCTAATGCCCTGCCACCACACCCACACACACAGCCCTGCACACACTCCTGGGCTCCCCTGCCTGCAGCCTGCCTCTCAAACAGTCTCCTTCTGCCCCCTAGCCCCCTTACAGCCTCTGCCACGGACCCCCACAGACACCTGGGCATGAGCAGTGCAGACATGCAAACAGCTCCCCTCGCCCCCACTCCAGTTGCTCCAAGGTTGTCAAGAGTCTTTTTTTCATGCTGTAGGGGAGGGAGTTGAGACAGTCCAATGTCCTGGGGAGCAAGAACTGCAAACAGTCCATCTACAATGTAACATTTGGGTCTCAGGCCGCCCAATCCCTAGTGCGCTGTGCAGACCTTTGACTGGCAAAAACACCCCATCTGAGCGTGAGATCTGGCTGGGCTAGTGGCTCTTTCTGTGGACTAAGAGACAGACAGACAGAGTTTTCAGGTTCAAAACCTATACTTGCCAGAAGATGGTCATTCACTTGGGTAAAAAAAAAAAAAAAAAAAAAAAAAAAAAAAAGGCTTTTTATTTTTTTTCCTCCTGCCTGGGTAACCTGTCTCCTGCCTGTTTCAAAGTGAAAAAAGGGAAAAATTTTTTTGGAGCGAAAAGGACCAAAATGCAGGCAGGTGGACTCCGTGGAAGGTGGATGGGGAGTTGCTCCTGCCCTGGCACTAGAGCCCCAGCTGCTGTTCCAGGTGCTCTCTGATAACAGAGATCTCCGTGTGTCGTGTCATGACACTGTCTCCAGGACTGACCCTCAGGATAATGAGGATTCAAAACGAGGCAGGTGATACTGCCTTCAAAAGTAAATCCAGGGAGGTTTGGCGGTATGTCAGAGGGTTAAGGGCTTGTGGCGCTCACGAATAGAGGGGACAGGTGGAAGGATTTGGGGTCTGGCCCCCAGACCGCCACCTGCAGGGGAGTCGCTTTACAGGGGGTGAAGCGGGTCTTTAGGAGCTCTATCTTTCTCTCCCACCCTGTATTTCCTCTGCTCTCTCCTTTTGTGTCTGTCAGATGCAAGGTCAGTAACAACAACAACAACAACAAAAACAATAACCACCACAGTGACCAAGCAACAAGGGCAGCGAAAGGGGAACAAATGGAGTGCAGGAGCTGTGGATTATTCGTGGCGTAGGCACTCAGCTGTGGCAATAACCCCTTGAGGCAATCAATCCATACATGAAGATGTAATACAGGTAACAGAGACGTATATGTCCCTGTGTGTTTCCACTGAGTTAATGTAAATGCACTTTTATTGACTTCTTCATTTATTTATTACCTTGCCACGAGAATTTCTTTACATTGCTAAAAAAAAGTGTCCCATCAAGGGTACCAGGTGGTGCCACACCCAGTTAAGCACTCATGTTACAATGCAGGAGGACTGGGCTTCAACACCCTGGTTCCCACATGCCAGGGGAAATCTTTACAAGTGGTGCGGAAGTGCTGCAGTTGTCTCTCTCTGTGTCTCAAACTCTCTCTACCTCCCTTCCCTCTCAATTCCTGTCTATTTATTCCAGTGAATAATCAAGAAAATAGAAAGTAAAAAAAGAAAAAGGAAAAGGAAATATTCCACGACTTCAAATGGGTTAATCAGGACAATGCTTTCCTTGTTAAGATCCTCACAGCATTCCATATGCAGAAAGGCAAAGACGCCATGTATTTTTTAACCCAGTTTTTATATTTATTTATTTATTTATTTAGGTGCTTATTCATTTTTGTTATTGATGAATTAATGTTTTACATTTGACATTGACTAGGGATCTGACACCAGCGGACTCCAGTACCCCTATATGGTACTCTGCCTCTACAAAACCGATCCATTGACCTGTCCATCCATCCATCCATCCACCCATACATCTATCCATCCATTCATACATACATACATACATACATACATACATCCATCCATCCACCAGTCAACCAAGCTAAGTACAAAAGGAGATCTCTCCTTGAATGGTGAGGAGAAACAACGATGCATAGGTAGGTTGCAAAGGCCCAGTTTGGCTGAATAGGGCAGAGGGGCTGAACCAGGCAATGTGTTGGGGCGTGTGGGTTTGGGTGGGATGAGCCGGAGACCCTGTGAGCTGGGTCACATTAGGGGCAGGCAGGGGGTGGAAGGGGTTGCGAACAGCTGTCACTGGAGAAGCATCACAAGTGCTGGAGCTGGTGAGCAGGGCACCTGGAAGAGAGGACAGACAAAGGAGAGAAGCAAAGTGCGGAGGAGAGGAGAGGGGAGAGGATGGTGAGGACAGGAGAGGACAGGAGAGGACAGGATTAGAGGGGACCTGAGAAACCTACCTGGACAAAGGCAGCATACGGACATCCAGGAAGGCAGGCAGGCATGCAGGCAGCTCTGGCCTGGGCTCCCAGGATCCCGGGCGCACCTCCACCTGTCTTCTCTTGGCTGCCAGCCCTGAGGTCCCTCGTCGATCAGCACTGTCTTCCCATCCTTCCGTCCCTCTGTGCCAGGGCCCAGGCGTCTGGGCGCTGTTGCCTGACCTAGTGGCAGGGCAGTTGGGCTGCCCAGTGCCAGTGTGGCCAGCACAGATTGCCAGGGGCTAGGACATCACAGAGGGCTCATGTGGTTGCTAGGCCATGGGGACCCCGCCCATCCAGTTGACCAGCAGCCATGACCCCCACGCTGAACTTGACCTGAGGGGTGGTGGCCAGCCACCAGAGCCAGAGCCCCAGGCCAAAGCAGGTGCTGGTCGGCCGGGCCAAGGGGCTATGTGCAGATTGGTGTGTGTCTGGGCATGGGGCTGGCATCTGACAGTCCAGGGCGGGGGACCAAGGTCCGCCAGGCCCCTGTCCCACCATGTGCACTGACACACAGTCTTGCTGACTGACTGACAGTCCCCGCCCCAGAGATACCCACACCAAGTCCCTGGGTGCCCTGAGCTGCCCCTGAGGGTTGGTGGGTGCCTGCCTGGACACATGCCTCCGTAATGGAGGCCTCTATTAATCCCGTTGCCTACTGACAGCTGCCCTCCTGCCCCTCCTCCTCCTCCTACGACTTCTCCTCCTCCTCTTCCTACTCTTCCTCCTCCTCTTTCTCCTCCTCCTCCTCCACCCCCTCCTCCTCTTCCTCATCCTCAGATGGACTCACTCAGGGCCCTTGGCCTAGGCAAGCCAGGGCTGCTGCTCTGGCTTCTGCAGCTTCTATCCAGTGGGGGGGGTGTAGGAATCTGTTCCTGTCAGTCCCTGATTCCTGGGACCTTCCATGCCTCCAGCTGCCCCCACTCTCTAGTCCTGACCCCTCCTCAAGGATGCCCCCTTTCCCCTTACCCTCTGTCCCCCAGCTCCCAACTAACATCTACTGTGTTCCTCCCTGCGCTACTTTACTGCCACCCTGCTTCTGCCCTTCAGCCCTGAGGGCCCAAGGCCAGCCCAGCTGCCATCTCACCATACAGCAGGGGGACCTGCCCTAACGCCCTGCCACCACACCCACACACACAGCCCTGCACACACTCCTGGGCTCCCCTGCCTGCAGCCTGCCTCTCAAACAGTCTCCTTCTGCCCCCTAGCCCCCTTACAACCTCTGCCACGGACCCCCACAGACACCTGGGCATGAGCAGTGCAGACATGCAAACAGCTCCCCTCCCCCCCACTCCAGTTGCTCCAAGGTTGTCAAGAGTCTTTTTTTCATGCTGTAGGGGAGGGAGTTGAGACAGTCCAATGTCCTGGGGAGCAAGAACTGCAAACAGTCCATCTACAATGCAACATTTGGGTCTCAGGCCGCCCAATCCCTAGTGCGCTGTGCAGACCTTTGACTGGCAAAAACACCCCATCTGAGTGTGAGATCTGGCTGGGCTAGTGGCTCTTTCTGTGGACTAAGAGACAGACAGACAGAGTTTTCAGGTTCAAAACCTATACTTCCCAGAAGATGGTCATTCACTTCGGTAAAAAAAAAAAAAAAAAAAAAAAGGCTTTTTATTTTTTTTCCCCCTGCCTGGGTAACCTGTCTCCTGCCTGTTTCAAAGTGAAAAAAGGGAAAAATCTTTTTTGGAGGGAAAAGGACCAAAATGCTGGCAGGTGGACTCCGTGGAAGGTGGATGGGGAGTTGCTCCTGCCCTGGCACTAGAGCCCCAGCTGCTGTTCCAGGTGCTCTCTGATAACAGAGATCTCCGTGTGTCGTGTCATGACACTGTCTCCAGGACTGACCCTCAGGATAATGAGGATTCAAAACGAGGCAGGTGATACTGCCTTCAAAAGTAAATCCAGGGAGGTTTGGCGGTATGTCAGAGGGTTAAGGGCTTGTGGCGCTCACGAATAGAGGGGACAGGTGGAAGGATTTGGGGTCTGGCCCCCAGACAGCCACCTGCAGGGGAGTCGCTTTACAGGGGGTGAAGCAGGTCTTTAGGAGCTCTATCTTTCTCTCCCACCCTGTATTTCCTCTGCTCTCTCCTTTTGTGTCTGTCAGATGCAAGGTCAGTAACAACAACAACAACAACAAAAACAATAACCACCACAGTGACCAAGCAACAAGGGCAGCGAAAGGGGAACAAATGGAGTGCAGGAGCTGTGGATTATTCGTGGCGTAGGCACTCAGCTGTGGCAATAACCCCTTGAGGCAATCAATCCATACATGAAGATGTAATACAGGTAACAGAGACATATATGTCCCTGTGTGTTTCCACTGAGTTAATGTAAATGCACTTTTATTGACTTCTTCATTTATTTATTACCTTGCCACGAGAATTTCTTTTCATTGCTAAAAAAAAGTGTCCCATCAAGGGTACCAGGTGGTGCCACACCCAGTTAAGCACTCATGTTACAATGCAGGAGGACTGGGCTTCAACACCCTGGTTCCCACATGCCAGGGGAAATCTTTACAAGTGGTGCGGAAGTGCTGCAGTTGTCTCTCTCTGTGTCTCAAACTCTCTCTACCTCCCTTCCCTCTCAATTCCTGTCTATTTATTCCAGTGAATAATCAAGAAAATAGAAAGTAAAAAAAGAAAAAGGAAAAGGAAATATTCCACGACTTCAAATGGGTTAATCAGGACAATGCTTTCCTTGTTAAGATCCTCACAGCATTCCATATGCAGAAAGGCAAAGACGCCATGTATTTTTTAACCCAGTTTTTATATTTATTTATTTATTTATTTAGGTGCTTATTCATTTTTGTTGTTGATGAATTAATGTTTTACATTTTACATTGACTAGGGATCTGACACCAGCGGACTCCAGTACCCCTATATGGTACTCTGCCTCTACAAAACCGATCCATTGACCTGTCCATCCATCCATCCATCCACCCATACATCTATCCATCCATTCATAGATACATCCATCCATCCATCCATCCATCCATCCATCCATCCACCAGTCAACCAAGCTAAGTACAAAAGGAGATCTCTCCTTGAATGGTGAGGAGAAACAACGATGCATAGGTAGGTTGCAAAGGCCCAGTTTGGCTGAATAGGGCAGAGGGGCTGAACCAGGCAATGTGTTGGGGCGTGTGGGTTTGGGTGGGATGAGCCGGAGACCCTGTGAGCTGGGTCACATTAGGGGCAGGCAGGGGGTGGAAGGGGTTGCGAACAGCTGTCACTGGAGAAGCATCACAAGTGCTGGAGCTGGTGAGCAGGGCACCTGGAAGAGAGGACAGACAAAGGAGAGAAGCAAAGTGCGGAGGAGAGGAGAGGGGAGAGGATGGTGAGGACAGGAGAGGACAGGAGAGGACAGGATTAGAGGGGACCTGAGAAACCTACCTGGACAAAGGCAGCATACGGACATCCAGGAAGGCAGGCAGGCATGCAGGCAGCTCTGGCCTGGGCTCCCAGGATCCCGGGCGCACCTCCACCTGTCTTCTCTTGGCTGCCAGCCCTGAGGTCCCTCGTCGATCAGCACTGTCTTCCCATCCTTCCGTCCCTCTGTGCCAGGGCCCAGGCGTCTGGGCGCTGTTGCCTGACCTAGTGGCAGGGCAGTTGGGCTGCCCAGTGCCAGTGTGGCCAGCACAGATTGCCAGGGGCTAGGACATCACAGAGGGCTCATGTGGTTGCTAGGCCATGGGGACCCCGCCCATCCAGTTGACCAGCAGCCATGACCCCCACGCTGAACTTGACCTGAGGGGTGGTGGCCAGCCACCAGAGCCAGAGCCCCAGGCCAAAGCAGGTGCTGGTCGGCCGGGCCAAGGGGCTATGTGCAGATTGGTGTGTGTCTGGGCATGGGGCTGGCATCTGACAGTCCAGGGCGGGGGACCAAGGTCCGCCAGGCCCCTGTCCCACCATGTGCACTGACACACAGTCTTGCTGACTGACTGACAGTCCCCGCCCCAGAGATACCCACACCAAGTCCCTGGGTGCCCTGAGCTGCCCCTGAGGGTTGGTGGGTGCCTGCCTGGACACATGCCTCCGTAATGGAGGCCTCTATTAATCCCGTTGCCTACTGACAGCTGCCCTCCTGCCCCTCCTCCTCCTCCTACGACTTCTCCTCCTCCTCTTCCTACTCTTCCTCCTCCTCTTTCTCCTCCTCCTCCTCCACCCCCTCCTCCTCTTCCTCATCCTCAGATGGACTCACTCAGGGCCCTTGGCCTAGGCAAGCCAGGGCTGCTGCTCTGGCTTCTGCAGCTTCTATCCAGTGGGGGGGGTGTAGGAATCTGTTCCTGTCAGTCCCTGATTCCTGGGACCTTCCATGCCTCCAGCTGCCCCCACTCTCTAGTCCTGACCCCTCCTCAAGGATGCCCCCTTTCCCCTTACCCTCTGTCCCCCAGCTCCCAACTAACATCTACTGTGTTCCTCCCTGCGCTACTTTACTGCCACCCTGCTTCTGCCCTTCAGCCCTGAGGGCCCAAGGCCAGCCCAGCTGCCATCTCACCATACAGCAGGGGGACCTGCCCTAACGCCCTGCCACCACACCCACACACACAGCCCTGCACACACTCCTGGGCTCCCCTGCCTGCAGCCTGCCTCTCAAACAGTCTCCTTCTGCCCCCTAGCCCCCTTACAACCTCTGCCACGGACCCCCACAGACACCTGGGCATGAGCAGTGCAGACATGCAAACAGCTCCCCTCCCCCCCACTCCAGTTGCTCCAAGGTTGTCAAGAGTCTTTTTTTCATGCTGTAGGGGAGGGAGTTGAGACAGTCCAATGTCCTGGGGAGCAAGAACTGCAAACAGTCCATCTACAATGCAACATTTGGGTCTCAGGCCGCCCAATCCCTAGTGCGCTGTGCAGACCTTTGACTGGCAAAAACACCCCATCTGAGTGTGAGATCTGGCTGGGCTAGTGGCTCTTTCTGTGGACTAAGAGACAGACAGACAGAGTTTTCAGGTTCAAAACCTATACTTCCCAGAAGATGGTCATTCACTTCGGTAAAAAAAAAAAAAAAAAAAAAAAGGCTTTTTATTTTTTTTCCCCCTGCCTGGGTAACCTGTCTCCTGCCTGTTTCAAAGTGAAAAAAGGGAAAAATCTTTTTTGGAGGGAAAAGGACCAAAATGCTGGCAGGTGGACTCCGTGGAAGGTGGATGGGGAGTTGCTCCTGCCCTGGCACTAGAGCCCCAGCTGCTGTTCCAGGTGCTCTCTGATAACAGAGATCTCCGTGTGTCGTGTCATGACACTGTCTCCAGGACTGACCCTCAGGATAATGAGGATTCAAAACGAGGCAGGTGATACTGCCTTCAAAAGTAAATCCAGGGAGGTTTGGCGGTATGTCAGAGGGTTAAGGGCTTGTGGCGCTCACGAATAGAGGGGACAGGTGGAAGGATTTGGGGTCTGGCCCCCAGACAGCCACCTGCAGGGGAGTCGCTTTACAGGGGGTGAAGCAGGTCTTTAGGAGCTCTATCTTTCTCTCCCACCCTGTATTTCCTCTGCTCTCTCCTTTTGTGTCTGTCAGATGCAAGGTCAGTAACAACAACAACAACAACAAAAACAATAACCACCACAGTGACCAAGCAACAAGGGCAGCGAAAGGGGAACAAATGGAGTGCAGGAGCTGTGGATTATTCGTGGCGTAGGCACTCAGCTGTGGCAATAACCCCTTGAGGCAATCAATCCATACATGAAGATGTAATACAGGTAACAGAGACATATATGTCCCTGTGTGTTTCCACTGAGTTAATGTAAATGCACTTTTATTGACTTCTTCATTTATTTATTACCTTGCCACGAGAATTTCTTTTCATTGCTAAAAAAAAGTGTCCCATCAAGGGTACCAGGTGGTGCCACACCCAGTTAAGCACTCATGTTACAATGCAGGAGGACTGGGCTTCAACACCCTGGTTCCCACATGCCAGGGGAAATCTTTACAAGTGGTGCGGAAGTGCTGCAGTTGTCTCTCTCTGTGTCTCAAACTCTCTCTACCTCCCTTCCCTCTCAATTCCTGTCTATTTATTCCAGTGAATAATCAAGAAAATAGAAAGTAAAAAAAGAAAAAGGAAAAGGAAATATTCCACGACTTCAAATGGGTTAATCAGGACAATGCTTTCCTTGTTAAGATCCTCACAGCATTCCATATGCAGAAAGGCAAAGACGCCATGTATTTTTTAACCCAGTTTTTATATTTATTTATTTATTTATTTAGGTGCTTATTCATTTTTGTTGTTGATGAATTAATGTTTTACATTTTACATTGACTAGGGATCTGACACCAGCGGACTCCAGTACCCCTATATGGTACTCTGCCTCTACAAAACCGATCCATTGACCTGTCCATCCATCCATCCATCCACCCATACATCTATCCATCCATTCATAGATACATCCATCCATCCATCCATCCATCCATCCATCCATCCATCCATCCACCAGTCAACCAAGCTAAGTACAAAAGGAGATCTCTCCTTGAATGGTGAGGAGAAACAACGATGCATAGGTAGGTTGCAAAGGCCCAGTTTGGCTGAATAGGGCAGAGGGGCTGAACCAGGCAATGTGTTGGGGCGTGTGGGTTTGGGTGGGATGAGCCGGAGACCCTGTGAGCTGGGTCACATTAGGGGCAGGCAGGGGGTGGAAGGGGTTGCGAACAGCTGTCACTGGAGAAGCATCACAAGTGCTGGAGCTGGTGAGCAGGGCACCTGGAAGAGAGGACAGACAAAGGAGAGAAGCAAAGTGCGGAGGAGAGGAGAGGGGAGAGGATGGTGAGGACAGGAGAGGACAGGAGAGGACAGGATTAGAGGGGACCTGAGAAACCTACCTGGACAAAGGCAGCATACGGACATCCAGGAAGGCAGGCAGGCATGCAGGCAGCTCTGGCCTGGGCTCCCAGGATCCCGGGCGCACCTCCACCTGTCTTCTCTTGGCTGCCAGCCCTGAGGTCCCTCGTCGATCAGCACTGTCTTCCCATCCTTCCGTCCCTCTGTGCCAGGGCCCAGGCGTCTGGGCGCTGTTGCCTGACCTAGTGGCAGGGCAGTTGGGCTGCCCAGTGCCAGTGTGGCCAGCACAGATTGCCAGGGGCTAGGACATCACAGAGGGCTCATGTGGTTGCTAGGCCATGGGGACCCCGCCCATCCAGTTGACCAGCAGCCATGACCCCCACGCTGAACTTGACCTGAGGGGTGGTGGCCAGCCACCAGAGCCAGAGCCCCAGGCCAAAGCAGGTGCTGGTCGGCCGGGCCAAGGGGCTATGTGCAGATTGGTGTGTGTCTGGGCATGGGGCTGGCATCTGACAGTCCAGGGCGGGGGACCAAGGTCCGCCAGGCCCCTGTCCCACCATGTGCACTGACACACAGTCTTGCTGACTGACTGACAGTCCCCGCCCCAGAGATACCCACACCAAGTCCCTGGGTGCCCTGAGCTGCCCCTGAGGGTTGGTGGGTGCCTGCCTGGACACATGCCTCCGTAATGGAGGCCTCTATTAATCCCGTTGCCTACTGACAGCTGCCCTCCTGCCCCTCCTCCTCCTCCTACGCCTTCTCCTCCTCCTCTTCCTACTCTTCCTCCTCCTCTTTCTCCTCCTCCTCCTCCACCCCCTCCTCCTCTTCCTCATCCTCAGATGGACTCACTCAGGGCCCTTGGCCTAGGCAAGCCAGGGCTGCTGCTCTGGCTTCTGCAGCTTCTATCCAGTGGGGGGGTGTAGGAATCTGTTCCTGTCAGTCCCTGATTCCTGGGACCTTCCATGCCTCCAGCTGCCCCCACTCTCTAGTCCTGACCCCTCCTCAAGGATGCCCCCTTTCCCCTTACCCTCTGTCCCCCAGCTCCCAACTAACATCTACTGTGTTCCTCCCTGCGCTACTTTACTGCCACCCTGCTTCTGCCCTTCAGCCCTGAGGGCCCAAGGCCAGCCCAGCTGCCATCTCACCATACAGCAGGGGGACCTGCCCTAACGCCCTGCCACCACACCCACACACACAGCCCTGCACACACTCCTGGGCTCCCCTGCCTGCAGCCTGCCTCTCAAACAGTCTCCTTCTGCCCCCTAGCCCCCTTACAGCCTCTGCCACGGACCCCCACAGACACCTGGGCATGAGCAGTGCAGACATGCAAACAGCTCCCCTCCCCCCCACTCCAGTTGCTCCAAGGTTGTCAAGAGTCTTTTTTTCATGCTGTAGGGGAGGGAGTTGAGACAGTCCAATGTCCTGGGGAGCCTGAACTGCAAACAGTCCATCTACAATGTAACATTTGGGTCTCAGGACGCCCAATCCCTAGTGCGCTGTGCAGACCTTTGACTGGCAAAAACACCCCATCTGAGTGTGAGATCTGGCTGGGCTAGTGGCTCTTTCTGTGGACTAAGAGACAGACAGACAGAGTTTTCAGGTTCAAAACCTATACATCCCAGAAGATGGTCATTCACTTCGGTAAAAAAAAAAAAAAAAAAAAAAAAAAAAAAAAAAAAAAAGGCTTTTTATTTTTTTCCCCCTGCCTGGGTAACCTGTCTCCTGCCTGTTTCAAAGTGAAAAAAGGGAAAAATCTTTTTTGGAGGGAAAAGGACCAAAATGCTGGCAGGTGGACTCCGTGGAAGGTGGATGGGGAGTTGCTCCTGCCCTGGCACTAGAGCCCCAGCTGCTGTTCCAGGTGCTCTCTGATAACAGAGATCTCCGTGTGTCGTGTCATGACACTGTCTCCAGGACTGACCCTCAGGATAATGAGGATTCAAAACGAGGCAGGTGATACTGCCTTCAAAAGTAAATCCAGGGAGGTTTGGCGGTATGTCAGAGGGTTAAGGGCTTGTGGCGCTCACGAATAGAGGGGACAGGTGGAAGGATTTGGGGTCTGGCCCCCAGACCGCCACCTGCAGGGGAGTCGCTTTACAGGGGGTGAAGCGGGTCTTTAGGAGCTCTATCTTTCTCTCCCACCCTGTATTTCCTCTGCTCTCTCCTTTTGTGTCTGTCAGATGCAAGGTCAGTAACAACAACAACAACAACAAAAACAATAACCACCACAGTGACCAAGCAACAAGGGCAGCGAAAGGGGAACAAATGGAGTGCAGGAGCTGTGGATTATTCGTGGCGTAGGCACTCAGCTGTGGCAATAACCCCTTGAGGCAATCAATCCATAAATGAAGATGTAATACAGGTAACAGAGACGTATATGTCCCTGTGTGTTTCCACTGAGTTAATGTAAATGCACTTTTATTGACTTCTTCATTTATTTATTACCTTGCCACGAGAATTTCTTTTCATTGCTAAAAAAAAAGTGTCCCATCAAGGGTACCAGGTGGTGCCACACCCAGTTAAGCACTCATGTTACAATGCAGGAGGACTGGGCTTCAACACCCTGGTTCCCACATGCCAGGGGAAATCTTTACAAGTGGTGCGGAAGTGCTGCAGTTGTCTCTCTCTGTGTCTCAAACTCTCTCTACCTCCCTTCCCTCTCAATTCCTGTCTATTTATTCCAGTGAATAATCAAGAAAATAGAAAGTAAAAAAAGAAAAAGGAAAAGGAAATATTCCACGACTTCAAATGGGTTAATCAGGACAATGCTTTCCTTGTTAAGATCCTCACAGCATTCCATATGCAGAAAGGCAAAGACGCCATGTATTTTTTAACCCAGTTTTTATATTTATTTATTTATTTATTTAGGTGCTTATTCATTTTTGTTATTGATGAATTAATGTTTTACATTTGACATTGACTAGGGATCTGACACCAGCGGACTCCAGTACCCCTATATGGTACTCTGCCTCTACAAAACCGATCCATTGACCTGTCCATCCATCCATCCATCCACCCATACATCTATCCATCCATTCATACATACATACATACATCCATCCATCCATCCATCCATCCATCCACCAGTCAACCAAGCTAAGTACAAAAGGAGATCTCTCCTTGAATGGTGAGGAGAAACAACGATGCATAGGTAGGTTGCAAAGGCCCAGTTTGGCTGAATAGGGCAGAGGGGCTGAACCAGGCAATGTGTTGGGGCGTGTGGGTTTGGGTGGGATGAGCCGGAGACCCTGTGAGCTGGGTCACATTAGGGGCAGGCAGGGGGTGGAAGGGGTTGCGAACAGCTGTCACTGGAGAAGCATCACAAGTGCTGGAGCTGGTGAGCAGGGCACCTGGAAGAGAGGACAGACAAAGGAGAGAAGCAAAGTGCGGAGGAGAGGAGAGGGGAGAGGATGGTGAGGACAGGAGAGGACAGGAGAGGACAGGATTAGAGGGGACCTGAGAAACCTACCTGGACAAAGGCAGCATACGGACATCCAGGAAGGCAGGCAGGCATGCAGGCAGCTCTGGCCTGGGCTCCCAGGATCCCGGGCGCACCTCCACCTGTCTTCTCTTGGCTGCCAGCCCTGAGGTCCCTCGTCGGTCAGCACTGTCTTCCCATCCTTCCGTCCCTCACTGCCAGGGCCCAGGCGTCTGGGCGCTGTTGCCTGACCTAGTGGCAGGGCAGTTGGGCTGCCCAGTGCCAGTGTGGCCAGCACAGATTGCCAGGGGCTAGGACATCACAGAGGGCTCATGTGGTTGCTAGGCCATGGGGACCCCGCCCATCCAGTTGACCAGCAGCCATGACCCCCACGCTGAACTTGACCTGAGGGGTGGTGGCCAGCCACCAGAGCCAGAGCCCCAGGCCAAAGCAGGTGCTGGTCGGCCGGGCCAAGGGGCTATGTGCAGATTGGTGTGTGTCTGGGCATGGGGCTGGCATCTGACAGTCCAGGGCGGGGGACCAAGGTCCGCCAGGCCCCTGTCCCACCATGTGCACTGACACACAGTCTTGCTGACTGACTGACAGTCCCCGCCCCAGAGATACCCACACCAAGTCCCTGGGTGCCCTGAGCTGCCCCTGAGGGTGGGTGGGTGCCTGCCTGGACACATGCCTCCGTAATGGAGGCCTCTATTAATCCCGTTGCCTACTGACAGCTGCCCTCCTGCCCTTCCTCCTCCTCCTACGCCTCCTCCTCCTCCTCTTCCTACTCTTCCTCCTCCTCTTTCTCCTCCTCCTCCTCCACCCTCTCCTCCTCTTCCTCATCCTCAGATGGACTCACTCAGGGCCCTTGGCCTAGGCAAGCCAGGGCTGCTGCTCTGGCTTCTGCAGCTTCTATCCAGTGGGGGGGTGTAGGAATCTGTTCCTGTCAGTCCCTGATTCCTGGGACCTTCCATGCCTCCAGCTGCCCCCACTCTCTAGTCCTGACCCCTCCTCAAGGATGCCCCCTTTCCCCTTACCCTCTGTCCCCCAGCTCCCAACTAACATCTACTGTGTTCCTCCCTGCGCTACTTTACTGCCACCCTGCTTCTGCCCTTCAGCCCTGAGGGCCCAGGGCCAGCCCAGCTGCCATCTCACCATCCAGCAGGGGGACCTGCCCTAATGCCCTGCCACCACACCCACACACACAGCCCTGCACACACTCCTGGGCTCCCCTGCCTGCAGCCTGCCTCTCAAACAGTCTCCTTCTGCCCCCTAGCCCCCTTACAGCCTCTGCCACGGACCCCCACAGACACCTGGGCATGAGCAGTGCAGACATGCAAACAGCTCCCCTCGCCCCCACTCCAGTTGCTCCAAGGTTGTCAAGAGTCTTTTTTTCATGCTGTAGGGGAGGGAGTTGAGACAGTCCAATGTCCTGGGGAGCAAGAACTGCAAACAGTCCATCTACAATGTAACATTTGGGTCTCAGGCCGCCCAATCCCTAGTGCGCTGTGCAGACCTTTGACTGGCAAAAACACCCCATCTGAGCGTGAGATCTGGCTGGGCTAGTGGCTCTTTCTGTGGACTAAGAGACAGACAGACAGAGTTTTCAGGTTCAAAACCTATACTTGCCAGAAGATGGTCATTCACTTGGGTAAAAAAAAAAAAAAAAAAAAAAAAAAAAAAAGGCTTTTTATTTTTTTTCCTCCTGCCTGGGTAACCTGTCTCCTGCCTGTTTCAAAGTGAAAAAAGGGAAAAATTTTTTTGGAGCGAAAAGGACCAAAATGCAGGCAGGTGGACTCCGTGGAAGGTGGATGGGGAGTTGCTCCTGCCCTGGCACTAGAGCCCCAGCTGCTGTTCCAGGTGCTCTCTGATAACAGAGATCTCCGTGTGTCGTGTCATGACACTGTCTCCAGGACTGACCCTCAGGATAATGAGGATTCAAAACGAGGCAGGTGATACTGCCTTCAAAAGTAAATCCAGGGAGGTTTGGCGGTATGTCAGAGGGTTAAGGGCTTGTGGCGCTCACGAATAGAGGGGACAGGTGGAAGGATTTGGGGTCTGGCCCCCAGACCGCCACCTGCAGGGGAGTCGCTTTACAGGGGGTGAAGCGGGTCTTTAGGAGCTCTATCTTTCTCTCCCACCCTGTATTTCCTCTGCTCTCTCCTTTTGTGTCTGTCAGATGCAAGGTCAGTAACAACAACAACAACAACAAAAACAATAACCACCACAGTGACCAAGCAACAAGGGCAGCGAAAGGGGAACAAATGGAGTGCAGGAGCTGTGGATTATTCGTGGCGTAGGCACTCAGCTGTGGCAATAACCCCTTGAGGCAATCAATCCATACATGAAGATGTAATACAGGTAACAGAGACGTATATGTCCCTGTGTGTTTCCACTGAGTTAATGTAAATGCACTTTTATTGACTTCTTCATTTATTTATTACCTTGCCACGAGAATTTCTTTACATTGCTAAAAAAAAGTGTCCCATCAAGGGTACCAGGTGGTGCCACACCCAGTTAAGCACTCATGTTACAATGCAGGAGGACTGGGCTTCAACACCCTGGTTCCCACATGCCAGGGGAAATCTTTACAAGTGGTGCGGAAGTGCTGCAGTTGTCTCTCTCTGTGTCTCAAACTCTCTCTACCTCCCTTCCCTCTCAATTCCTGTCTATTTATTCCAGTGAATAATCAAGAAAATAGAAAGTAAAAAAAGAAAAAGGAAAAGGAAATATTCCACGACTTCAAATGGGTTAATCAGGACAATGCTTTCCTTGTTAAGATCCTCACAGCATTCCATATGCAGAAAGGCAAAGACGCCATGTATTTTTTAACCCAGTTTTTATATTTATTTATTTATTTATTTAGGTGCTTATTCATTTTTGTTATTGATGAATTAATGTTTTACATTTGACATTGACTAGGGATCTGACACCAGCGGACTCCAGTACCCCTATATGGTACTCTGCCTCTACAAAACCGATCCATTGACCTGTCCATCCATCCATCCATCCACCCATACATCTATCCATCCATTCATACATACATACATACATACATACATACATCCATCCATCCACCAGTCAACCAAGCTAAGTACAAAAGGAGATCTCTCCTTGAATGGTGAGGAGAAACAACGATGCATAGGTAGGTTGCAAAGGCCCAGTTTGGCTGAATAGGGCAGAGGGGCTGAACCAGGCAATGTGTTGGGGCGTGTGGGTTTGGGTGGGATGAGCCGGAGACCCTGTTAGCTGGGTCACATTAGGGGCAGGCAGGGGGTGGAAGGGGTTGCGAACAGCTGTCACTGGAGAAGCATCACAAGTGCTGGAGCTGGTGAGCAGGGCACCTGGAAGAGAGGACAGACAAAGGAGAGAAGCAAAGTGCGGAGGAGAGGAGA
This sequence comes from Erinaceus europaeus, assembly GCF_950295315.1. Taxonomy (NCBI): domain Eukaryota; kingdom Metazoa; phylum Chordata; class Mammalia; order Eulipotyphla; family Erinaceidae; genus Erinaceus; species Erinaceus europaeus. Next base: position 391,138 of record NW_026647124.1, on the reverse strand, counting down.
GGGGAGAGGATGGTGAGGACAGGAGAGGACAGGAGAGGACAGGATTAGAGGGGACCTGAGAAACCTACCTGGACAAAGGCAGCATACGGACATCCAGGAAGGCAGGCAGGCATGCAGGCAGCTCTGGCCTGGGCTCCCAGGATCCCGGGCGCACCTCCACCTGTCTTCTCTTGGCTGCCAGCCCTGAGGTCCCTCGTCGATCAGCACTGTCTTCCCATCCTTCCGTCCCTCTGTGCCAGGGCCCAGGCGTCTGGGCGCTGTTGCCTGACCTAGTGGCAGGGCAGTTGGGCTGCCCAGTGCCAGTGTGGCCAGCACAGATTGCCAGGGGCTAGGACATCACAGAGGGCTCATGTGGTTGCTAGGCCATGGGGACCCCGCCCATCCAGTTGACCAGCAGCCATGACCCCCACGCTGAACTTGACCTGAGGGGTGGTGGCCAGCCACCAGAGCCAGAGCCCCAGGCCAAAGCAGGTGCTGGTCGGCCGGGCCAAGGGGCTATGTGCAGATTGGTGTGTGTCTGGGCATGGGGCTGGCATCTGACAGTCCAGGGCGGGGGACCAAGGTCCGCCAGGCCCCTGTCCCACCATGTGCACTGACACACAGTCTTGCTGACTGACTGACAGTCCCCGCCCCAGAGATACCCACACCAAGTCCCTGGGTGCCCTGAGCTGCCCCTGAGGGTTGGTGGGTGCCTGCCTGGACACATGCCTCCGTAATGGAGGCCTCTATTAATCCCGTTGCCTACTGACAGCTGCCCTCCTGCCCCTCCTCCTCCTCCTACGACTTCTCCTCCTCCTCTTCCTACTCTTCCTCCTCCTCTTTCTCCTCCTCCTCCTCCACCCCCTCCTCCTCTTCCTCATCCTCAGATGGACTCACTCAGGGCCCTTGGCCTAGGCAAGCCAGGGCTGCTGCTCTGGCTTCTGCAGCTTCTATCCAGTGGGGGGGGTGTAGGAATCTGTTCCTGTCAGTCCCTGATTCCTGGGACCTTCCATGCCTCCAGCTGCCCCCACTCTCTAGTCCTGACCCCTCCTCAAGGATGCCCCCTTTCCCCTTACCCTCTGTCCCCCAGCTCCCAACTAACATCTACTGTGTTCCTCCCTGCGCTACTTTACTGCCACCCTGCTTCTGCCCTTCAGCCCTGAGGGCCCAAGGCCAGCCCAGCTGCCATCTCACCATACAGCAGGGGGACCTGCCCTAACGCCCTGCCACCACACCCACACACACAGCCCTGCACACACTCCTGGGCTCCCCTGCCTGCAGCCTGCCTCTCAAACAGTCTCCTTCTGCCCCCTAGCCCCCTTACAACCTCTGCCACGGACCCCCACAGACACCTGGGCATGAGCAGTGCAGACATGCAAACAGCTCCCCTCCCCCCCACTCCAGTTGCTCCAAGGTTGTCAAGAGTCTTTTTTTCATGCTGTAGGGGAGGGAGTTGAGACAGTCCAATGTCCTGGGGAGCAAGAACTGCAAACAGTCCATCTACAATGCAACATTTGGGTCTCAGGCCGCCCAATCCCTAGTGCGCTGTGCAGACCTTTGACTGGCAAAAACACCCCATCTGAGTGTGAGATCTGGCTGGGCTAGTGGCTCTTTCTGTGGACTAAGAGACAGACAGACAGAGTTTTCAGGTTCAAAACCTATACTTCCCAGAAGATGGTCATTCACTTCGGTAAAAAAAAAAAAAAAAAAAAAAAGGCTTTTTATTTTTTTTCCCCCTGCCTGGGTAACCTGTCTCCTGCCTGTTTCAAAGTGAAAAAAGGGAAAAATCTTTTTTGGAGGGAAAAGGACCAAAATGCTGGCAGGTGGACTCCGTGGAAGGTGGATGGGGAGTTGCTCCTGCCCTGGCACTAGAGCCCCAGCTGCTGTTCCAGGTGCTCTCTGATAACAGAGATCTCCGTGTGTCGTGTCATGACACTGTCTCCAGGACTGACCCTCAGGATAATGAGGATTCAAAACGAGGCAGGTGATACTGCCTTCAAAAGTAAATCCAGGGAGGTTTGGCGGTATGTCAGAGGGTTAAGGGCTTGTGGCGCTCACGAATAGAGGGGACAGGTGGAAGGATTTGGGGTCTGGCCCCCAGACAGCCACCTGCAGGGGAGTCGCTTTACAGGGGGTGAAGCAGGTCTTTAGGAGCTCTATCTTTCTCTCCCACCCTGTATTTCCTCTGCTCTCTCCTTTTGTGTCTGTCAGATGCAAGGTCAGTAACAACAACAACAACAACAAAAACAATAACCACCACAGTGACCAAGCAACAAGGGCAGCGAAAGGGGAACAAATGGAGTGCAGGAGCTGTGGATTATTCGTGGCGTAGGCACTCAGCTGTGGCAATAACCCCTTGAGGCAATCAATCCATACATGAAGATGTAATACAGGTAACAGAGACATATATGTCCCTGTGTGTTTCCACTGAGTTAATGTAAATGCACTTTTATTGACTTCTTCATTTATTTATTACCTTGCCACGAGAATTTCTTTTCATTGCTAAAAAAAAGTGTCCCATCAAGGGTACCAGGTGGTGCCACACCCAGTTAAGCACTCATGTTACAATGCAGGAGGACTGGGCTTCAACACCCTGGTTCCCACATGCCAGGGGAAATCTTTACAAGTGGTGCGGAAGTGCTGCAGTTGTCTCTCTCTGTGTCTCAAACTCTCTCTACCTCCCTTCCCTCTCAATTCCTGTCTATTTATTCCAGTGAATAATCAAGAAAATAGAAAGTAAAAAAAGAAAAAGGAAAAGGAAATATTCCACGACTTCAAATGGGTTAATCAGGACAATGCTTTCCTTGTTAAGATCCTCACAGCATTCCATATGCAGAAAGGCAAAGACGCCATGTATTTTTTAACCCAGTTTTTATATTTATTTATTTATTTATTTAGGTGCTTATTCATTTTTGTTGTTGATGAATTAATGTTTTACATTTTACATTGACTAGGGATCTGACACCAGCGGACTCCAGTACCCCTATATGGTACTCTGCCTCTACAAAACCGATCCATTGACCTGTCCATCCATCCATCCATCCACCCATACATCTATCCATCCATTCATAGATACATCCATCCATCCATCCATCCATCCATCCATCCATCCACCAGTCAACCAAGCTAAGTACAAAAGGAGATCTCTCCTTGAATGGTGAGGAGAAACAACGATGCATAGGTAGGTTGCAAAGGCCCAGTTTGGCTGAATAGGGCAGAGGGGCTGAACCAGGCAATGTGTTGGGGCGTGTGGGTTTGGGTGGGATGAGCCGGAGACCCTGTGAGCTGGGTCACATTAGGGGCAGGCAGGGGGTGGAAGGGGTTGCGAACAGCTGTCACTGGAGAAGCATCACAAGTGCTGGAGCTGGTGAGCAGGGCACCTGGAAGAGAGGACAGACAAAGGAGAGAAGCAAAGTGCGGAGGAGAGGAGAGGGGAGAGGATGGTGAGGACAGGAGAGGACAGGAGAGGACAGGATTAGAGGGGACCTGAGAAACCTACCTGGACAAAGGCAGCATACGGACATCCAGGAAGGCAGGCAGGCATGCAGGCAGCTCTGGCCTGGGCTCCCAGGATCCCGGGCGCACCTCCACCTGTCTTCTCTTGGCTGCCAGCCCTGAGGTCCCTCGTCGATCAGCACTGTCTTCCCATCCTTCCGTCCCTCTGTGCCAGGGCCCAGGCGTCTGGGCGCTGTTGCCTGACCTAGTGGCAGGGCAGTTGGGCTGCCCAGTGCCAGTGTGGCCAGCACAGATTGCCAGGGGCTAGGACATCACAGAGGGCTCATGTGGTTGCTAGGCCATGGGGACCCCGCCCATCCAGTTGACCAGCAGCCATGACCCCCACGCTGAACTTGACCTGAGGGGTGGTGGCCAGCCACCAGAGCCAGAGCCCCAGGCCAAAGCAGGTGCTGGTCGGCCGGGCCAAGGGGCTATGTGCAGATTGGTGTGTGTCTGGGCATGGGGCTGGCATCTGACAGTCCAGGGCGGGGGACCAAGGTCCGCCAGGCCCCTGTCCCACCATGTGCACTGACACACAGTCTTGCTGACTGACTGACAGTCCCCGCCCCAGAGATACCCACACCAAGTCCCTGGGTGCCCTGAGCTGCCCCTGAGGGTTGGTGGGTGCCTGCCTGGACACATGCCTCCGTAATGGAGGCCTCTATTAATCCCGTTGCCTACTGACAGCTGCCCTCCTGCCCCTCCTCCTCCTCCTACGACTTCTCCTCCTCCTCTTCCTACTCTTCCTCCTCCTCTTTCTCCTCCTCCTCCTCCACCCCCTCCTCCTCTTCCTCATCCTCAGATGGACTCACTCAGGGCCCTTGGCCTAGGCAAGCCAGGGCTGCTGCTCTGGCTTCTGCAGCTTCTATCCAGTGGGGGGGGTGTAGGAATCTGTTCCTGTCAGTCCCTGATTCCTGGGACCTTCCATGCCTCCAGCTGCCCCCACTCTCTAGTCCTGACCCCTCCTCAAGGATGCCCCCTTTCCCCTTACCCTCTGTCCCCCAGCTCCCAACTAACATCTACTGTGTTCCTCCCTGCGCTACTTTACTGCCACCCTGCTTCTGCCCTTCAGCCCTGAGGGCCCAAGGCCAGCCCAGCTGCCATCTCACCATACAGCAGGGGGACCTGCCCTAACGCCCTGCCACCACACCCACACACACAGCCCTGCACACACTCCTGGGCTCCCCTGCCTGCAGCCTGCCTCTCAAACAGTCTCCTTCTGCCCCCTAGCCCCCTTACAACCTCTGCCACGGACCCCCACAGACACCTGGGCATGAGCAGTGCAGACATGCAAACAGCTCCCCTCCCCCCCACTCCAGTTGCTCCAAGGTTGTCAAGAGTCTTTTTTTCATGCTGTAGGGGAGGGAGTTGAGACAGTCCAATGTCCTGGGGAGCAAGAACTGCAAACAGTCCATCTACAATGCAACATTTGGGTCTCAGGCCGCCCAATCCCTAGTGCGCTGTGCAGACCTTTGACTGGCAAAAACACCCCATCTGAGTGTGAGATCTGGCTGGGCTAGTGGCTCTTTCTGTGGACTAAGAGACAGACAGACAGAGTTTTCAGGTTCAAAACCTATACTTCCCAGAAGATGGTCATTCACTTCGGTAAAAAAAAAAAAAAAAAAAAAAAGGCTTTTTATTTTTTTTCCCCCTGCCTGGGTAACCTGTCTCCTGCCTGTTTCAAAGTGAAAAAAGGGAAAAATCTTTTTTGGAGGGAAAAGGACCAAAATGCTGGCAGGTGGACTCCGTGGAAGGTGGATGGGGAGTTGCTCCTGCCCTGGCACTAGAGCCCCAGCTGCTGTTCCAGGTGCTCTCTGATAACAGAGATCTCCGTGTGTCGTGTCATGACACTGTCTCCAGGACTGACCCTCAGGATAATGAGGATTCAAAACGAGGCAGGTGATACTGCCTTCAAAAGTAAATCCAGGGAGGTTTGGCGGTATGTCAGAGGGTTAAGGGCTTGTGGCGCTCACGAATAGAGGGGACAGGTGGAAGGATTTGGGGTCTGGCCCCCAGACAGCCACCTGCAGGGGAGTCGCTTTACAGGGGGTGAAGCAGGTCTTTAGGAGCTCTATCTTTCTCTCCCACCCTGTATTTCCTCTGCTCTCTCCTTTTGTGTCTGTCAGATGCAAGGTCAGTAACAACAACAACAACAACAAAAACAATAACCACCACAGTGACCAAGCAACAAGGGCAGCGAAAGGGGAACAAATGGAGTGCAGGAGCTGTGGATTATTCGTGGCGTAGGCACTCAGCTGTGGCAATAACCCCTTGAGGCAATCAATCCATACATGAAGATGTAATACAGGTAACAGAGACATATATGTCCCTGTGTGTTTCCACTGAGTTAATGTAAATGCACTTTTATTGACTTCTTCATTTATTTATTACCTTGCCACGAGAATTTCTTTTCATTGCTAAAAAAAAGTGTCCCATCAAGGGTACCAGGTGGTGCCACACCCAGTTAAGCACTCATGTTACAATGCAGGAGGACTGGGCTTCAACACCCTGGTTCCCACATGCCAGGGGAAATCTTTACAAGTGGTGCGGAAGTGCTGCAGTTGTCTCTCTCTGTGTCTCAAACTCTCTCTACCTCCCTTCCCTCTCAATTCCTGTCTATTTATTCCAGTGAATAATCAAGAAAATAGAAAGTAAAAAAAGAAAAAGGAAAAGGAAATATTCCACGACTTCAAATGGGTTAATCAGGACAATGCTTTCCTTGTTAAGATCCTCACAGCATTCCATATGCAGAAAGGCAAAGACGCCATGTATTTTTTAACCCAGTTTTTATATTTATTTATTTATTTATTTAGGTGCTTATTCATTTTTGTTGTTGATGAATTAATGTTTTACATTTTACATTGACTAGGGATCTGACACCAGCGGACTCCAGTACCCCTATATGGTACTCTGCCTCTACAAAACCGATCCATTGACCTGTCCATCCATCCATCCATCCACCCATACATCTATCCATCCATTCATACATACATACATCCATCCATCCATCCATCCATCCATCCATCCATCCATCCACCAGTCAACCAAGCTAAGTACAAAAGGAGATCTCTCCTTGAATGGTGAGGAGAAACAACGATGCATAGGTAGGTTGCAAAGGCCCAGTTTGGCTGAATAGGGCAGAGGGGCTGAACCAGGCAATGTGTTGGGGCGTGTGGGTTTGGGTGGGATGAGCCGGAGACCCTGTGAGCTGGGTCACATTAGGGGCAGGCAGGGGGTGGAAGGGGTTGCGAACAGCTGTCACTGGAGAAGCATCACAAGTGCTGGAGCTGGTGAGCAGGGCACCTGGAAGAGAGGACAGACAAAGGAGAGAAGCAAAGTGCGGAGGAGAGGAGAGGGGAGAGGATGGTGAGGACAGGAGAGGACAGGAGAGGACAGGATTAGAGGGGACCTGAGAAACCTACCTGGACAAAGGCAGCATACGGACATCCAGGAAGGCAGGCAGGCATGCAGGCAGCTCTGGCCTGGGCTCCCAGGATCCCGGGCGCACCTCCACCTGTCTTCTCTTGGCTGCCAGCCCTGAGGTCCCTCGTCGATCAGCACTGTCTTCCCATCCTTCCGTCCCTCTGTGCCAGGGCCCAGGCGTCTGGGCGCTGTTGCCTGACCTAGTGGCAGGGCAGTTGGGCTGCCCAGTGCCAGTGTGGCCAGCACAGATTGCCAGGGGCTAGGACATCACAGAGGGCTCATGTGGTTGCTAGGCCATGGGGACCCCGCCCATCCAGTTGACCAGCAGCCATGACCCCCACGCTGAACTTGACCTGAGGGGTGGTGGCCAGCCACCAGAGCCAGAGCCCCAGGCCAAAGCAGGTGCTGGTCGGCCGGGCCAAGGGGCTATGTGCAGATTGGTGTGTGTCTGGGCATGGGGCTGGCATCTGACAGTCCAGGGCGGGGGACCAAGGTCCGCCAGGCCCCTGTCCCACCATGTGCACTGACACACAGTCTTGCTGACTGACTGACAGTCCCCGCCCCAGAGATACCCACACCAAGTCCCTGGGTGCCCTGAGCTGCCCCTGAGGGTTGGTGGGTGCCTGCCTGGACACATGCCTCCGTAATGGAGGCCTCTATTAATCCCGTTGCCTACTGACAGCTGCCCTCCTGCCCCTCCTCCTCCTCCTACGCCTTCTCCTCCTCCTCTTCCTACTCTTCCTCCTCCTCTTTCTCCTCCTCCTCCTCCACCCCCTCCTCCTCTTCCTCATCCTCAGATGGACTCACTCAGGGCCCTTGGCCTAGGCAAGCCAGGGCTGCTGCTCTGGCTTCTGCAGCTTCTATCCAGTGGGGGGGTGTAGGAATCTGTTCCTGTCAGTCCCTGATTCCTGGGACCTTCCATGCCTCCAGCTGCCCCCACTCTCTAGTCCTGACCCCTCCTCAAGGATGCCCCCTTTCCCCTTACCCTCTGTCCCCCAGCTCCCAACTAACATCTACTGTGTTCCTCCCTGCGCTACTTTACTGCCACCCTGCTTCTGCCCTTCAGCCCTGAGGGCCCAAGGCCAGCCCAGCTGCCATCTCACCATACAGCAGGGGGACCTGCCCTAACGCCCTGCCACCACACCCACACACACAGCCCTGCACACACTCCTGGGCTCCCCTGCCTGCAGCCTGCCTCTCAAACAGTCTCCTTCTGCCCCCTAGCCCCCTTACAGCCTCTGCCACGGACCCCCACAGACACCTGGGCATGAGCAGTGCAGACATGCAAACAGCTCCCCTCCCCCCCACTCCAGTTGCTCCAAGGTTGTCAAGAGTCTTTTTTTCATGCTGTAGGGGAGGGAGTTGAGACAGTCCAATGTCCTGGGGAGCCTGAACTGCAAACAGTCCATCTACAATGTAACATTTGGGTCTCAGGACGCCCAATCCCTAGTGCGCTGTGCAGACCTTTGACTGGCAAAAACACCCCATCTGAGTGTGAGATCTGGCTGGGCTAGTGGCTCTTTCTGTGGACTAAGAGACAGACAGACAGAGTTTTCAGGTTCAAAACCTATACATCCCAGAAGATGGTCATTCACTTCGGTAAAAAAAAAAAAAAAAAAAAAAAAAAAAAAAAAAAAAAAAAGGCTTTTTATTTTTTTCCCCCTGCCTGGGTAACCTGTCTCCTGCCTGTTTCAAAGTGAAAAAAGGGAAAAATCTTTTTTGGAGGGAAAAGGACCAAAATGCTGGCAGGTGGACTCCGTGGAAGGTGGATGGGGAGTTGCTCCTGCCCTGGCACTAGAGCCCCAGCTGCTGTTCCAGGTGCTCTCTGATAACAGAGATCTCCGTGTGTCGTGTCATGACACTGTCTCCAGGACTGACCCTCAGGATAATGAGGATTCAAAACGAGGCAGGTGATACTGCCTTCAAAAGTAAATCCAGGGAGGTTTGGCGGTATGTCAGAGGGTTAAGGGCTTGTGGCGCTCACGAATAGAGGGGACAGGTGGAAGGATTTGGGGTCTGGCCCCCAGACCGCCACCTGCAGGGGAGTCGCTTTACAGGGGGTGAAGCGGGTCTTTAGGAGCTCTATCTTTCTCTCCCACCCTGTATTTCCTCTGCTCTCTCCTTTTGTGTCTGTCAGATGCAAGGTCAGTAACAACAACAACAACAACAAAAACAATAACCACCACAGTGACCAAGCAACAAGGGCAGCGAAAGGGGAACAAATGGAGTGCAGGAGCTGTGGATTATTCGTGGCGTAGGCACTCAGCTGTGGCAATAACCCCTTGAGGCAATCAATCCATAAATGAAGATGTAATACAGGTAACAGAGACGTATATGTCCCTGTGTGTTTCCACTGAGTTAATGTAAATGCACTTTTATTGACTTCTTCATTTATTTATTACCTTGCCACGAGAATTTCTTTTCATTGCTAAAAAAAAAGTGTCCCATCAAGGGTACCAGGTGGTGCCACACCCAGTTAAGCACTCATGTTACAATGCAGGAGGACTGGGCTTCAACACCCTGGTTCCCACATGCCAGGGGAAATCTTTACAAGTGGTGCGGAAGTGCTGCAGTTGTCTCTCTCTGTGTCTCAAACTCTCTCTACCTCCCTTCCCTCTCAATTCCTGTCTATTTATTCCAGTGAATAATCAAGAAAATAGAAAGTAAAAAAAGAAAAAGGAAAAGGAAATATTCCACGACTTCAAATGGGTTAATCAGGACAATGCTTTCCTTGTTAAGATCCTCACAGCATTCCATATGCAGAAAGGCAAAGACGCCATGTATTTTTTAACCCAGTTTTTATATTTATTTATTTATTTATTTAGGTGCTTATTCATTTTTGTTATTGATGAATTAATGTTTTACATTTGACATTGACTAGGGATCTGACACCAGCGGACTCCAGTACCCCTATATGGTACTCTGCCTCTACAAAACCGATCCATTGACCTGTCCATCCATCCATCCATCCACCCATACATCTATCCATCCATTCATACATACATACATACATCCATCCATCCATCCATCCATCCATCCACCAGTCAACCAAGCTAAGTACAAAAGGAGATCTCTCCTTGAATGGTGAGGAGAAACAACGATGCATAGGTAGGTTGCAAAGGCCCAGTTTGGCTGAATAGGGCAGAGGGGCTGAACCAGGCAATGTGTTGGGGCGTGTGGGTTTGGGTGGGATGAGCCGGAGACCCTGTGAGCTGGGTCACATTAGGGGCAGGCAGGGGGTGGAAGGGGTTGCGAACAGCTGTCACTGGAGAAGCATCACAAGTGCTGGAGCTGGTGAGCAGGGCACCTGGAAGAGAGGACAGACAAAGGAGAGAAGCAAAGTGCGGAGGAGAGGAGAGGGGAGAGGATGGTGAGGACAGGAGAGGACAGGAGAGGACAGGATTAGAGGGGACCTGAGAAACCTACCTGGACAAAGGCAGCATACGGACATCCAGGAAGGCAGGCAGGCATGCAGGCAGCTCTGGCCTGGGCTCCCAGGATCCCGGGCGCACCTCCACCTGTCTTCTCTTGGCTGCCAGCCCTGAGGTCCCTCGTCGATCAGCACTGTCTTCCCATCCTTCCGTCCCTCTGTGCCAGCTCCCAGGCGTCTGGGCGCTGTTGCCTGACCTAGTGGCAGGGCAGTTGGGCTGCCCAGTGCCAGTGTGGCCAGCACAGATTGCCAGGGGCTAGGACATCACAGAGGGCTCATGTGGTTGCTAGGCCATGGGGACCCCGCCCATCCAGTTGACCAGCAGCCATGACCCCCACGCTGAACTTGACCTGAGGGGTGGTGGCCAGCCACCAGAGCCAGAGCCCCAGGCCAAAGCAGGTGCTGGTCGGCCGGGCCAAGGGGCTATGTGCAGATTGGTGTGTGTCTGGGCATGGGGCTGGCATCTGACAGTCCAGGGCGGGGGACCAAGGTCCGCCAGGCCCCTGTCCCACCATGTGCACTGACACACAGTCTTGCTGACTGACTGACAGTCCCCGCCCCAGAGATACCCACACCAAGTCCCTGGGTGCCCTGAGCTGCCCCTGAGGGTTGGTGGGTGCCTGCCTGGACACATGCCTCCGTAATGGAGGCCTCTATTAATCCCGTTGCCTACTGACAGCTGCCCTCCTGCCCCTCCTCCTCCTCCTCCGCCTTCTCCTCCTCCTCTTCCTACTCTTCCTCCTCCTCTTTCTCCTCCTCCTCCTCCACCCCCTCCTCCTCTTCCTCATCCTCAGATGGACTCACTCAGGGCCCTTGGCCTAGGCAAGCCAGGGCTGCTGCTCTGGCTTCTGCAGCTTCTATCCAGTGGGGGGGGTGTAGGAATCTGTTCCTGTCAGTCCCTGATTCCTGGGACCTTCCATGCCTCCAGCTGCCCCCACTCTCTAGTCCTGACCCCTCCTCAAGGATGCCCCCTTTCCCCTTACCCTCTGTCCCCCAGCTCCCAACTAACATCTACTGTGTTCCTCCCTGCGCTACTTTACTGCCACCCTGCTTCTGCCCTTCAGCCCTGAGGGCCCAAGGCCAGCCCAGCTGCCATCTCACCATACAGCAGGGGGACCTGCCCTAACGCCCTGCCACCACACCCACACACACAGCCCTGCACACACTCCTGGGCTCCCCTGCCTGCAGCCTGCCTCTCAAACAGTCTCCTTCTGCCCCCTAGCCCCCTTACAGCCTCTGCCACGGACCCCCACAGACACCTGGGCATGAGCAGTGCAGACATGCAAACAGCTCCCCTCCCCCCCACTCCAGTTGCTCCAAGGTTGTCAAGAGTCTTTTTTTCATGCTGTAGGGGAGGGAGTTGAGACAGTCCAATGTCCTGGGGAGCAAGAACTGCAAACAGTCCATCTACAATGCAACATTTGGGTCTCAGGCCGCCCAATCCCTAGTGCGCTGTGCAGACCTTTGACTGGCAAAAACACCCCATCTGAGTGTGAGATCTGGCTGGGCTAGTGGCTCTTTCTGTGGACTAAGAGACAGACAGACATTGTTTTCAGGTTCAAAACCTATACTTCCCAGAAGATGGTCATTCACTTCGGTAAAAAAAAAAAAAAAAAAAAAAAAGGCTTTTTATTTTTTTCCCCCTGCCTGGGTAACCTGTCTCCTGCCTGTTTCAAAGTGAAAAAAGGGAAAAATCTTTTTTGGAGGGAAAAGGACCAAAATGCTGGCAGGTGGACTCCGTGGAAGGTGGATGGGGAGTTGCTCCTGCCCTGGCACTAGAGCCCCAGCTGCTGTTCCAGGTGCTCTCTGATAACAGAGATCTCCGTGTGTCGTGTCATGACACTGTCTCCAGGACTGACCCTCAGGATAATGAGGATTCAAAACGAGGCAGGTGATACTGCCTTCAAAAGTAAATCCAGGGAGGTTTGGCGGTATGTCAGAGGGTTAAGGGCTTGTGGCGCTCACGAATAGAGGGGACAGGTGGAAGGATTTGGGGTCTGGCCCCCAGACCGCCACCTGCAGGGGAGTCGCTTTACAGGGGGTGAAGCGGGTCTTTAGGAGCTCTATCTTTCTCTCCCACCCTGTATTTCCTCTGCTCTCTCCTTTTGTGTCTGTCAGATGCAAGGTCAGTAACAACAACAACAACAACAAAAACAATAACCACCACAGTGACCAAGCAACAAGGGCAGCGAAAGGGGAACAAATGGAGTGCAGGAGCTGTGGATTATTCGTGGCGTAGGCACTCAGCTGTGGCAATAACCCCTTGAGGCAATCAATCCATACATGAAGATGTAATACAGGTAACAGAGACGTATATGTCCCTGTGTGTTTCCACTGAGTTAATGTAAATGCACTTTTATTGACTTCTTCATTTATTTATTACCTTGCCACGAGAATTTCTTTTCATTGCTAAAAAAAAGTGTCCCATCAAGGGTACCAGGTGGTGCCACACCCAGTTAAGCACTCATGTTACAATGCAGGAGGACTGGGCTTCAACACCCTGGTTCCCACACGCCAGGGGAAATCTTTACAAGTGGTGCGGAAGTGCTGCAGTTGTCTCTCTCTGTGTCTCAAACTCTCTCTACCTCCCTTCCCTCTCAATTCCTGTCTATTTATTCCAGTGAATAATCAAGAAAATAGAAAGTAAAAAAAGAAAAAGGAAAAGGAAATATTCCACGACTTCAAATGGGTTAATCAGGACAATGCTTTCCTTGTTAAGATCCTCACAGCATTCCATATGCAGAAAGGCAAAGACGCCATGTATTTTTTAACCCAGTTTTTATATTTATTTATTTATTTATTTAGGTGCTTATTCATTTTTGTTATTGATGAATTAATGTTTTACATTTGACATTGACTAGGGATCTGACACCAGCGGACTCCAGTACCCCTATATGGTACTCTGCCTCTACAAAACCGATCCATTGACCTGTCCATCCATCCATCCATCCACCCATACATCTATCCATCCATTCATACATACATACATACATCCATCCATCCATCCATCCATCCATCCACCAGTCAACCAAGCTAAGTACAAAAGGAGATCTCTCCTTGAATGGTGAGGAGAAACAACGATGCATAGGTAGGTTGCAAAGGCCCAGTTTGGCTGAATAGGGCAGAGGGGCTGAACCAGGCAATGTGTTGGGGCGTGTGGGTTTGGGTGGGATGAGCCGGAGACCCTGTGAGCTGGGTCACATTAGGGGCAGGCAGGGGGTGGAAGGGGTTGCGAACAGCTGTCACTGGAGAAGCATCACAAGTGCTGGAGCTGGTGAGCAGGGCACCTGGAAGAGAGGACAGACAAAGGAGAGAAGCAAAGTGCGGAGGAGAGGAGAGGGGAGAGGATGGTGAGGACAGGAGAGGACAGGAGAGGACAGGATTAGAGGGGACCTGAGAAACCTACCTGGACAAAGGCAGCATACGGACATCCAGGAAGGCAGGCAGGCATGCAGGCAGCTCTGGCCTGGGCTCCCAGGATCCCGGGCGCACCTCCACCTGTCTTCTCTTGGCTGCCAGCCCTGAGGTCCCTCGTCGATCAGCACTGTCTTCCCATCCTTCCGTCCCTCTGTGCCAGGGCCCAGGCGTCTGGGCGCTGTTGCCTGACCTAGTGGCAGGGCAGTTGGGCTGCCCAGTGCCAGTGTGGCCAGCACAGATTGCCAGGGGCTAGGACATCACAGAGGGCTCATGTGGTTGCTAGGCCATGGGGACCCCGCCCATCCAGTTGACCAGCAGCCATGACCCCCACGCTGAACTTGACCTGAGGGGTGGTGGCCAGCCACCAGAGCCAGAGCCCCAGGCCAAAGCAGGTGCTGGTCGGCCGGGCCAAGGGGCTATGTGCAGATTGGTGTGTGTCTGGGCATGGGGCTGGCATCTGACAGTCCAGGGCGGGGGACCAAGGTCCGCCAGGCCCCTGTCCCACCATGTGCACTGACACACAGTCTTGCTGACTGACTGACAGTCCCCGCCCCAGAGATACCCACACCAAGTCCCTGGGTGCCCTGAGCTGCCCCTGAGGGTTGGTGGGTGCCTGCCTGGACACATGCCTCCGTAATGGAGGCCTCTATTAATCCCGTTGCCTACTGACAGCTGCCCTCCTGCCCCTCCTCCTCCTCCTCCGCCTTCTCCTCCTCCTCTTCCTACTCTTCCTCCTCCTCTTTCTCCTCCTCCTCCTCCACCCCCTCCTCCTCTTCCTCATCCTCAGATGGACTCACTCAGGGCCCTTGGCCTAGGCAAGCCAGGGCTGCTGCTCTGGCTTCTGCAGCTTCTATCCAGTGGGGGGGGTGTAGGAATCTGTTCCTGTCAGTCCCTGATTCCTGGGACCTTCCATGCCTCCAGCTGCCCCCACTCTCTAGTCCTGACCCCTCCTCAAGGATGCCCCCTTTCCCCTTACCCTCTGTCCCCCAGCTCCCAACTAACATCTACTGTGTTCCTCCCTGCGCTACTTTACTGCCACCCTGCTTCTGCCCTTCAGCCCTGAGGGCCCAAGGCCAGCCCAGCTGCCATCTCACCATACAGCAGGGGGACCTGCCCTAACGCCCTGCCACCACACCCACACACACAGCCCTGCACACACTCCTGGGCTCCCCTGCCTGCAGCCTGCCTCTCAAACAGTCTCCTTCTGCCCCCTAGCCCCCTTACAGCCTCTGCCACGGACCCCCACAGACACCTGGGCATGAGCAGTGCAGACATGCAAACAGCTCCCCTCCCCCCCACTCCAGTTGCTCCAAGGTTGTCAAGAGTCTTTTTTTCATGCTGTAGGGGAGGGAGTTGAGACAGTCCAATGTCCTGGGGAGCAAGAACTGCAAACAGTCCATCTACAATGCAACATTTGGGTCTCAGGCCGCCCAATCCCTAGTGCGCTGTGCAGACCTTTGACTGGCAAAAACACCCCATCTGAGTGTGAGATCTGGCTGGGCTAGTGGCTCTTTCTGTGGACTAAGAGACAGACAGACAGAGTTTTCAGGTTCAAAACCTATACTTCCCAGAAGATGGTCATTCACTTCGGTAAAAAAAAAAAAAAAAAAAAAAAAAAAGGCTTTTTATTTTTTTCCCCCTGCCTGGGTAACCTGTCTCCTGCCTGTTTCAAAGTGAAAAAAGGGAAAAATCTTTTTTGGAGGGAAAAGGACCAAAATGCTGGCAGGTGGACTCCGTGGAAGGTGGATGGGGAGTTGCTCCTGCCCTGGCACTAGAGCCCCAGCTGCTGTTCCAGGTGCTCTCTGATAACAGAGATCTCCGTGTGTCGTGTCATGACACTGTCTCCAGGACTGACCCTCAGGATAATGAGGATTCAAAACGAGGCAGGTGATACTGCCTTCAAAAGTAAATCCAGGGAGGTTTGGCGGTATGTCAGAGGGTTAAGGGCTTGTGGCGCTCACGAATAGAGGGGACAGGTGGAAGGATTTGGGGTCTGGCCCCCAGACCGCCACCTGCAGGGGAGTCGCTTTACAGGGGGTGAAGCGGGTCTTTAGGAGCTCTATCTTTCTCTCCCACCCTGTATTTCCTCTGCTCTCTCCTTTTGTGTCTGTCAGATGCAAGGTCAGTAACAACAACAACAACAACAAAAACAATAACCACCACAGTGACCAAGCAACAAGGGCAGCGAAAGGGGAACAAATGGAGTGTAGGAGCTGTGGATTATTCGTGGCGTAGGCACTCAGCTGTGGCAATAACCCCTTGAGGCAATCAATCCATACATGAAGATGTAATACAGGTAACAGAGACGTATATGTCCCTGTGTGTTTCCACTGAGTTAATGTAAATGCACTTTTATTGACTTCTTCATTTATTTATTACCTTGCCACGAGAATTTCTTTTCATTGCTAAAAAAAAGTGTCCCATCAAGGGTACCAGGTGGTGCCACACCCAGTTAAGCACTCATGTTACAATGCAGGAGGACTGGGCTTCAACACCCTGGTTCCCACATGCCAGGGGAAATCTTTACAAGTGGTGCGGAAGTGCTGCAGTTGTCTCTCTCTGTGTCTCAAACTCTCTCTACCTCCCTTCCCTCTCAATTCCTGTCTATTTATTCCAGTGAATAATCAAGAAAATAGAAAGTAAAAAAAGAAAAAGGAAAAGGAAATATTCCACGACTTCAAATGGGTTAATCAGGACAATGCTTTCCTTGTTAAGATCCTCACAGCATTCCATATGCAGAAAGGCAAAGACGCCATGTATTTTTTAACCCAGTTTTTATATTTATTTATTTATTTATTTAGGTGCTTATTCATTTTTGTTATTGATGAATTAATGTTTTACATTTGACATTGACTAGGGATCTGACACCAGCGGACTCCAGTACCCCTATATGGTACTCTGCCTCTACAAAACCGATCCATTGACCTGTCCATCCATCCATCCATCCACCCATACATCTATCCATCCATTCATACATACATCCATCCATCCATCCATCCATCCATCCATCCACCAGTCAACCAAGCTAAGTACAAAAGGAGATCTCTCCTTGAATGGTGAGGAGAAACAACGATGCATAGGTAGGTTGCAAAGGCCCAGTTTGGCTGAATAGGGCAGAGGGGCTGAACCAGGCAATGTGTTGGGGCGTGTGGGTTTGGGTGGGATGAGCCGGAGACCCTGTGAGCTGGGTCACATTAGGGGCAGGCAGGGGGTGGAAGGGGTTGCGAACAGCTGTCACTGGAGAAGCATCACAAGTGCTGGAGCTGGTGAGCAGGGCACCTGGAAGAGAGGACAGACAAAGGAGAGAAGCAAAGTGCGGAGGAGAGGAGAGGGGAGAGGATGGTGAGGACAGGAGAGGACAGGAGAGGACAGGATTAGAGGGGACCTGAGAAACCTACCTGGACAAAGGCAGCATACGGACATCCAGGAAGGCAGGCAGGCATGCAGGCAGCTCTGGCCTGGGCTCCCAGGATCCCGGGCGCACCTCCACCTGTCTTCTCTTGGCTGCCAGCCCTGAGGTCCCTCGTCGATCAGCACTGTCTTCCCGTCCTTCCGTCCCTCTGTGCCAGGGCCCAGGCGTCTGGGCGCTGTTGCCTGACCTAGTGGCAGGGCAGTTGGGCTGCCCAGTGCCAGTGTGGCCAGCACAGATTGCCAGGGGCTAGGACATCACAGAGGGCTCATGTGGTTGCTAGGCCATGGGGACCCCGCCCATCCAGTTGACCAGCAGCCATGACCCCCACGCTGAACTTGACCTGAGGGGTGGTGGCCAGCCACCAGAGCCAGAGCCCCAGGCCAAAGCAGGTGCTGGTCGGCCGGGCCAAGGGGCTATGTGCAGATTGGTGTGTGTCTGGGCATGGGGCTGGCATCTGACAGTCCAGGGCGGGGGACCAAGGTCCGCCAGGCCCCTGTCCCACCATGTGCACTGACACACAGTCTTGCTGACTGACTGACAGTCCCCGCCCCAGAGATACCCACACCAAGTCCCTGGGTGCCCTGAGCTGCCCCTGAGGGTTGGTGGGTGCCTGCCTGGACACATGCCTCCGTAATGGAGGCCTCTATTAATCCCCTTGCCTACTGACAGCTGCCCTCCTGCCCCTCCTCCTCCTCCTACGCCTTCTCCTCCTCCTCTTCCTACTCTTCCTCCTCCTCTTTCTCCTCCTCCTCCTCCACCCCCTCCTTCTCTTCCTCATCCTCAGATGGACTCACTCAGGGCCCTTGGCCTAGGCAAGCCAGGGCTGCTGCTCTGGCTTCTGCAGCTTCTATCCAGTGGGGGGGTGTAGGAATCTGTTCCTGTCAGTCCCTGATTCCTGGGACCTTCCATGCCTCCAGCTGCCCCCACTCTCTAGTCCTGACCCCTCCTCAAGGATGCCCCCTTTCCCCTTACCCTCTGTCCCCCAGCTCCCAACTAACATCTACTGTGTTCCTCCCTGCGCTACTTTACTGCCACCCTGCTTCTGCCCTTCAGCCCTGAGGGCCCAAGGCCAGCCCAGCTGCCATCTCACCATACAGCAGGGGGACCTGCCCTAACGCCCTGCCACCACACCCACACACACAGCCCTGCACACACTCCTGGGCTCCCCTGCCTGCAGCCTGCCTCTCAAACAGTCTCCTTCTGCCCCCTAGCCCCCTTACAGCCTCTGCCACGGACCCCCACAGACACCTGGGCATGAGCAGTGCAGACATGCAAACAGCTCCCCTCCCCCCCACTCCAGTTGCTCCAAGGTTGTCAAGAGTCTTTTTTTCATGCTGTAGGGGAGGGAGTTGAGACAGTCCAATGTCCTGGGGAGCAAGAACTGCAAACAGTCCATCTACAATGTAACATTTGGGTCTCAGGCCGCCCAATCCCTAGTGCGCTGTGCAGACCTTTGACTGGCAAAAACACCCCATCTGAGTGTGAGATCTGGCTGGGCTAGTGGCTCTTTCTGTGGACTAAGAGACAGACAGACAGAGTTTTCAGGTTCAAAACCTATACTTCCCAGAAGATGGTCATTCACTTCGGTAAAAAAAAAAAAAAAAAAAAAAAAAAAAGGCTTTTTATTTTTTTTCCCCCTGCCTGGGTAACCTGTCTCCTGCCTGTTTCAAAGTGAAAAAAGGGAAAAATCTTTTTTGGAGGGAAAAGGACCAAAATGCTGGCAGGTGGACTCCGTGGAAGGTGGATGGGGAGTTGCTCCTGCCCTGGCACTAGAGCCCCAGCTGCTGTTCCAGGTGCTCTCTGATAACAGAGATCTCCGTGTGTCGTGTCATGACACTGTCTCCAGGACTGACCCTCAGGATAATGAGGATTCAAAACGAGGCAGGTGATACTGCCTTCAAAAGTAAATCCAGGGAGGTTTGGCGGTATGTCAGAGGGTTAAGGGCTTGTGGCGCTCACGAATAGAGGGGACAGGTGGAAGGATTTGGGGTCTGGCCCCCAGACCGCCACCTGCAGGGGAGTCGCTTTACAGGGGGTGAAGCGGGTCTTTAGGAGCTCTATCTTTCTCTCCCACCCTGTATTTCCTCTGCTCTCTCCTTTTGTATCTGTCAGATGCAAGGTCAGTAACAACAACAACAACAACAAAAACAATAACCACCACAGTGACCAAGCAACAAGGGCAGCGAAAGGGGAACAAATGGAGTGCAGGAGCTGTGGATTATTCGTGGCGTAGGCACTCAGCTGTGGCAATAACCCCTTGAGGCAATCAATCCATACATGAAGATGTAATACAGGTAACAGAGACGTATATGTCCCTGTGTGTTTCCACTGAGTTAATGTAAATGCACTTTTATTGACTTCTTCATTTATTTATTACCTTGCCACGAGAATTTCTTTTCATTGCTAAAAAAAAGTGTCCCATCAAGGGTACCAGGTGGTGCCACACCCAGTTAAGCACTCATGTTACAATGCAGGAGGACTGGGCTTCAACACCCTGGTTCCCACATGCCAGGGGAAATCTTTACAAGTGGTGCGGAAGTGCTGCAGTTGTCTCTCTCTGTGTCTCAAACTCTCTCTACCTCCCTTCCCTCTCAATTCCTGTCTATTTATTCCAGTGAATAATCAAGAAAATAGAAAGTAAAAAAAGAAAAAGGAAAAGGAAATATTCCACGACTTCAAATGGGTTAATCAGGACAATGCTTTCCTTGTTAAGATCCTCACAGCATTCCATATGCAGAAAGGCAAAGACGCCATGTATTTTTTAACCCAGTTTTTATATTTATTTATTTATTTATTTAGGTGCTTATTCATTTTTGTTATTGATGAATTAATGTTTTACATTTGACATTGACTAGGGATCTGACACCAGCGGACTCCAGTACCCCTATATGGTACTCTGCCTCTACAAAACCCATCCATTGACCTGTCCATCCATCCATCCATCCACCCATACATCTATCCATCCATTCATACATACATCCATCCATCCATCCATCCATCCATCCATCCATCCATCCATCCATCCACCAGTCAACCAAGCTAAGTACAAAAGGAGATCTCTCCTTGAATGGTGAGGAGAAACAACGATGCATAGGTAGGTTGCAAAGGCCCAGTTTGGCTGAATAGGGCAGAGGGGCTGAACCAGGCAATGTGTTGGGGCGTGTGGGTTTGGGTGGGATGAGCCGGAGACCCTGTGAGCTGGGTCACATTAGGGGCAGGCAGGGGGTGGAAGGGGTTGCGAACAGCTGTCACTGGAGAAGCATCACAAGTGCTGGAGCTGGTGAGCAGGGCACCTGGAAGAGAGGACAGACAAAGGAGAGAAGCAAAGTGCGGAGGAGAGGAGAGGGGAGAGGATGGTGAGGACAGGAGAGGACAGGAGAGGACAGGATTAGAGGGGACCTGAGAAACCTACCTGGACAAAGGCAGCATACGGACATCCAGGAAGGCAGGCAGGCATGCAGGCAGCTCTGGCCTGGGCTCCCAGGATCCCGGGCGCACCTCCACCTGTCTTCTCTTGGCTGCCAGCCCTGAGGTCCCTTGTCGATCAGCACTGTCTTCCCATCCTTCCGTCCCTCTGTGCCAGGGCCCAGGCGTCTGGGCGCTGTTGCCTGACCTAGTGGCAGGGCAGTTGGGCTGCCCAGTGCCAGTGTGGCCAGCACAGATTGCCAGGGGCTAGGACATCACAGAGGGCTCATGTGGTTGCTAGGCCATGGGGACCCCGCCCATCCAGTTGACCAGCAGCCATGACCCCCACGCTGAACTTGACCTGAGGGGTGGTGGCCAGCCACCAGAGCCAGAGCCCCAGGCCAAAGCAGGTGCTGGTCGGCCGGGCCAAGGGGCTATGTGCAGATTGGTGTGTGTCTGGGCATGGGGCTGGCATCTGACAGTCCAGGGCGGGGGACCAAGGTCCGCCAGGCCCCTGTCCCACCATGTGCACTGACACACAGTCTTGCTGACTGACTGACAGTCCCCGCCCCAGAGATACCCACACCAAGTCCCTGGGTGCCCTGAGCTGCCCCTGAGGGTTGGTGGGTGCCTGCCTGGACACATGCCTCTGTAATGGAGGCCTCTATTAATCCCGTTGCCTACTGACAGCTGCCCTCCTGCCCCTCCTCCTCCTCCTACGCCTTCTCCTCCTCCTCTTCCTACTCTTCCTCCTCCTCTTTCTCCTCCTCCTCCTCCACCCCCTCCTCCTCTTCCTCATCCTCAGATGGACTCACTCAGGGCCCTTGGCCTAGGCAAGCCAGGGCTGCTGCTCTGGCTTCTGCAGCTTCTATCCAGTGGGGGGGTGTAGGAATCTGTTCCTGTCAGTCCCTGATTCCTGGGACCTTCCATGCCTCCAGCTGCCCCCACTCTCTAGTCCTGACCCCTCCTCAAGGATGCCCCCTTTCCCCTTACCCTCTGTCCCCCAGCTCCCAACTAACATCTACTGTGTTCCTCCCTGCGCTACTTTACTGCCACCCTGCTTCTGCCCTTCAGCCCTGAGGGCCCAAGGCCAGCCCAGCTGCCATCTCACCATACAGCAGGGGGACCTGCCCTAACGCCCTGCCACCACACCCACACACACAGCCCTGCACACACTCCTGGGCTCCCCTGCCTGCAGCCTGCCTCTCAAACAGTCTCCTTCTGCCCCCTAGCCCCCTTACAGCCTCTGCCACGGACCCCCACAGACACCTGGGCATGAGCAGTGCAGACATGCAAACAGCTCCCCTCCCCCCCACTCCAGTTGCTCCAAGGTTGTCAAGAGTCTTTTTTTCATGCTGTAGGGGAGGGAGTTGAGACAGTCCAATGTCCTGGGGAGCAAGAACTGCAAACAGTCCATCTACAATGTAACATTTGGGTCTCAGGCCGCCCAATCCCTAGTGCGCTGTGCAGACCTTTGACTGGCAAAAACACCCCATCTGAGTGTGAGATCTGGCTGGGCTAGTGGCTCTTTCTGTGGACTAAGAGACAGACAGACAGAGTTTTCAGGTTCAAAACCTATACTTCCCAGAAGATGGTCATTCACTTCGGTAAAAAAAAAAAAAAAAAAAAAAAAAAAAAAGGCTTTTTATTTTTTTTCCCCCTGCCTGGGTAACCTGTCTCCTGCCTGTTTCAAAGTGAAAAAAGGGAAAAATCTTTTTTGGAGGGAAAAGGACCAAAATGCTGGCAGGTGGACTCCGTGGAAGGTGGATGGGGAGTTGCTCCTGCCCTGGCACTAGAGCCCCAGCTGCTGTTCCAGGTGCTCTCTGATAACAGAGATCTCCGTGTGTCGTGTCATGACACTGTCTCCAGGACTGACCCTCAGGATAATGAGGATTCAAAACGAGGCAGGTGATACTGCCTTCAAAAGTAAATCCAGGGAGGTTTGGCGGTATGTCAGAGGGTTAAGGGCTTGTGGCGCTCACGAATAGAGGGGACAGGTGGAAGGATTTGGGGTCTGGCCCCCAGACCGCCACCTGCAGGGGAGTCGCTTTACAGGGGGTGAAGCGGGTCTTTAGGAGCTCTATCTTTCTCTCCCACCCTGTATTTCCTCTGCTCTCTCCTTTTGTGTCTGTCAGATGCAAGGTCAGTAACAACAACAACAACAACAAAAACAATAACCACCACAGTGACCAAGCAACAAGGGCAGCGAAAGGGGAACAAATGGAGTGCAGGAGCTGTGGATTATTCGTGGCGTAGGCACTCAGCTGTGGCAATAACCCCTTGAGGCAATCAATCCATACATGAAGATGTAATACAGGTAACAGAGACGTATATGTCCCTGTGTGTTTCCACTGAGTTAATGTAAATGCACTTTTATTGACTTCTTCATTTATTTATTACCTTGCCACGAGAATTTCTTTTCATTGCTAAAAAAAAGTGTCCCATCAAGGGTACCAGGTGGTGCCACACCCAGTTAAGCACTCATGTTACAATGCAGGAGGACTGGGCTTCAACACCCTGGTTCCCACATGCCAGGGGAAATCTTTACAAGTGGTGCGGAAGTGCTGCAGTTGTCTCTCTCTGTGTCTCAAACTCTCTCTACCTCCCTTCCCTCTCAATTCCTGTCTATTTATTCCAGTGAATAATCAAGAAAATAGAAAGTAAAAAAAGAAAAAGGAAAAGGAAATATTCCACGACTTCAAATGGGTTAATCAGGACAATGCTTTCCTTGTTAAGATCCTCACAGCATTCCATATGCAGAAAGGCAAAGACGCCATGTATTTTTTAACCCAGTTTTTATATTTATTTATTTATTTATTTAGGTGCTTATTCATTTTTGTTATTGATGAATTAATGTTTTACATTTGACATTGACTAGGGATCTGACACCAGCGGACTCCAGTACCCCTATATGGTACTCTGCCTCTACAAAACCCATCCATTGACCTGTCCATCCATCCATCCATCCACCCATACATCTATCCATCCATTCATACATACATACATCCATCCATCCATCCATCCATCCATCCACCAGTCAACCAAGCTAAGTACAAAAGGAGATCTCTCCTTGAATGGTGAGGAGAAACAACGATGCATAGGTAGGTTGCAAAGGCCCAGTTTGGCTGAATAGGGCAGAGGGGCTGAACCAGGGAATGTGTTGGGGCGTGTGGGTTTGGGTGGGATGAGCCGGAGACCCTGTGAGCTGGGTCACATTAGGGGCAGGCAGGGGGTGGAAGGGGTTGCGAACAGCTGTCACTGGAGAAGCATCACAAGTGCTGGAGCTGGTGAGCAGGGCACCTGGAAGAGAGGACAGACAAAGGAGAGAAGCAAAGTGCGGAGGAGAGGAGAGGGGAGAGGATGGTGAGGACAGGAGAGGACAGGAGAGGACAGGAGAGGACAGGATTAGAGGGGACCTGAGAAACCTACCTGGACAAAGGCAGCATACGGACATCCAGGAAGGCAGGCAGGCATGCAGGCAGCTCTGGCCTGGGCTCCCAGGATCCCGGGCGCACCTCCACCTGTCTTCTCTTGGCTGCCAGCCCTGAGGTCCCTCGTCGGTCAGCACTGTCTTCCCATCCTTCCGTCCCTCTGTGCCAGGGCCCAGGCGTCTGGGCGCTGTTGCCTGACCTAGTGGCAGGGCAGTTGGGCTGCCCAGTGCCAGTGTGGCCAGCACAGATTGCCAGGGGCTAGGACATCACAGAGGGCTCATGTGGTTGCTAGGCCATGGGGACCCCGCCCATCCAGTTGACCAGCAGCCATGACCCCCACGCTGAACTTGACCTGAGGGGTGGTGGCCAGCCACCAGAGCCAGAGCCCCAGGCCAAAGCAGGTGCTGGTCGGCCGGGCCAAGGGGCTATGTGCAGATTGGTGTGTGTCTGGGCATGGGGCTGGCATCTGACAGTCCAGGGCGGGGGACCAAGGTCCGCCAGGCCCCTGTCCCACCATGTGCACTGACACACAGTCTTGCTGACTGACTGACAGTCCCCGCCCCAGAGATACCCACACCAAGTCCCTGGGTGCCCTGAGCTGCCCCTGAGGGTTGGTGGGTGCCTGCCTGGACACATGCCTCCGTAATGGAGGCCTCTATTAATCCCGTTGCCTACTGACAGCTGCCCTCCTGCCCCTCCTCCTCCTCCTACGACTTCTCCTCCTCCTCTTCCTACTCTTCCTCCTCCTCTTTCTCCTCCTCCTCCTCTACCCCCTCCTCCTCTTCCTCATCCTCAGATGGACTCACTCAGGGCCCTTGGCCTAGGCAAGCCAGGGCTGCTGCTCTGGCTTCTGCAGCTTCTATCCAGTGGGGGGGTGTAGGAATCTGTTCCTGTCAGTCCCTGATTCCTGGGACCTTCCATGCCTCCAGCTGCCCCCACTCTCTAGTCCTGACCCCTCCTCAAGGATGCCCCCTTTCCCCTTACCCTCTGTCCCCCAGCTCCCAACTAACATCTACTGTGTTCCTCCCTGCGCTACTTTACTGCCACCCTGCTTCTGCCCTTCAGCCCTGAGGGCCCAAGGCCAGCCCAGCTGCCATCTCACCATACAGCAGGGGGACCTGCCCTAACGCCCTGCCACCACACCCACACACACAGCCCTGCACACACTCCTGGGCTCCCCTGCCTGCAGCCTGCCTCTCAAACAGTCTCCTTCTGCCCCCTAGCCCCCTTACAGCCTCTGCCACGGACCCCCACAGACACCTGGGCATGAGCAGTGCAGACATGCAAACAGCTCCCCTCCCCCCCACTCCAGTTGCTCCAAGGTTGTCAAGAGTCTTTTTTTCATGCTGTAGGGGAGGGAGTTGAGACAGTCCAATGTCCTGGGGAGCAAGAACTGCAAACAGTCCATCTACAATGTAACATTTGGGTCTCAGGCCGCCCAATCCCTAGTGCGCTGTGCAGACCTTTGACTGGCAAAAACACCCCATCTGAGTGTGAGATCTGGCTGGGCTAGTGGCTCTTTCTGTGGACTAAGAGACAGACAGACAGAGTTTTCAGGTTCAAAACCTATACTTCCCAGAAGATGGTCATTCACTTCGGTAAAAAAAAAAAAAAAAAAAAAAAAAAAGGCTTTTTATTTTTTTTCCCCCTGCCTGAGTAACCTGTCTCCTGCCTGTTTCAAAGTGAAAAAAGGGAAAAATCTTTTTTGGAGGGAAAAGGACCAAAATGCTGGCAGGTGGACTCCGTGGAAGGTGGATGGGGAGTTGCTCCTGCCCTGGCACTAGAGCCCCAGCTGCTGTTCCAGGTGCTCTCTGATAACAGAGATCTCCGTGTGTCGTGTCATGACACTGTCTCCAGGACTGACCCTCAGGATAATGAGGATTCAAAACGAGGCAGGTGATACTGCCTTCAAAAGTAAATCCAGGGAGGTTTGGCGGTATGTCAGAGGGTTAAGGGCTTGTGGCGCTCACGAATAGAGGGGACAGGTGGAAGGATTTGGGGTCTGGCCCCCAGACCACCACCTGCAGGGGAGTCGCTTTACAGGGGGTGAAGCAGGTCTTTAGGAGCTCTATCTTTCTCTCCCACCCTGTATTTCCTCTGCTCTCTCCTTTTGTGTCTGTCAGATGCAAGGTCAGTAACAACAACAACAACAACAAAAACAATAACCACCACAGTGACCAAGCAACAAGGGCAGCGAAAGGGGAACAAATGGAGTGCAGGAGCTGTGGATTATTCGTGGCGTAGGCACTCAGCTGTGGCAATAACCCCTTGAGGCAATCAATCCATACATGAAGATGTAATACAGGTAACAGAGACATATATGTCCCTGTGTGTTTCCACTGAGTTAATGTAAATGCACTTTTATTGACTTCTTCATTTATTTATTACCTTGCCACGAGAATTTCTTTTCATTGCTAAAAAAAAGTGTCCCATCAAGGGTACCAGGTGGTGCCACACCCAGTTAAGCACTCATGTTACAATGCAGGAGGACTGGGCTTCAACACCCTGGTTCCCACATGCCAGGGGAAATCTTTACAAGTGGTGCGGAAGTGCTGCAGTTGTCTCTCTCTGTGTCTCAAACTCTCTCTACCTCCCTTCCCTCTCAATTCCTGTCTATTTATTCCAGTGAATAATCAAGAAAATAGAAAGTAAAAAAAGAAAAAGGAAAAGGAAATATTCCACGACTTCAAATGGGTTAATCAGGACAATGCTTTCCTTGTTAAGATCCTCACAGCATTCCATATGCAGAAAGGCAAAGATGCCATGTATTTTTTAACCCAGTTTTTATATTTATTTATTTATTTATTTAGGTGCTTATTCATTTTTGTTATTGATGAATTAATGTTTTACATTTTACATTGACTAGGGATCTGACACCAGCGGACTCCAGTACCCCTATATGGTACTCTGCCTCTACAAAACCCATCCATTGACCTGTCCATCCATCCATCCATCCACCCATACATCTATCCATCCATTCATACATACATACATACATACATCCATCCATCCATCCATCCACCAGTCAACCAAGCTAAGTACAAAAGGAGATCTCTCCTTGAATGGTGAGGAGAAACAACGATGCATAGGTAGGTTGCAAAGGCCCAGTTTGGCTGAATAGGGCAGAGGGGCTGAACCAGGGAATGTGTTGGGGCGTGTGGGTTTGGGTGGGATGAGCCGGAGACCCTGTGAGCTGGGTCACATTAGGGGCAGGCAGGGGGTGGAAGGGGTTGCGAACAGCTGTCACTGGAGAAGCATCACAAGTGCTGGAGCTGGTGAGCAGGGCACCTGGAAGAGAGGACAGACAAAGGAGAGAAGCAAAGTGCGGAGGAGAGGAGAGGGGAGAGGATGGTGAGGACAGGAGAGGACAGGAGAGGACAGGATTAGAGGGGACCTGAGAAACCTACCTGGACAAAGGCAGCATACGGACATCCAGGAAGGCAGGCAGGCATGCAGGCAGCTCTGGCCTGGGCTCCCAGGATCCCGGGCGCACCTCCACCTGTCTTCTCTTGGCTGCCAGCCCTGAGGTCCCTCGTCGGTCAGCACTGTCTTCCCATCCTTCCGTCCCTCACTGCCAGGGCCCAGGCGTCTGGGCGCTGTTGCCTGACCTAGTGGCAGGGCAGTTGGGCTGCCCAGTGCCAGTGTGGCCAGCACAGATTGCCAGGGGCTAGGACATCACAGAGGGCTCATGTGGTTGCTAGGCCATGGGGACCCCGCCCATCCAGTTGACCAGCAGCCATGACCCCCACGCTGAACTTGACCTGAGGGGTGGTGGCCAGCCACCAGAGCCAGAGCCCCAGGCCAAAGCAGGTGCTGGTCGGCCGGGCCAAGGGGCTATGTGCAGATTGGTGTGTGTCTGGGCATGGGGCTGGCATCTGACAGTCCAGGGCGGGGGACCAAGGTCCGCCAGGCCCCTGTCCCACCATGTGCACTGACACACAGTCTTGCTGACTGACTGACAGTCCCCGCCCCAGAGATACCCACACCAAGTCCCTGGGTGCCCTGAGCTGCCCCTGAGGGTGGGTGGGTGCCTGCCTGGACACATGCCTCCGTAATGGAGGCCTCTATTAATCCCGTTGCCTACTGACAGCTGCCCTCCTGCCCCTCCTCCTCCTCCTACGCCTCCTCCTCCTCCTCCTCTTCCTACTCTTCCTCCTCCTCTTTCTCCTCCTCCTCCTCCACCCCCTCCTCCTCTTCCTCATCCTCAGATGGACTCACTCAGGGCCCTTGGCCTAGGCAAGCCAGGGCTGCTGCTCTGGCTTCTGCAGCTTCTATCCAGTGGGGGGGTGTAGGAATCTGTTCCTGTCAGTCCCTGATTCCTGGGACCTTCCATGCCTCCAGCTGCCCCCACTCTCTAGTCCTGACCCCTCCTCAAGGATGCCCCCTTTCCCCTTACCCTCTGTCCCCCAGCTCCCAACTAACATCTACTGTGTTCCTCCCTGCGCTACTTTACTGCCACCCTGCTTCTGCCCTTCAGCCCTGAGGGCCCAAGGCCAGCCCAGCTGCCATCTCACCATACAGCAGGGGGACCTGCCCTAACGCCCTGCCACCACACCCACACACACAGCCCTGCACACACTCCTGGGCTCCCCTGCCTGCAGCCTGCCTCTCAAACAGTCTCCTTCTGCCCCCTAGCCCCCTTACAGCCTCTGCCACGGACCCCCACAGACACCTGGGCATGAGCAGTGCAGACATGCAAACAGCTCCCCTCCCCCCCACTCCAGTTGCTCCAAGGTTGTCAAGAGTCTTTTTTTCATGCTGTAGGGGAGGGAGTTGAGACAGTCCAATGTCCTGGGGAGCAAGAACTGCAAACAGTCCATCTACAATGTAACATTTGGGTCTCAGGCCGCCCAATCCCTAGTGCGCTGTGCAGACCTTTGACTGGCAAAAACACCCCATCTGAGTGTGAGATCTGGCTGGGCTAGTGGCTCTTTCTGTGGACTAAGAGACAGACAGACAGAGTTTTCAGGTTCAAAACCTATACTTCCCAGAAGATGGTCATTCACTTCGGTAAAAAAAAAAAAAAAAAAAAAAAAAAAAGGCTTTTTATTTTTTTTCCCCCTGCCTGAGTAACCTGTCTCCTGCCTGTTTCAAAGTGAAAAAAGGGAAAAATCTTTTTTGGAGGGAAAAGGACCAAAATGCTGGCAGGTGGACTCCGTGGAAGGTGGATGGGGAGTTGCTCCTGCCCTGGCACTAGAGCCCCAGCTGCTGTTCCAGGTGCTCTCTGATAACAGAGATCTCCGTGTGTCGTGTCATGACACTGTCTCCAGGACTGACCCTCAGGATAATGAGGATTCAAAACGAGGCAGGTGATACTGCCTTCAAAAGTAAATCCAGGGAGGTTTGGCGGTATGTCAGAGGGTTAAGGGCTTGTGGCGCTCACGAATAGAGGGGACAGGTGGAAGGATTTGGGGTCTGGCCCCCAGACCACCACCTGCAGGGGAGTCGCTTTACAGGGGGTGAAGCAGGTCTTTAGGAGCTCTATCTTTCTCTCCCACCCTGTATTTCCTCTGCTCTCTCCTTTTGTGTCTGTCAGATGCAAGGTCAGTAACAACAACAACAACAACAAAAACAATAACCACCACAGTGACCAAGCAACAAGGGCAGCGAAAGGGGAACAAATGGAGTGCAGGAGCTGTGGATTATTCGTGGCGTAGGCACTCAGCTGTGGCAATAACCCCTTGAGGCAATCAATCCATACATGAAGATGTAATACAGGTAACAGAGACATATATGTCCCTGTGTGTTTCCACTGAGTTAATGTAAATGCACTTTTATTGACTTCTTCATTTATTTATTACCTTGCCACGAGAATTTCTTTTCATTGCTAAAAAAAAGTGTCCCATCAAGGGTACCAGGTGGTGCCACACCCAGTTAAGCACTCATGTTACAATGCAGGAGGACTGGGCTTCAACACCCTGGTTCCCACATGCCAGGGGAAATCTTTACAAGTGGTGCGGAAGTGCTGCAGTTGTCTCTCTCTGTGTCTCAAACTCTCTCTACCTCCCTTCCCTCTCAATTCCTGTCTATTTATTCCAGTGAATAATCAAGAAAATAGAAAGTAAAAAAAGAAAAAGGAAAAGGAAATATTCCACGACTTCAAATGGGTTAATCAGGACAATGCTTTCCTTGTTAAGATCCTCACAGCATTCCATATGCAGAAAGGCAAAGATGCCATGTATTTTTTAACCCAGTTTTTATATTTATTTATTTATTTATTTAGGTGCTTATTCATTTTTGTTATTGATGAATTAATGTTTTACATTTTACATTGACTAGGGATCTGACACCAGCGGACTCCAGTACCCCTATATGGTACTCTGCCTCTACAAAACCCATCCATTGACCTGTCCATCCATCCATCCATCCACCCATACATCTATCCATCCATTCATACATACATACATACATACATCCATCCATCCATCCATCCACCAGTCAACCAAGCTAAGTACAAAAGGAGATCTCTCCTTGAATGGTGAGGAGAAACAACGATGCATAGGTAGGTTGCAAAGGCCCAGTTTGGCTGAATAGGGCAGAGGGGCTGAACCAGGGAATGTGTTGGGGCGTGTGGGTTTGGGTGGGATGAGCCGGAGACCCTGTGAGCTGGGTCACATTAGGGGCAGGCAGGGGGTGGAAGGGGTTGCGAACAGCTGTCACTGGAGAAGCATCACAAGTGCTGGAGCTGGTGAGCAGGGCACCTGGAAGAGAGGACAGACAAAGGAGAGAAGCAAAGTGCGGAGGAGAGGAGAGGGGAGAGGATGGTGAGGACAGGAGAGGACAGGAGAGGACAGGATTAGAGGGGACCTGAGAAACCTACCTGGACAAAGGCAGCATACGGACATCCAGGAAGGCAGGCAGGCATGCAGGCAGCTCTGGCCTGGGCTCCCAGGATCCCGGGCGCACCTCCACCTGTCTTCTCTTGGCTGCCAGCCCTGAGGTCCCTCGTCGGTCAGCACTGTCTTCCCATCCTTCCGTCCCTCACTGCCAGGGCCCAGGCGTCTGGGCGCTGTTGCCTGACCTAGTGGCAGGGCAGTTGGGCTGCCCAGTGCCAGTGTGGCCAGCACAGATTGCCAGGGGCTAGGACATCACAGAGGGCTCATGTGGTTGCTAGGCCATGGGGACCCCGCCCATCCAGTTGACCAGCAGCCATGACCCCCACGCTGAACTTGACCTGAGGGGTGGTGGCCAGCCACCAGAGCCAGAGCCCCAGGCCAAAGCAGGTGCTGGTCGGCCGGGCCAAGGGGCTATGTGCAGATTGGTGTGTGTCTGGGCATGGGGCTGGCATCTGACAGTCCAGGGCGGGGGACCAAGGTCCGCCAGGCCCCTGTCCCACCATGTGCACTGACACACAGTCTTGCTGACTGACTGACAGTCCCCGCCCCAGAGATACCCACACCAAGTCCCTGGGTGCCCTGAGCTGCCCCTGAGGGTGGGTGGGTGCCTGCCTGGACACATGCCTCCGTAATGGAGGCCTCTATTAATCCCTTGCCTACTGACAGCTGCCCTCCTGCCCCTCCTCCTCCTCCTACGCCTCCTCCTCCTCCTCCTCTTCCTACTCTTCCTCCTCCTCTTTCTCCTCCTCCTCCTCCACCCCCTCCTCCTCTTCCTCATCCTCAGATGGACTCACTCAGGGCCCTTGGCCTAGGCAAGCCAGGGCTGCTGCTCTGGCTTCTGCAGCTTCTATCCAGTGGGGGGGTGTAGGAATCTGTTCCTGTCAGTCCCTGATTCCTGGGACCTTCCATGCCTCCAGCTGCCCCCACTCTCTAGTCCTGACCCCTCCTCAAGGATGCCCCCTTTCCCCTTACCCTCTGTCCCCCAGCTCCCAACTAACATCTACTGTGTTCCTCCCTGCGCTACTTTACTGCCACCCTGCTTCTGCCCTTCAGCCCTGAGGGCCCAAGGCCAGCCCAGCTGCCATCTCACCATACAGCAGGGGGACCTGCCCTAACGCCCTGCCACCACACCCACACACACAGCCCTGCACACACTCCTGGGCTCCCCTGCCTGCAGCCTGCCTCTCAAACAGTCTCCTTCTGCCCCCTAGCCCCCTTACAGCCTCTGCCACGGACCCCCACAGACACCTGGGCATGAGCAGTGCAGACATGCAAACAGCTCCCCTCCCCCCCACTCCAGTTGCTCCAAGGTTGTCAAGAGTCTTTTTTTCATGCTGTAGGGGAGGGAGTTGAGACAGTCCAATGTCCTGGGGAGCAAGAACTGCAAACAGTCCATCTACAATGTAACATTTGGGTCTCAGGCCGCCCAATCCCTAGTGCGCTGTGCAGACCTTTGACTGGCAAAAACACCCCATCTGAGTGTGAGATCTGGCTGGGCTAGTGGCTCTTTCTGTGGACTAAGAGACAGACAGACAGAGTTTTCAGGTTCAAAACCTATACTTCCCAGAAGATGGTCATTCACTTCGGTAAAAAAAAAAAAAAAAAAAAAAAAAAAAGGCTTTTTATTTTTTTTCCCCCTGCCTGAGTAACCTGTCTCCTGCCTGTTTCAAAGTGAAAAAAGGGAAAAATCTTTTTTGGAGGGAAAAGGACCAAAATGCTGGCAGGTGGACTCCGTGGAAGGTGGATGGGGAGTTGCTCCTGCCCTGGCACTAGAGCCCCAGCTGCTGTTCCAGGTGCTCTCTGATAACAGAGATCTCCGTGTGTCGTGTCATGACACTGTCTCCAGGACTGACCCTCAGGATAATGAGGATTCAAAACGAGGCAGGTGATACTGCCTTCAAAAGTAAATCCAGGGAGGTTTGGCGGTATGTCAGAGGGTTAAGGGCTTGTGGCGCTCACGAATAGAGGGGACAGGTGGAAGGATTTGGGGTCTGGCCCCCAGACCACCACCTGCAGGGGAGTCGCTTTACAGGGGGTGAAGCAGGTCTTTAGGAGCTCTATCTTTCTCTCCCACCCTGTATTTCCTCTGCTCTCTCCTTTTGTGTCTGTCAGATGCAAGGTCAGTAACAACAACAACAACAACAAAAACAATAACCACCACAGTGACCAAGCAACAAGGGCAGCGAAAGGGGAACAAATGGAGTGCAGGAGCTGTGGATTATTCGTGGCGTAGGCACTCAGCTGTGGCAATAACCCCTTGAGGCAATCAATCCATACATGAAGATGTAATACAGGTAACAGAGACATATATGTCCCTGTGTGTTTCCACTGAGTTAATGTAAATGCACTTTTATTGACTTCTTCATTTATTTATTACCTTGCCACGAGAATTTCTTTTCATTGCTAAAAAAAAGTGTCCCATCAAGGGTACCAGGTGGTGCCACACCCAGTTAAGCACTCATGTTACAATGCAGGAGGACTGGGCTTCAACACCCTGGTTCCCACATGCCAGGGGAAATCTTTACAAGTGGTGCGGAAGTGCTGCAGTTGTCTCTCTCTGTGTCTCAAACTCTCTCTACCTCCCTTCCCTCTCAATTCCTGTCTATTTATTCCAGTGAATAATCAAGAAAATAGAAAGTAAAAAAAGAAAAAGGAAAAGGAAATATTCCACGACTTCAAATGGGTTAATCAGGACAATGCTTTCCTTGTTAAGATCCTCACAGCATTCCATATGCAGAAAGGCAAAGATGCCATGTATTTTTTAACCCAGTTTTTATATTTATTTATTTATTTATTTAGGTGCTTATTCATTTTTGTTATTGATGAATTAATGTTTTACATTTTACATTGACTAGGGATCTGACACCAGCGGACTCCAGTACCCCTATATGGTACTCTGCCTCTACAAAACCCATCCATTGACCTGTCCATCCATCCATCCATCCACCCATACATCTATCCATCCATTCATACATACATACATACATACATCCATCCATCCATCCATCCACCAGTCAACCAAGCTAAGTACAAAAGGAGATCTCTCCTTGAATGGTGAGGAGAAACAACGATGCATAGGTAGGTTGCAAAGGCCCAGTTTGGCTGAATAGGGCAGAGGGGCTGAACCAGGGAATGTGTTGGGGCGTGTGGGTTTGGGTGGGATGAGCCGGAGACCCTGTGAGCTGGGTCACATTAGGGGCAGGCAGGGGGTGGAAGGGGTTGCGAACAGCTGTCACTGGAGAAGCATCACAAGTGCTGGATCTGGTGAGCAGGGCACCTGGAAGAGAGGACAGACAAAGGAGAGAAGCAAAGTGCGGAGGAGAGGAGAGGGGAGAGGATGGTGAGGACAGGAGAGGACAGGAGAGGACAGGATTAGAGGGGACCTGAGAAACCTACCTGGACAAAGGCAGCATACGGACATCCAGGAAGGCAGGCAGGCATGCAGGCAGCTCTGGCCTGGGCTCCCAGGATCCCGGGCGCACCTCCACCTGTCTTCTCTTGGCTGCCAGCCCTGAGGTCCCTCGTCGGTCAGCACTGTCTTCCCATCCTTCCGTCCCTCTGTGCCAGGGCCCAGGCGTCTGGGCGCTGTTGCCTGACCTAGTGGCAGGGCAGTTGGGCTGCCCAGTGCCAGTGTGGCCAGCACAGATTGCCAGGGGCTAGGACATCACAGAGGGCTCATGTGGTTGCTAGGCCATGGGGACCCCGCCCATCCAGTTGACCAGCAGCCATGACCCCCACGCTGAACTTGACCTGAGGGGTGGTGGCCAGCCACCAGAGCCAGAGCCCCAGGCCAAAGCAGGTGCTGGTCGGCCGGGCCAAGGGGCTATGTGCAGATTGGTGTGTGTCTGGGCATGGGGCTGGCATCTGACAGTCCAGGGCGGGGGACCAAGGTCCGCCAGGCCCCTGTCCCACCATGTGCACTGACACACAGTCTTGCTGACTGACTGACAGTCCCCGCCCCAGAGATACCCACACCAAGTCCCTGGGTGCCCTGAGCTGCCCCTGAGGGTTGGTGGGTGCCTGCCTGGACACATGCCTCCGTAATGGAGGCCTCTATTAATCCCGTTGCCTACTGACAGCTGCCCTCCTGCCCCTCCTCCTCCTCCTACGACTTCTCCTCCTCCTCTTCCTACTCTTCCTCCTCCTCTTTCTCCTCCTCCTCCTCTACCCCCTCCTCCTCTTCCTCATCCTCAGATGGACTCACTCAGGGCCCTTGGCCTAGGCAAGCCAGGGCTGCTGCTCTGGCTTCTGCAGCTTCTATCCAGTGGGGGGGTGTAGGAATCTGTTCCTGTCAGTCCCTGATTCCTGGGACCTTCCATGCCTCCAGCTGCCCCCACTCTCTAGTCCTGACCCCTCCTCAAGGATGCCCCCTTTCCCCTTACCCTCTGTCCCCCAGCTCCCAACTAACATCTACTGTGTTCCTCCCTGCGCTACTTTACTGCCACCCTGCTTCTGCCCTTCAGCCCTGAGGGCCCAAGGCCAGCCCAGCTGCCATCTCACCATACAGCAGGGGGACCTGCCCTAACGCCCTGCCACCACACCCACACACACAGCCCTGCACACACTCCTGGGCTCCCCTGCCTGCAGCCTGCCTCTCAAACAGTCTCCTTCTGCCCCCTAGCCCCCTTACAGCCTCTGCCACGGACCCCCACAGACACCTGGGCATGAGCAGTGCAGACATGCAAACAGCTCCCCTCCCCCCCACTCCAGTTGCTCCAAGGTTGTCAAGAGTCTTTTTTTCATGCTGTAGGGGAGGGAGTTGAGACAGTCCAATGTCCTGGGGAGCAAGAACTGCAAACAGTCCATCTACAATGTAACATTTGGGTCTCAGGCCGCCCAATCCCTAGTGCGCTGTGCAGACCTTTGACTGGCAAAAACACCCCATCTGAGTGTGAGATCTGGCTGGGCTAGTGGCTCTTTCTGTGGACTAAGAGACAGACAGACAGAGTTTTCAGGTTCAAAACCTATACTTCCCAGAAGATGGTCATTCACTTCGGTAAAAAAAAAAAAAAAAAAAAAAAAAAAAGGCTTTTTATTTTTTTTCCCCCTGCCTGAGTAAGCTGTCTCCTGCCTGTTTCAAAGTGAAAAAAGGGAAAAATCTTTTTTGGAGGGAAAAGGACCAAAATGCTGGCAGGTGGACTCCGTGGAAGGTGGATGGGGAGTTGCTCCTGCCCTGGCACTAGAGCCCCAGCTGCTGTTCCAGGTGCTCTCTGATAACAGAGATCTCCGTGTGTCGTGTCATGACACTGTCTCCAGGACTGACCCTCAGGATAATGAGGATTCAAAACGAGGCAGGTGATACTGCCTTCAAAAGTAAATCCAGGGAGGTTTGGCGGTATGTCAGAGGGTTAAGGGCTTGTGGCGCTCACGAATAGAGGGGACAGGTGGAAGGATTTGGGGTCTGGCCCCCAGACCGCCACCTGCAGGGGAGTCGCTTTACAGGGGGTGAAGCAGGTCTTTAGGAGCTCTATCTTTCTCTCCCACCCTGTATTTCCTGTGCTCTCTCCTTTTGTGTCTGTCAGATGCAAGGTCAGTAACAACAACAACAACAACAAAAACAATAACCACCACAGTGACCAAGCAACAAGGGCAGCGAAAGGGGAACAAATGGAGTGCAGGAGCTGTGGATTATTCGTGGCGTAGGCACTCAGCTGTGGCAATAACCCCTTGAGGCAATCAATCCATACATGAAGATGTAATACAGGTAACAGAGACGTATATGTCCCTGTGTGTTTCCACTGAGTTAATGTAAATGCACTTTTATTGACTTCTTCATTTATTTATTACCTTGCCACGAGAATTTCTTTTCATTGCTAAAAAAAAGTGTCCCATCAAGGGTACCAGGTGGTGCCACACCCAGTTAAGCACTCATGTTACAATGCAGGAGGACTGGGCTTCAACACCCTGGTTCCCACATGCCAGGGGAAATCTTTACAAGTGGTGCGGAAGTGCTGCAGTTGTCTCTCTCTGTGTCTCAAACTCTCTCTACCTCCCTTCCCTCTCAATTCCTGTCTATTTATTCCAGTGAATAATCAAGAAAATAGAAAGTAAAAAAAGAAAAAGGAAAAGGAAATATTCCACGACTTCAAATGGGTTAATCAGGACAATGCTTTCCTTGTTAAGATCCTCACAGCATTCCATATGCAGAAAGGCAAAGATGCCATGTATTTTTTAACCCAGTTTTTATATTTATTTATTTATTTATTTAGGTGCTTATTCATTTTTGTTATTGATGAATTAATGTTTTACATTTTACATTGACTAGGGATCTGACACTAGCGGACTCCAGTACCCCTATATGGTACTCTGCCTCTACAAAACCCATCCATTGACCTGTCCATCCATCCATCCATCCACCCATACATCTATCCATCCATTCATACATACATACATACATACATACATCCATCCATCCATCCATCCACCAGTCAACCAAGCTAAGTACAAAAGGAGATCTCTCCTTGAATGGTGAGGAGAAACAACGATGCATAGGTAGGTTGCAAAGGCCCAGTTTGGCTGAATAGGGCAGAGGGGCTGAACCAGGGAATGTGTTGGGGCGTGTGGGTTTGGGTGGGATGAGCCGGAGACCCTGTGAGCTGGGTCACATTAGGGGCAGGCAGGGGGTGGAAGGGGTTTCGAACAGCTGTCACTGGAGAAGCATCACAAGTGCTGGAGCTGGTGAGCAGGGCACCTGGAAGAGAGGACAGACAAAGGAGAGAAGCAAAGTGCGGAGGAGAGGAGAGGGGAGAGGATGGTGAGGACAGGAGAGGACAGGAGAGGACAGGATTAGAGGGGACCTGAGAAACCTACCTGGACAAAGGCAGCATACGGACATCCAGGAAGGCAGGCAGGCATGCAGGCAGCTCTGGCCTGGGCTCCCAGGATCCCGGGCGCACCTCCACCTGTCTTCTCTTGGCTGCCAGCCCTGAGGTCCCTCGTCGGTCAGCACTGTCTTCCCATCCTTCCGTCCCTCACTGCCAGGGCCCAGGCGTCTGGGCGCTGTTGCCTGACCTAGTGGCAGGGCAGTTGGGCTGCCCAGTGCCAGTGTGGCCAGCACAGATTGCCAGGGGCTAGGACATCACAGAGGGCTCATGTGGTTGCTAGGCCATGGGGACCCCGCCCATCCAGTTGACCAGCAGCCATGACCCCCACGCTGAACTTGACCTGAGGGGTGGTGGCCAGCCACCAGAGCCAGAGCCCCAGGCCAAAGCAGGTGCTGGTCGGCCGGGCCAAGGGGCTATGTGCAGATTGGTGTGTGTCTGGGCATGGGGCTGGCATCTGACAGTCCAGGGCGGGGGACCAAGGTCCGCCAGGCCCCTGTCCCACCATGTGCACTGACACACAGTCTTGCTGACTGACTGACAGTCCCCGCCCCAGAGATACCCACACCAAGTCCCTGGGTGCCCTGAGCTGCCCCTGAGGGTGGGTGGGTGCCTGCCTGGACACATGCCTCCGTAATGGAGGCCTCTATTAATCCCGTTGCCTACTGACAGCTGCCCTCCTGCCCTTCCTCCTCCTCCTACGCCTCCTCCTCCTCCTCTTCCTACTCTTCCTCCTCCTCTTTCTCCTCCTCCTCCTCCACCCTCTCCTCCTCTTCCTCATCCTCAGATGGACTCACTCAGGGCCCTTGGCCTAGGCAAGCCAGGGCTGCTGCTCTGGCTTCTGCAGCTTCTATCCAGTGGGGGGGTGTAGGAATCTGTTCCTGTCAGTCCCTGATTCCTGGGACCTTCCATGCCTCCAGCTGCCCCCACTCTCTAGTCCTGACCCCTCCTCAAGGATGCCCCCTTTCCCCTTACCCTCTGTCCCCCAGCTCCCAACTAACATCTACTGTGTTCCTCCCTGCGCTACTTTACTGCCACCCTGCTTCTGCCCTTCAGCCCTGAGGGCCCAGGGCCAGCCCAGCTGCCATCTCACCATCCAGCAGGGGGACCTGCCCTAATGCCCTGCCACCACACCCACACACACAGCCCTGCACACACTCCTGGGCTCCCCTGCCTGCAGCCTGCCTCTCAAACAGTCTCCTTCTGCCCCCTAGCCCCCTTACAGCCTCTGCCACGGACCCCCACAGACACCTGGGCATGAGCAGTGCAGACATGCAAACAGCTCCCCTCGCCCCCACTCCAGTTGCTCCAAGGTTGTCAAGAGTCTTTTTTTCATGCTGTAGGGGAGGGAGTTGAGACAGTCCAATGTCCTGGGGAGCAAGAACTGCAAACAGTCCATCTACAATGTAACATTTGGGTCTCAGGCCGCCCAATCCCTAGTGCGCTGTGCAGACCTTTGACTGGCAAAAACACCCCATCTGAGCGTGAGATCTGGCTGGGCTAGTGGCTCTTTCTGTGGACTAAGAGACAGACAGACAGAGTTTTCAGGTTCAAAACCTATACTTGCCAGAAGATGGTCATTCACTTGGGTAAAAAAAAAAAAAAAAAAAAAAAAAAGGCTTTTTATTTTTTTTCCTCCTGCCTGGGTAACCTGTCTCCTGCCTGTTTCAAAGTGAAAAAAGGGAAAAATCTTTTTTGGAGCGAAAAGGACCAAAATGCAGGCAGGTGGACTCCGTGGAAGGTGGATGGGGAGTTGCTCCTGCCCTGGCACTAGAGCCCCAGCTGCTGTTCCAGGTGCTCTCTGATAACAGAGATCTCCGTGTGTCGTGTCATGACACTGTCTCCAGGACTGACCCTCAGGATAATGAGGATTCAAAACGAGGCAGGTGATACTGCCTTCAAAAGTAAATCCAGGGAGGTTTGGCGGTATGTCAGAGGGTTAAGGGCTTGTGGCGCTCACGAATAGAGGGGACAGGTGGAAGGATTTGGGGTCTGGCCCCCAGACCGCCACCTGCAGGGGAGTCGCTTTACAGGGGGTGAAGCGGGTCTTTAGGAGCTCTATCTTTCTCTCCCACCCTGTATTTCCTCTGCTCTCTCCTTTTGTGTCTGTCAGATGCAAGGTCAGTAACAACAACAACAACAACAACAAAAACAATAACCACCACAGTGACCAAGCAACAAGGGCAGCGAAAGGGGAACAAATGGAGTGCAGGAGCTGTGGATTATTCGTGGCGTAGGCACTCAGCTGTGGCAATAACCCCTTGAGGCAATCAATCCATACATGAAGATGTAATACAGGTAACAGAGACGTATATGTCCCTGTGTGTTTCCACTGAGTTAATGTAAATGCACTTTTATTGACTTCTTCATTTATTTATTACCTTGCCACGAGAATTTCTTTTCATTGCTAAAAAAAAGTGTCCCATCAAGGGTACCAGGTGGTGCCACACCCAGTTAAGCACTCATGTTACAATGCAGGAGGACTGGGCTTCAACACCCTGGTTCCCACATGCCAGGGGAAATCTTTACAAGTGGTGCGGAAGTGCTGCAGTTGTCTCTCTCTGTGTCTCAAACTCTCTCTACCTCCCTTCCCTCTCAATTCCTGTCTATTTATTCCAGTGAATAATCAAGAAAATAGAAAGTAAAAAAAGAAAAAGGAAAAGGAAATATTCCACGACTTCAAATGGGTTAATCAGGACAATGCTTTCCTTGTTAAGATCCTCACAGCATTCCATATGCAGAAAGGCAAAGATGCCATGTATTTTTTAACCCAGTTTTTATATTTATTTATTTATTTATTTAGGTGCTTATTCATTTTTGTTATTGATGAATTAATGTTTTACATTTTACATTGACTAGGGATCTGACACCAGCGGACTCCAGTACCCCTATATGGTACTCTGCCTCTACAAAACCCATCCATTGACCTGTCCATCCATCCATCCATCCACCCATACATCTATCCATCCATTCATACATACATACATACATACATCCATCCATCCATCCATCCATCCACCAGTCAACCAAGCTAAGTACAAAAGGAGATCTCTCCTTGAATGGTGAGGAGAAACAACGATGCATAGGTAGGTTGCAAAGGCCCAGTTTGGCTGAATAGGGCAGAGGGGCTGAACCAGGGAATGTGTTGGGGCGTGTGGGTTTGGGTGGGATGAGCCGGAGACCCTGTGAGCTGGGTCACATTAGGGGCAGGCAGGGGGTGGAAGGGGTTGCGAACAGCTGTCACTGGAGAAGCATCACAAGTGCTGGAGCTGGTGAGCAGGGCACCTGGAAGAGAGGACAGACAAAGGAGAGAAGCAAAGTGCGGAGGAGAGGAGAGGGGAGAGGATGGTGAGGACAGGAGAGGACAGGAGAGGACAGGATTAGAGGGGACCTGAGAAACCTACCTGGACAAAGGCAGCATACGGACATCCAGGAAGGCAGGCAGGCATGCAGGAAGCTCTGGCCTGGGCTCCCAGGATCCCGGGCGCACCTCCACCTGTCTTCTCTTGGCTGCCAGCCCTGAGGTCCCTCGTCGGTCAGCACTGTCTTCCCATCCTTCCGTCCCTCACTGCCAGGGCCCAGGCGTCTGGGCGCTGTTGCCTGACCTAGTGGCAGGGCAGTTGGGCTGCCCAGTGCCAGTGTGGCCAGCACAGATTTCCAGGGGCTAGGACATCACAGAGGGCTCATGTGGTTGCTAGGCCATGGGGACCCCGCCCATCCAGTTGACCAGCAGCCATGACCCCCACGCTGAACTTGACCTGAGGGGTGGTGGCCAGCCACCAGAGCCAGAGCCCCAGGCCAAAGCAGGTGCTGGTCGGCCGGGCCAAGGGGCTATGTGCAGATTGGTGTGTGTCTGGGCATGGGGCTGGCATCTGACAGTCCAGGGCGGGGGACCAAGGTCCGCCAGGCCCCTGTCCCACCATGTGCACTGACACACAGTCTTGCTGACTGACTGACAGTCCCCGCCCCAGAGATACCCACACCAAGTCCCTGGGTGCCCTGAGCTGCCCCTGAGGGTGGGTGGGTGCCTGCCTGGACACATGCCTCCGTAATGGAGGCCTCTATTAATCCCGTTGCCTACTGACAGCTGCCCTCCTGCCCCTCCTCCTCCTCCTACGCCTCCTCCTCCTCCTCCTCTTCCTACTCTTCCTCCTCCTCTTTCTCCTCCTCCTCCTCCACCCCCTCCTCCTCTTCCTCATCCTCAGATGGACTCACTCAGGGCCCTTGGCCTAGGCAAGCCAGGGCTGCTGCTCTGGCTTCTGCAGCTTCTATCCAGTGGGGGGGTGTAGGAATCTGTTCCTGTCAGTCCCTGATTCCTGGGACCTTCCATGCCTCCAGCTGCCCCCACTCTCTAGTCCTGACCCCTCCTCAAGGATGCCCCCTTTCCCCTTACCCTCTGTCCCCCAGCTCCCAACTAACATCTACTGTGTTCCTCCCTGCGCTACTTTACTGCCACCCTGCTTCTGCCCTTCAGCCCCGAGGGCCCAGGGCCAGCCCAGCTGCCATCTCACCATCCAGCAGGGGGACCTGCCCTAACCCCCTGCCACCACACCCACACACACAGCCCTGCACACACTCCTGGGCTCCCCTGCCTGCAGCCTGCCTCTCAAACAGTCTCCTTCTGCCCCCTAGCCCCCTTACAGCCTCTGCCACGGACCCCCACAGACACCTGGGCATGAGCAGTGCAGACATGCAAACAGCTCCCCTCGCCCCCACTCCAGTTGCTCCAAGGTTGTCAAGAGTCTTTTTTTCATGCTGTAGGGGAGGGAGTTGAGACAGTCCAATGTCCTGGGGAGCAAGAACTGCAAACAGTCCATCTACAATGTAACATTTGGGTCTCAGGCCGCCCAATCCCTAGTGCGCTGTGCAGACCTTTGACTGGCAAAAACACCCCATCTGAGCGTGAGATCTGGCTGGGCTAGTGGCTCTTTCTGTGGACTAAGAGACAGACAGACAGAGTTTTCAGGTTCAAAACCTATACTTGCCAGAAGATGGTCATTCACTTGGGTAAAAAAAAAAAAAAAAAAAAAAAAAAAAAAAAGCTTTTTATTTTTTTTCCTCCTGCCTGGGTAACCTGTCTCCTGCCTGTTTCAAAGTGAAAAAAGGGAAAAATCTTTTTTGGAGCGAAAAGGACCAAAATGCAGGCAGGTGGACTCCGTGGAAGGTGGATGGGGAGTTGCTCCTGCCCTGGCACTAGAGCCCCAGCTGCTGTTCCAGGTGCTCTCTGATAACAGAGATCTCCGTGTGTCGTGTCATGACACTGTCTCCAGGACTGACCCTCAGGATAATGAGGATTCAAAACGAGGCAGGTGATACTGCCTTCAAAAGTAAATCCAGGGAGGTTTGGCGGTATGTCAGAGGGTTAAGGGCTTGTGGCGCTCACGAATAGAGGGGACAGGTGGAAGGATTTGGGGTCTGGCCCCCAGACCGCCACCTGCAGGGGAGTCGCTTTACAGGGGGTGAAGCAGGTCTTTAGGAGCTCTATCTTTCTCTCCCACCCTGTATTTCCTCTGCTCTCTCCTTTTGTGTCTGTCAGATGCAAGGTCAGTAACAACAACAACAACAACAACAAAAACAATAACCACCACAGTGACCAAGCAACAAGGGCAGCGAAAGGGGAACAAATGGAGTGCAGGAGCTGTGGATTATTCGTGGCGTAGGCACTCAGCTGTGGCAATAACCCCTTGAGGCAATCAATCCATACATGAAGATGTAATACAGGTAACAGAGACGTATATGTCCCTGTGTGTTTCCACTGAGTTAATGTAAATGCAGTTTTATTGACTTCTTCATTTATTTATTACCTTGCCACGAGAATTTCTTTTCATTGCTAAAAAAAAGTGTCCCATCAAGGGTACCAGGTGGTGCCACACCCAGTTAAGCACTCATGTTACAATGCAGGAGGACTGGGCTTCAACACCCTGGTTCCCACATGCCAGGGGAAATCTTTACAAGTGGTGCGGAAGTGCTGCAGTTGTCTCTCTCTGTGTCTCAAACTCTCTCTACCTCCCTTCCCTCTCAATTCCTGTCTATTTATTCCAGTGAATAATCAAGAAAATAGAAAGTAAAAAAAGAAAAAGGAAAAGGAAATATTCCACGACTTCAAATGGGTTAATCAGGACAATGCTTTCCTTGTTAAGATCCTCACAGCATTCCATATGCAGAAAGGCAAAGATGCCATGTATTTTTTAACCCAGTTTTTATATTTATTTATTTATTTATTTAGGTGCTTATTCATTTTTGTTATTGATGAATTAATGTTTTACATTTTACATTGACTAGGGATCTGACACTAGCGGACTCCAGTACCCCTATATGGTACTCTGCCTCTACAAAACCCATCCATTGACCTGTCCATCCATCCATCCATCCACCCATACATCTATCCATCCATTCATACATACATACATACATACATACATCCATCCATCCATCCATCCACCAGTCAACCAAGCTAAGTACAAAAGGAGATCTCTCCTTGAATGGTGAGGAGAAACAACGATGCATAGGTAGGTTGCAAAGGCCCAGTTTGGCTGAATAGGGCAGAGGGGCTGAACCAGGGAATGTGTTGGGGCGTGTGGGTTTGGGTGGGATGAGCCGGAGACCCTGTGAGCTGGGTCACATTAGGGGCAGGCAGGGGGTGGAAGGGGTTGCGAACAGCTGTCACTGGAGAAGCATCACAAGTGCTGGAGCTGGTGAGCAGGGCACCTGGAAGAGAGGACAGACAAAGGAGAGAAGCAAAGTGCGGAGGAGAGGAGAGGGGAGAGGATGGTGAGGACAGGAGAGGACAGGAGAGGACAGGATTAGAGGGGACCTGAGAAACCTACCTGGACAAAGGCAGCATACGGACATCCAGGAAGGCAGGCAGGCATGCAGGCAGCTCTGGCCTGGGCTCCCAGGATCCCGGGCGCACCTCCACCTGTCTTCTC
The DNA here is from genome assembly GCF_950295315.1 of Erinaceus europaeus. Lineage (NCBI taxonomy): Eukaryota > Metazoa > Chordata > Mammalia > Eulipotyphla > Erinaceidae > Erinaceus > Erinaceus europaeus. The sequence goes on along the minus strand of NW_026647124.1, from coordinate 346,560 downwards.
TTGGCTGCCAGCCCTGAGGTCCCTCGTCGGTCAGCACTGTCTTCCCATCCTTCCGTCCCTCACTGCCAGGGCCCAGGCGTCTGGGCGCTGTTGCCTGACCTAGTGGCAGGGCAGTTGGGCTGCCCAGTGCCAGTGTGGCCAGCACAGATTGCCAGGGGCTAGGACATCACAGAGGGCTCATGTGGTTGCTAGGCCATGGGGACCCCGCCCATCCAGTTGACCAGCAGCCATGACCCCCACGCTGAACTTGACCTGAGGGGTGGTGGCCAGCCACCAGAGCCAGAGCCCCAGGCCAAAGCAGGTGCTGGTCGGCCGGGCCAAGGGGCTATGTGCAGATTGGTGTGTGTCTGGGCATGGGGCTGGCATCTGACAGTCCAGGGCGGGGGACCAAGGTCCGCCAGGCCCCTGTCCCACCATGTGCACTGACACACAGTCTTGCTGACTGACGGACAGTCCCCGCCCCAGAGATACCCACACCAAGTCCCTGGGTGCCCTGAGCTGCCCCTGAGGGTGGGTGGGTGCCTGCCTGGACACATGCCTCCGTAATGGAGGCCTCTATTAATCCCGTTGCCTACTGACAGCTGCCCTCCTGCCCTTCCTCCTCCTCCTACGCCTCCTCCTCCTCCTCTTCCTACTCTTCCTCCTCCTCTTTCTCCTCCTCCTCCTCCACCCTCTCCTCCTCTTCCTCATCCTCAGATGGACTCACTCAGGGCCCTTGGCCTAGGCAAGCCAGGGCTGCTGCTCTGGCTTCTGCAGCTTCTATCCAGTGGGGGGGTGTAGGAATCTGTTCCTGTCAGTCCCTGATTCCTGGGACCTTCCATGCCTCCAGCTGCCCCCACTCTCTAGTCCTGACCCCTCCTCAAGGATGCCCCCTTTCCCCTTACCCTCTGTCCCCCAGCTCCCAACTAACATCTACTGTGTTCCTCCCTGCGCTACTTTACTGCCACCCTGCTTCTGCCCTTCAGCCCCGAGGGCCCAGGGCCAGCCCAGCTGCCATCTCACCATCCAGCAGGGGGACCTGCCCTAACCCCCTGCCACCACACCCACACACACAGCCCTGCACACACTCCTGGGCTCCCCTGCCTGCAGCCTGCCTCTCAAACAGTCTCCTTCTGCCCCCTAGCCCCCTTACAGCCTCTGCCACGGACCCCCACAGACACCTGGGCATGAGCAGTGCAGACATGCAAACAGCTCCCCTCGCCCCCACTCCAGTTGCTCCAAGGTTGTCAAGAGTCTTTTTTTCATGCTGTAGGGGAGGGAGTTGAGACAGTCCAATGTCCTGGGGAGCAAGAACTGCAAACAGTCCATCTACAATGTAACATTTGGGTCTCATGCCGCCCAATCCCTAGTGCGCTGTGCAGACCTTTGACTGGCAAAAACACCCCATCTGAGCGTGAGATCTGGCTGGGCTAGTGGCTCTTTCTGTGGACTAAGAGACAGACAGACAGAGTTTTCAGGTTCAAAACCTATACTTGCCAGAAGATGGTCATTCACTTGGGTAAAAAAAAAAAAAAAAAAAAAAAAAAAAAAAAAAGGCTTTTTATTTTTTTTCCTCCTGCCTGGGTAACCTGTCTCCTGCCTGTTTCAAAGTGAAAAAAGGGAAAAATCTTTTTTGGAGCGAAAAGGACCAAAATGCAGGCAGGTGGACTCCGTGGAAGGTGGATGGGGAGTTGCTCCTGCCCTGGCACTAGAGCCCCAGCTGCTGTTCCAGGTGCTCTCTGATAACAGAGATCTCCGTGTGTCGTGTCATGACACTGTCTCCAGGACTGACCCTCAGGATAATGAGGATTCAAAACGAGGCAGGTGATACTGCCTTCAAAAGTAAATCCAGGGAGGTTTGGCGGTATGTCAGAGGGTTAAGGGCTTGTGGCGCTCACGAATAGAGGGGACAGGTGGAAGGATTTGGGGTCTGGCCCCCAGACCGCCACCTGCAGGGGAGTCGCTTTACAGGGGGTGAAGCGGGTCTTTAGGAGCTCTATCTTTCTCTCCCACCCTGTATTTCCTCTGCTCTCTCCTTTTGTGTCTGTCAGATGCAAGGTCAGTAACAACAACAACAACAACAAAAACAATAACCACCACAGTGACCAAGCAACAAGGGCAGCGAAAGGGGAACAAATGGAGTGCAGGAGCTGTGGATTATTCGTGGCGTAGGCACTCAGCTGTGGCAATAACCCCTTGAGGCAATCAATCCATACATGAAGATGTAATACAGGTAACAGAGACGTATATGTCCCTGTGTGTTTCCACTGAGTTAATGTAAATGCACTTTTATTGACTTCTTCATTTATTTATTACCTTGCCACGAGAATTTCTTTTCATTGCTAAAAAAAAGTGTCCCATCAAGGGTACCAGGTGGTGCCACACCCAGTTAAGCACTCATGTTACAATGCAGGAGGACTGGGCTTCAACACCCTGGTTCCCACATGCCAGGGGAAATCTTTACAAGTGGTGCGGAAGTGCTGCAGTTGTCTCTCTCTGTGTCTCAAACTCTCTCTACCTCCCTTCCCTCTCAATTCCTGTCTATTTATTCCAGTGAATAATCAAGAAAATAGAAAGTAAAAAAAGAAAAAGGAAAAGGAAATATTCCACGACTTCAAATGGGTTAATCAGGACAATGCTTTCCTTGTTAAGATCCTCACAGCATTCCATATGCAGAAAGGCAAAGATGCCATGTATTTTTTAACCCAGTTTTTATATTTATTTATTTATTTATTTAGGTGCTTATTCATTTTTGTTATTGATGAATTAATGTTTTACATTTTACATTGACTAGGGATCTGACACCAGCGGACTCCAGTACCCCTATATGGTACTCTGCCTCTACAAAACCCATCCATTGACCTGTCCATCCATCCATCCATCCACCCATACATCTATCCATCCATTCATACATACATACATACATACATACATCCATCCATCCATCCATCCACCAGTCAACCAAGCTAAGTACAAAAGGAGATCTCTCCTTGAATGGTGAGGAGAAACAACGATGCATAGGTAGGTTGCAAAGGCCCAGTTTGGCTGAATAGGGCAGAGGGGCTGAACCAGGGAATGTGTTGGGGCGTGTGGGTTTGGGTGGGATGAGCCGGAGACCCTGTGAGCTGGGTCACATTAGGGGCAGGCAGGGGGTGGAAGGGGTTGCGAACAGCTGTCACTGGAGAAGCATCACAAGTGCTGGAGCTGGTGAGCAGGGCACCTGGAAGAGAGGACAGACAAAGGAGAGAAGCAAAGTGCGGAGGAGAGGAGAGGGGAGAGGATGGTGAGGACAGGAGAGGACAGGAGAGGACAGGATTAGAGGGGACCTGAGAAACCTACCTGGACAAAGGCAGCATACGGACATCCAGGAAGGCAGGCAGGCATGCAGGCAGCTCTGGCCTGGGCTCCCAGGATCCCGGGCGCACCTCCACCTGTCTTCTCTTGGCTGCCAGCCCTGAGGTCCCTCGTCGGTCAGCACTGTCTTCCCATCCTTCCGTCCCTCACTGCCAGGGCCCAGGCGTCTGGGCGCTGTTGCCTGACCTAGTGGCAGGGCAGTTGGGCTGCCCAGTGCCAGTGTGGCCAGCACAGATTGCCAGGGGCTAGGACATCACAGAGGGCTCATGTGGTTGCTAGGCCATGGGGACCCCGCCCATCCAGTTGACCAGCAGCCATGACCCCCACGCTGAACTTGACCTGAGGGGTGGTGGCCAGCCACCAGAGCCAGAGCCCCAGGCCAAAGCAGGTGCTGGTCGGCCGGGCCAAGGGGCTATGTGCAGATTGGTGTGTGTCTGGGCATGGGGCTGGCATCTGACAGTCCAGGGCGGGGGACCAAGGTCCGCCAGGCCCCTGTCCCACCATGTGCACTGACACACAGTCTTGCTGACTGACTGACAGTCCCCGCCCCAGAGATACCCACACCAAGTCCCTGGGTGCCCTGAGCTGCCCCTGAGGGTGGGTGGGTGCCTGCCTGGACACATGCCTCCGTAATGGAGGCCTCTATTAATCCCGTTGCCTACTGACAGCTGCCCTCCTGCCCCTCCTCCTCCTCCTACGCCTCCTCCTCCTCCTCCTCTTCCTACTCTTCCTCCTCCTCTTTCTCCTCCTCCTCCTCCACCCCCTCCTCCTCTTCCTCATCCTCAGATGGACTCACTCAGGGCCCTTGGCCTAGGCAAGCCAGGGCTGCTGCTCTGGCTTCTGCAGCTTCTATCCAGTGGGGGGGTGTAGGAATCTGTTCCTGTCAGTCCCTGATTCCTGGGACCTTCCATGCCTCCAGCTGCCCCCACTCTCTAGTCCTGACCCCTCCTCAAGGATGCCCCCTTTCCCCTTACCCTCTGTCCCCCAGCTCCCAACTAACATCTACTGTGTTCCTCCCTGCGCTACTTTACTGCCACCCTGCTTCTGCCCTTCAGCCCCGAGGGCCCAGGGCCAGCCCAGCTGCCATCTCACCATCCAGCAGGGGGACCTGCCCTAACCCCCTGCCACCACACCCACACACACAGCCCTGCACACACTCCTGGGCTCCCCTGCCTGCAGCCTGCCTCTCAAACAGTCTCCTTCTGCCCCCTAGCCCCCTTACAGCCTCTGCCACGGACCCCCACAGACACCTGGGCATGAGCAGTGCAGACATGCAAACAGCTCCCCTCGCCCCCACTCCAGTTGCTCCAAGGTTGTCAAGAGTCTTTTTTTCATGCTGTAGGGGAGGGAGTTGAGACAGTCCAATGTCCTGGGGAGCAAGAACTGCAAACAGTCCATCTACAATGTAACATTTGGGTCTCATGCCGCCCAATCCCTAGTGCGCTGTGCAGACCTTTGACTGGCAAAAACACCCCATCTGAGCGTGAGATCTGGCTGGGCTAGTGGCTCTTTCTGTGGACTAAGAGACAGACAGACAGAGTTTTCAGGTTCAAAACCTATACTTGCCAGAAGATGGTCATTCACTTGGGTAAAAAAAAAAAAAAAAAAAAAAAAAAAAAAAAGGCTTTTTATTTTTTTTCCTCCTGCCTGGGTAACCTGTCTCCTGCCTGTTTCAAAGTGAAAAAAGGGAAAAATCTTTTTTGGAGCGAAAAGGACCAAAATGCAGGCAGGTGGACTCCGTGGAAGGTGGATGGGGAGTTGCTCCTGCCCTGGCACTAGAGCCCCAGCTGCTGTTCCAGGTGCTCTCTGATAACAGAGATCTCCGTGTGTCGTGTCATGACACTGTCTCCAGGACTGACCCTCAGGATAATGAGGATTCAAAACGAGGCAGGTGATACTGCCTTCAAAAGTAAATCCAGGGAGGTTTGGCGGTATGTCAGAGGGTTAAGGGCTTGTGGCGCTCACGAATAGAGGGGACAGGTGGAAGGATTTGGGGTCTGGCCCCCAGACCGCCACCTGCAGGGGAGTCGCTTTACAGGGGGTGAAGCGGGTCTTTAGGAGCTCTATCTTTCTCTCCCACCCTGTATTTCCTCTGCTCTCTCCTTTTGTGTCTGTCAGATGCAAGGTCAGTAACAACAACAACAACAACAAAAACAATAACCACCACAGTGACCAAGCAACAAGGGCAGCGAAAGGGGAACAAATGGAGTGCAGGAGCTGTGGATTATTCGTGGCGTAGGCACTCAGCTGTGGCAATAACCCCTTGAGGCAATCAATCCATACATGAAGATGTAATACAGGTAACAGAGACGTATATGTCCCTGTGTGTTTCCACTGAGTTAATGTAAATGCACTTTTATTGACTTCTTCATTTATTTATTACCTTGCCACGAGAATTTCTTTTCATTGCTAAAAAAAAGTGTCCCATCAAGGGTACCAGGTGGTGCCACACCCAGTTAAGCACTCATGTTACAATGCAGGAGGACTGGGCTTCAACACCCTGGTTCCCACATGCCAGGGGAAATCTTTACAAGTGGTGCGGAAGTGCTGCAGTTGTCTCTCTCTGTGTCTCAAACTCTCTCTACCTCCCTTCCCTCTCAATTCCTGTCTATTTATTCCAGTGAATAATCAAGAAAATAGAAAGTAAAAAAAGAAAAAGGAAAAGGAAATATTCCACGACTTCAAATGGGTTAATCAGGACAATGCTTTCCTTGTTAAGATCCTCACAGCATTCCATATGCAGAAAGGCAAAGATGCCATGTATTTTTTAACCCAGTTTTTATATTTATTTATTTATTTATTTAGGTGCTTATTCATTTTTGTTATTGATGAATTAATGTTTTACATTTTACATTGACTAGGGATCTGACACCAGCGGACTCCAGTACCCCTATATGGTACTCTGCCTCTACAAAACCCATCCATTGACCTGTCCATCCATCCATCCATCCACCCATACATCTATCCATCCATTCATACATACATACATACATACATACATCCATCCATCCATCCATCCACCAGTCAACCAAGCTAAGTACAAAAGGAGATCTCTCCTTGAATGGTGAGGAGAAACAACGATGCATAGGTAGGTTGCAAAGGCCCAGTTTGGCTGAATAGGGCAGAGGGGCTGAACCAGGGAATGTGTTGGGGCGTGTGGGTTTGGGTGGGATGAGCCGGAGACCCTGTGAGCTGGGTCACATTAGGGGCAGGCAGGGGGTGGAAGGGGTTGCGAACAGCTGTCACTGGAGAAGCATCACAAGTGCTGGAGCTGGTGAGCAGGGCACCTGGAAGAGAGGACAGACAAAGGAGAGAAGCAAAGTGCGGAGGAGAGGAGAGGGGAGAGGATGGTGAGGACAGGAGAGGACAGGAGAGGACAGGATTAGAGGGGACCTGAGAAACCTACCTGGACAAAGGCAGCATACGGACATCCAGGAAGGCAGGCAGGCATGCAGGCAGCTCTGGCCTGGGCTCCCAGGATCCCGGGCGCACCTCCACCTGTCTTCTCTTGGCTGCCAGCCCTGAGGTCCCTCGTCGGTCAGCACTGTCTTCCCATCCTTCCGTCCCTCACTGCCAGGGCCCAGGCGTCTGGGCGCTGTTGCCTGACCTAGTGGCAGGGCAGTTGGGCTGCCCAGTGCCAGTGTGGCCAGCACAGATTGCCAGGGGCTAGGACATCACAGAGGGCTCATGTGGTTGCTAGGCCATGGGGACCCCGCCCATCCAGTTGACCAGCAGCCATGACCCCCACGCTGAACTTGACCTGAGGGGTGGTGGCCAGCCACCAGAGCCAGAGCCCCAGGCCAAAGCAGGTGCTGGTCGGCCGGGCCAAGGGGCTATGTGCAGATTGGTGTGTGTCTGGGCATGGGGCTGGCATCTGACAGTCCAGGGCGGGGGACCAAGGTCCGCCAGGCCCCTGTCCCACCATGTGCACTGACACACAGTCTTGCTGACTGACTGACAGTCCCCGCCCCAGAGATACCCACACCAAGTCCCTGGGTGCCCTGAGCTGCCCCTGAGGGTGGGTGGGTGCCTGCCTGGACACATGCCTCCGTAATGGAGGCCTCTATTAATCCCGTTGCCTACTGACAGCTGCCCTCCTGCCCTTCCTCCTCCTCCTACGCCTCCTCCTCCTCCTCTTCCTACTCTTCCTCCTCCTCTTTCTCCTCCTCCTCCTCCACCCTCTCCTCCTCTTCCTCATCCTCAGATGGACTCACTCAGGGCCCTTGGCCTAGGCAAGCCAGGGCTGCTGCTCTGGCTTCTGCAGCTTCTATCCAGTGGGGGGGTGTAGGAATCTGTTCCTGTCAGTCCCTGATTCCTGGGACCTTCCATGCCTCCAGCTGCCCCCACTCTCTAGTCCTGACCCCTCCTCAAGGATGCCCCCTTTCCCCTTACCCTCTGTCCCCCAGCTCCCAACTAACATCTACTGTGTTCCTCCCTGCGCTACTTTACTGCCACCCTGCTTCTGCCCTTCAGCCCTGAGGGCCCAGGGCCAGCCCAGCTGCCATCTCACCATCCAGCAGGGGGACCTGCCCTAATGCCCTGCCACCACACCCACACACACAGCCCTGCACACACTCCTGGGCTCCCCTGCCTGCAGCCTGCCTCTCAAACAGTCTCCTTCTGCCCCCTAGCCCCCTTACAGCCTCTGCCACGGACCCCCACAGACACCTGGGCATGAGCAGTGCAGACATGCAAACAGCTCCCCTCGCCCCCACTCCAGTTGCTCCAAGGTTGTCAAGAGTCTTTTTTTCATGCTGTAGGGGAGGGAGTTGAGACAGTCCAATGTCCTGGGGAGCAAGAACTGCAAACAGTCCATCTACAATGTAACATTTGGGTCTCAGGCCGCCCAATCCCTAGTGCGCTGTGCAGACCTTTGACTGGCAAAAACACCCCATCTGAGCGTGAGATCTGGCTGGGCTAGTGGCTCTTTCTGTGGACTAAGAGACAGACAGACAGAGTTTTCAGGTTCAAAACCTATACTTGCCAGAAGATGGTCATTCACTTGGGTAAAAAAAAAAAAAAAAAAAAAAAAAAAAAAAGGCTTTTTATTTTTTTTCCTCCTGCCTGGGTAACCTGTCTCCTGCCTGTTTCAAAGTGAAAAAAGGGAAAAATCTTTTTTGGAGCGAAAAGGACCAAAATGCAGGCAGGTGGACTCCGTGGAAGGTGGATGGGGAGTTGCTCCTGCCCTGGCACTAGAGCCCCAGCTGCTGTTCCAGGTGCTCTCTGATAACAGAGATCTCCGTGTGTCGTGTCATGACACTGTCTCCAGGACTGACCCTCAGGATAATGAGGATTCAAAACGAGGCAGGTGATACTGCCTTCAAAAGTAAATCCAGGGAGGTTTGGCGGTATGTCAGAGGGTTAAGGGCTTGTGGCGCTCACGAATAGAGGGGACAGGTGGAAGGATTTGGGGTCTGGCCCCCAGACCGCCACCTGCAGGGGAGTCGCTTTACAGGGGGTGAAGCGGGTCTTTAGGAGCTCTATCTTTCTCTCCCACCCTGTATTTCCTCTGCTCTCTCCTTTTGTGTCTGTCAGATGCAAGGTCAGTAACAACAACAACAACAACAACAAAAACAATAACCACCACAGTGACCAAGCAACAAGGGCAGCGAAAGGGGAACAAATGGAGTGCAGGAGCTGTGGATTATTCGTGGCGTAGGCACTCAGCTGTGGCAATAACCCCTTGAGGCAATCAATCCATACATGAAGATGTAATACAGGTAACAGAGACGTATATGTCCCTGTGTGTTTCCACTGAGTTAATGTAAATGCACTTTTATTGACTTCTTCATTTATTTATTACCTTGCCACGAGAATTTCTTTTCATTGCTAAAAAAAAGTGTCCCATCAAGGGTACCAGGTGGTGCCACACCCAGTTAAGCACTCATGTTACAATGCAGGAGGACTGGGCTTCAACACCCTGGTTCCCACATGCCAGGGGAAATCTTTACAAGTGGTGCGGAAGTGCTGCAGTTGTCTCTCTCTGTGTCTCAAACTCTCTCTACCTCCCTTCCCTCTCAATTCCTGTCTATTTATTCCAGTGAATAATCAAGAAAATAGAAAGTAAAAAAAGAAAAAGGAAAAGGAAATATTCCACGACTTCAAATGGGTTAATCAGGACAATGCTTTCCTTGTTAAGATCCTCACAGCATTCCATATGCAGAAAGGCAAAGATGCCATGTATTTTTTAACCCAGTTTTTATATTTATTTATTTATTTATTTAGGTGCTTATTCATTTTTGTTATTGATGAATTAATGTTTTACATTTTACATTGACTAGGGATCTGACACCAGCGGACTCCAGTACCCCTATATGGTACTCTGCCTCTACAAAACCCATCCATTGACCTGTCCATCCATCCATCCATCCACCCATACATCTATCCATCCATTCATACATACATACATACATACATACATCCATCCATCCATCCATCCACCAGTCAACCAAGCTAAGTACAAAAGGAGATCTCTCCTTGAATGGTGAGGAGAAACAACGATGCATAGGTAGGTTGCAAAGGCCCAGTTTGGCTGAATAGGGCAGAGGGGCTGAACCAGGGAATGTGTTGGGGCGTGTGGGTTTGGGTGGGATGAGCCGGAGACCCTGTGAGCTGGGTCACATTAGGGGCAGGCAGGGGGTGGAAGGGGTTGCGAACAGCTGTCACTGGAGAAGCATCACAAGTGCTGGAGCTGGTGAGCAGGGCACCTGGAAGAGAGGACAGACAAAGGAGAGAAGCAAAGTGCGGAGGAGAGGAGAGGGGAGAGGATGGTGAGGACAGGAGAGGACAGGAGAGGACAGGATTAGAGGGGACCTGAGAAACCTACCTGGACAAAGGCAGCATACGGACATCCAGGAAGGCAGGCAGGCATGCAGGCAGCTCTGGCCTGGGCTCCCAGGATCCCGGGCGCACCTCCACCTGTCTTCTCTTGGCTGCCAGCCCTGAGGTCCCTCGTCGGTCAGCACTGTCTTCCCATCCTTCCGTCCCTCACTGCCAGGGCCCAGGCGTCTGGGCGCTGTTGCCTGACCTAGTGGCAGGGCAGTTGGGCTGCCCAGTGCCAGTGTGGCCAGCACAGATTGCCAGGGGCTAGGACATCACAGAGGGCTCATGTGGTTGCTAGGCCATGGGGACCCCGCCCATCCAGTTGACCAGCAGCCATGACCCCCACGCTGAACTTGACCTGAGGGGTGGTGGCCAGCCACCAGAGCCAGAGCCCCAGGCCAAAGCAGGTGCTGGTCGGCCGGGCCAAGGGGCTATGTGCAGATTGGTGTGTGTCTGGGCATGGGGCTGGCATCTGACAGTCCAGGGCGGGGGACCAAGGTCCGCCAGGCCCCTGTCCCACCATGTGCACTGACACACAGTCTTGCTGACTGACTGACAGTCCCCGCCCCAGAGATACCCACACCAAGTCCCTGGGTGCCCTGAGCTGCCCCTGAGGGTGGGTGGGTGCCTGCCTGGACACATGCCTCCGTAATGGAGGCCTCTATTAATCCCGTTGCCTACTGACAGCTGCCCTCCTGCCCCTCCTCCTCCTCCTACGCCTCCTCCTCCTCCTCCTCTTCCTACTCTTCCTCCTCCTCTTTCTCCTCCTCCTCCTCCACCCCCTCCTCCTCTTCCTCATCCTCAGATGGACTCACTCAGGGCCCTTGGCCTAGGCAAGCCAGGGCTGCTGCTCTGGCTTCTGCAGCTTCTATCCAGTGGGGGGGTGTAGGAATCTGTTCCTGTCAGTCCCTGATTCCTGGGACCTTCCATGCCTCCAGCTGCCCCCACTCTCTAGTCCTGACCCCTCCTCAAGGATGCCCCCTTTCCCCTTACCCTCTGTCCCCCAGCTCCCAACTAACATCTACTGTGTTCCTCCCTGCGCTACTTTACTGCCACCCTGCTTCTGCCCTTCAGCCCCGAGGGCCCAGGGCCAGCCCAGCTGCCATCTCACCATCCAGCAGGGGGACCTGCCCTAACCCCCTGCCACCACACCCACACACACAGCCCTGCACACACTCCTGGGCTCCCCTGCCTGCAGCCTGCCTCTCAAACAGTCTCCTTCTGCCCCCTAGCCCCCTTACAGCCTCTGCCACGGACCCCCACAGACACCTGGGCATGAGCAGTGCAGACATGCAAACAGCTCCCCTCGCCCCCACTCCAGTTGCTCCAAGGTTGTCAAGAGTCTTTTTTTCATGCTGTAGGGGAGGGAGTTGAGACAGTCCAATGTCCTGGGGAGCAAGAACTGCAAACAGTCCATCTACAATGTAACATTTGGGTCTCAGGCCGCCCAATCCCTAGTGCGCTGTGCAGACCTTTGACTGGCAAAAACACCCCATCTGAGCGTGAGATCTGGCTGGGCTAGTGGCTCTTTCTGTGGACTAAGAGACAGACAGACAGAGTTTTCAGGTTCAAAACCTATACTTGCCAGAAGATGGTCATTCACTTGGGTAAAAAAAAAAAAAAAAAAAAAAAAAAAAAAGGCTTTTTATTTTTTTTCCTCCTGCCTGGGTAACCTGTCTCCTGCCTGTTTCAAAGTGAAAAAAGGGAAAAATCTTTTTTGGAGCGAAAAGGACCAAAATGCAGGCAGGTGGACTCCGTGGAAGGTGGATGGGGAGTTGCTCCTGCCCTGGCACTAGAGCCCCAGCTGCTGTTCCAGGTGCTCTCTGATAACAGAGATCTCCGTGTGTCGTGTCATGACACTGTCTCCAGGACTGACCCTCAGGATAATGAGGATTCAAAACGAGGCAGGTGATACTGCCTTCAAAAGTAAATCCAGGGAGGTTTGGCGGTATGTCAGAGGGTTAAGGGCTTGTGGCGCTCACGAATAGAGGGGACAGGTGGAAGGATTTGGGGTCTGGCCCCCAGACCGCCACCTGCAGGGGAGTCGCTTTACAGGGGGTGAAGCGGGTCTTTAGGAGCTCTATCTTTCTCTCCCACCCTGTATTTCCTCTGCTCTCTCCTTTTGTGTCTGTCAGATGCAAGGTCAGTAACAACAACAACAACAACAAAAACAATAACCACCACAGTGACCAAGCAACAAGGGCAGCGAAAGGGGAACAAATGGAGTGCAGGAGCTGTGGATTATTCGTGGCGTAGGCACTCAGCTGTGGCAATAACCCCTTGAGGCAATCAATCCATACATGAAGATGTAATACAGGTAACAGAGACGTATATGTCCCTGTGTGTTTCCACTGAGTTAATGTAAATGCACTTTTATTGACTTCTTCATTTATTTATTACCTTGCCACGAGAATTTCTTTTCATTGCTAAAAAAAAGTGTCCCATCAAGGGTACCAGGTGGTGCCACACCCAGTTAAGCACTCATGTTACAATGCAGGAGGACTGGGCTTCAACACCCTGGTTCCCACATGCCAGGGGAAATCTTTACAAGTGGTGCGGAAGTGCTGCAGTTGTCTCTCTCTGTGTCTCAAACTCTCTCTACCTCCCTTCCCTCTCAATTCCTGTCTATTTATTCCAGTGAATAATCAAGAAAATAGAAAGTAAAAAAAGAAAAAGGAAAAGGAAATATTCCACGACTTCAAATGGGTTAATCAGGACAATGCTTTCCTTGTTAAGATCCTCACAGCATTCCATATGCAGAAAGGCAAAGATGCCATGTATTTTTTAACCCAGTTTTTATATTTATTTATTTATTTATTTAGGTGCTTATTCATTTTTGTTATTGATGAATTAATGTTTTACATTTTACATTGACTAGGGATCTGACACCAGCGGACTCCAGTACCCCTATATGGTACTCTGCCTCTACAAAACCCATCCATTGACCTGTCCATCCATCCATCCATCCACCCATACATCTATCCATCCATTCATACATACATACATACATACATACATCCATCCATCCATCCATCCACCAGTCAACCAAGCTAAGTACAAAAGGAGATCTCTCCTTGAATGGTGAGGAGAAACAACGATGCATAGGTAGGTTGCAAAGGCCCAGTTTGGCTGAATAGGGCAGAGGGGCTGAACCAGGGAATGTGTTGGGGCGTGTGGGTTTGGGTGGGATGAGCCGGAGACCCTGTGAGCTGGGTCACATTAGGGGCAGGCAGGGGGTGGAAGGGGTTGCGAACAGCTGTCACTGGAGAAGCATCACAAGTGCTGGAGCTGGTGAGCAGGGCACCTGGAAGAGAGGACAGACAAAGGAGAGAAGCAAAGTGCGGAGGAGAGGAGAGGGGAGAGGATGGTGAGGACAGGAGAGGACAGGAGAGGACAGGATTAGAGGGGACCTGAGAAACCTACCTGGACAAAGGCAGCATACGGACATCCAGGAAGGCAGGCAGGCATGCAGGCAGCTCTGGCCTGGGCTCCCAGGATCCCGGGCGCACCTCCACCTGTCTTCTCTTGGCTGCCAGCCCTGAGGTCCCTCGTCGGTCAGCACTGTCTTCCCATCCTTCCGTCCCTCACTGCCAGGGCCCAGGCGTCTGGGCGCTGTTGCCTGACCTAGTGGCAGGGCAGTTGGGCTGCCCAGTGCCAGTGTGGCCAGCACAGATTGCCAGGGGCTAGGACATCACAGAGGGCTCATGTGGTTGCTAGGCCATGGGGACCCCGCCCATCCAGTTGACCAGCAGCCATGACCCCCACGCTGAACTTGACCTGAGGGGTGGTGGCCAGCCACCAGAGCCAGAGCCCCAGGCCAAAGCAGGTGCTGGTCGGCCGGGCCAAGGGGCTATGTGCAGATTGGTGTGTGTCTGGGCATGGGGCTGGCATCTGACAGTCCAGGGCGGGGGACCAAGGTCCGCCAGGCCCCTGTCCCACCATGTGCACTGACACACAGTCTTGCTGACTGACTGACAGTCCCCGCCCCAGAGATACCCACACCAAGTCCCTGGGTGCCCTGAGCTGCCCCTGAGGGTGGGTGGGTGCCTGCCTGGACACATGCCTCCGTAATGGAGGCCTCTATTAATCCCGTTGCCTACTGACAGCTGCCCTCCTGCCCTTCCTCCTCCTCCTACGCCTCCTCCTCCTCCTCTTCCTACTCTTCCTCCTCCTCTTTCTCCTCCTCCTCCTCCACCCTCTCCTCCTCTTCCTCATCCTCAGATGGACTCACTCAGGGCCCTTGGCCTAGGCAAGCCAGGGCTGCTGCTCTGGCTTCTGCAGCTTCTATCCAGTGGGGGGGTGTAGGAATCTGTTCCTGTCAGTCCCTGATTCCTGGGACCTTCCATGCCTCCAGCTGCCCCCACTCTCTAGTCCTGACCCCTCCTCAAGGATGCCCCCTTTCCCCTTACCCTCTGTCCCCCAGCTCCCAACTAACATCTACTGTGTTCCTCCCTGCGCTACTTTACTGCCACCCTGCTTCTGCCCTTCAGCCCTGAGGGCCCAGGGCCAGCCCAGCTGCCATCTCACCATCCAGCAGGGGGACCTGCCCTAATGCCCTGCCACCACACCCACACACACAGCCCTGCACACACTCCTGGGCTCCCCTGCCTGCAGCCTGCCTCTCAAACAGTCTCCTTCTGCCCCCTAGCCCCCTTACAGCCTCTGCCACGGACCCCCACAGACACCTGGGCATGAGCAGTGCAGACATGCAAACAGCTCCCCTCGCCCCCACTCCAGTTGCTCCAAGGTTGTCAAGAGTCTTTTTTTCATGCTGTAGGGGAGGGAGTTGAGACAGTCCAATGTCCTGGGGAGCAAGAACTGCAAACAGTCCATCTACAATGTAACATTTGGGTCTCAGGCCGCCCAATCCCTAGTGCGCTGTGCAGACCTTTGACTGGCAAAAACACCCCATCTGAGCGTGAGATCTGGCTGGGCTAGTGGCTCTTTCTGTGGACTAAGAGACAGACAGACAGAGTTTTCAGGTTCAAAACCTATACTTGCCAGAAGATGGTCATTCACTTGGGTAAAAAAAAAAAAAAAAAAAAAAAAAAAAAAAAAAAAAAAAAAAAAGGCTTTTTATTTTTTTTCCTCCTGCCTGGGTAACCTGTCTCCTGCCTGTTTCAAAGTGAAAAAAGGGAAAAATCTTTTTTGGAGCGAAAAGGACCAAAATGCAGGCAGGTGGACTCCGTGGAAGGTGGATGGGGAGTTGCTCCTGCCCTGGCACTAGAGCCCCAGCTGCTGTTCCAGGTGCTCTCTGATAACAGAGATCTCCGTGTGTCGTGTCATGACACTGTCTCCAGGACTGACCCTCAGGATAATGAGGATTCAAAACGAGGCAGGTGATACTGCCTTCAAAAGTAAATCCAGGGAGGTTTGGCGGTATGTCAGAGGGTTAAGGGCTTGTGGCGCTCACGAATAGAGGGGACAGGTGGAAGGATTTGGGGTCTGGCCCCCAGACCGCCACCTGCAGGGGAGTCGCTTTACAGGGGGTGAAGCGGGTCTTTAGGAGCTCTATCTTTCTCTCCCACCCTGTATTTCCTCTGCTCTCTCCTTTTGTGTCTGTCAGATGCAAGGTCAGTAACAACAACAACAACAACAAAAACAATAACCACCACAGTGACCAAGCAACAAGGGCAGCGAAAGGGGAACAAATGGAGTGCAGGAGCTGTGGATTATTCGTGGCGTAGGCACTCAGCTGTGGCAATAACCCCTTGAGGCAATCAATCCATACATGAAGATGTAATACAGGTAACAGAGACGTATATGTCCCTGTGTGTTTCCACTGAGTTAATGTAAATGCACTTTTATTGACTTCTTCATTTATTTATTACCTTGCCACGAGAATTTCTTTTCATTGCTAAAAAAAAGTGTCCCATCAAGGGTACCAGGTGGTGCCACACCCAGTTAAGCACTCATGTTACAATGCAGGAGGACTGGGCTTCAACACCCTGGTTCCCACATGCCAGGGGAAATCTTTACAAGTGGTGCGGAAGTGCTGCAGTTGTCTCTCTCTGTGTCTCAAACTCTCTCTACCTCCCTTCCCTCTCAATTCCTGTCTATTTATTCCAGTGAATAATCAAGAAAATAGAAAGTAAAAAAAGAAAAAGGAAAAGGAAATATTCCACGACTTCAAATGGGTTAATCAGGACAATGCTTTCCTTGTTAAGATCCTCACAGCATTCCATATGCAGAAAGGCAAAGATGCCATGTATTTTTTAACCCAGTTTTTATATTTATTTATTTATTTATTTAGGTGCTTATTCATTTTTGTTATTGATGAATTAATGTTTTACATTTTACATTGACTAGGGATCTGACACCAGCGGACTCCAGTACCCCTATATGGTACTCTGCCTCTACAAAACCCATCCATTGACCTGTCCATCCATCCATCCATCCACCCATACATCTATCCATCCATTCATACATACATACATACATACATACATCCATCCATCCATCCATCCACCAGTCAACCAAGCT
The DNA here is from genome assembly GCF_950295315.1 of Erinaceus europaeus. Taxonomy (NCBI): domain Eukaryota; kingdom Metazoa; phylum Chordata; class Mammalia; order Eulipotyphla; family Erinaceidae; genus Erinaceus; species Erinaceus europaeus. The sequence goes on along the minus strand of NW_026647124.1, from coordinate 329,922 downwards.
AAGTACAAAAGGAGATCTCTCCTTGAATGGTGAGGAGAAACAACGATGCATAGGTAGGTTGCAAAGGCCCAGTTTGGCTGAATAGGGCAGAGGGGCTGAACCAGGGAATGTGTTGGGGCGTGTGGGTTTGGGTGGGATGAGCCGGAGACCCTGTGAGCTGGGTCACATTAGGGGCAGGCAGGGGGTGGAAGGGGTTGCGAACAGCTGTCACTGGAGAAGCATCACAAGTGCTGGAGCTGGTGAGCAGGGCACCTGGAAGAGAGGACAGACAAAGGAGAGAAGCAAAGTGCGGAGGAGAGGAGAGGGGAGAGGATGGTGAGGACAGGAGAGGACAGGAGAGGACAGGATTAGAGGGGACCTGAGAAACCTACCTGGACAAAGGCAGCATACGGACATCCAGGAAGGCAGGCAGGCATGCAGGCAGCTCTGGCCTGGGCTCCCAGGATCCCGGGCGCACCTCCACCTGTCTTCTCTTGGCTGCCAGCCCTGAGGTCCCTCGTCGGTCAGCACTGTCTTCCCATCCTTCCGTCCCTCACTGCCAGGGCCCAGGCGTCTGGGCGCTGTTGCCTGACCTAGTGGCAGGGCAGTTGGGCTGCCCAGTGCCAGTGTGGCCAGCACAGATTGCCAGGGGCTAGGACATCACAGAGGGCTCATGTGGTTGCTAGGCCATGGGGACCCCGCCCATCCAGTTGACCAGCAGCCATGACCCCCACGCTGAACTTGACCTGAGGGGTGGTGGCCAGCCACCAGAGCCAGAGCCCCAGGCCAAAGCAGGTGCTGGTCGGCCGGGCCAAGGGGCTATGTGCAGATTGGTGTGTGTCTGGGCATGGGGCTGGCATCTGACAGTCCAGGGCGGGGGACCAAGGTCCGCCAGGCCCCTGTCCCACCATGTGCACTGACACACAGTCTTGCTGACTGACTGACAGTCCCCGCCCCAGAGATACCCACACCAAGTCCCTGGGTGCCCTGAGCTGCCCCTGAGGGTGGGTGGGTGCCTGCCTGGACACATGCCTCCGTAATGGAGGCCTCTATTAATCCCGTTGCCTACTGACAGCTGCCCTCCTGCCCCTCCTTCTCCTCCTACGCCTCCTCCTCCTCCTCTTCCTACTCTTCCTCCTCCTCTTTCTCCTCCTCCTCCTCCACCCCCTCCTCCTCTTCCTCATCCTCAGATGGACTCACTCAGGGCCCTTGGCCTAGGCAAGCCAGGGCTGCTGCTCTGGCTTCTGCAGCTTCTATCCAGTGGGGGGGTGTAGGAATCTGTTCCTGTCAGTCCCTGATTCCTGGGACCTTCCATGCCTCCAGCTGCCCCCACTCTCTAGTCCTGACCCCTCCTCAAGGATGCCCCCTTTCCCCTTACCCTCTGTCCCCCAGCTCCCAACTAACATCTACTGTGTTCCTCCCTGCGCTACTTTACTGCCACCCTGCTTCTGCCCTTCAGCCCTGAGGGCCCAAGGCCAGCCCAGCTGCCATCTCACCATCCAGCAGGGGGACCTGCCCTAACTCCCTGCCACCACACCCACACACACAGCCCTGCACACACTCCTGGGCTCCCCTGCCTGCAGCCTGCCTCTCAAACAGTCTCCTTCTGCCCCCTAGCCCCCTTACAGCCTCTGCCACGGACCCCCACAGACACCTGGGCATGAGCAGTGCAGACATGCAAACAGCTCCCCTCGCCCCCACTCCAGTTGCTCCAAGGTTGTCAAGAGTCTTTTTTTCATGCTGTAGGGGAGGGAGTTGAGACAGTCCAATGTCCTGGGGAGCAAGAACTGCAAACAGTCCATCTACAATGTAACATTTGGGTCTCAGGCCGCCCAATCCCTAGTGCGCTGTGCAGACCTTTGACTGGCAAAAACACCCCATCTGAGCGTGAGATCTGGCTGGGCTAGTGGCTCTTTCTGTGGACTAAGAGACAGACAGACAGAGTTTTCAGGTTCAAAACCTATACTTGCCAGAAGATGGTCATTCACTTGGGTAAAAAAAAAAAAAAAAAAAAAAAAAAAAGGCTTTTTATTTTTTTTCCTCCTGCCTGGGTAACCTGTCTCCTGCCTGTTTCAAAGTGAAAAAAGGGAAAAATCTTTTTTGGAGCGAAAAGGACCAAAATGCAGGCAGGTGGACTCCGTGGAAGGTGGATGGGGAGTTGCTCCTGCCCTGGCACTAGAGCCCCAGCTGCTGTTCCAGGTGCTCTCTGATAACAGAGATCTCCGTGTGTCGTGTCATGACACTGTCTCCAGGACTGACCCTCAGGATAATGAGGATTCAAAACGAGGCAGGTGATACTGCCTTCAAAAGTAAATCCAGGGAGGTTTGGCGGTATGTCAGAGGGTTAAGGGCTTGTGGCGCTCACGAATAGAGGGGACAGGTGGAAGGATTTGGGGTCTGGCCCCCAGACCGCCACCTGCAGGGGAGTCGCTTTACAGGGGGTGAAGCGGGTCTTTAGGAGCTCTATCTTTCTCTCCCACCCTGTATTTCCTCTGCTCTCTCCTTTTGTGTCTGTCAGATGCAAGGTCAGTAACAACAACAACAACAACAACAAAAACAATAACCACCACAGTGACCAAGCAACAAGGGCAGCGAAAGGGGAACAAATGGAGTGCAGGAGCTGTGGATTATTCGTGGCATAGGCACTCAGCTGTGGCAATAACCCCTTGAGGCAATCAATCCATACATGAAGATGTAATACAGGTAACAGAGACGTATATGTCCCTGTGTGTTTCCACTGAGTTAATGTAAATGCACTTTTATTGACTTCTTCATTTATTTATTACCTTGCCACGAGAATTTCTTTTCATTGCTAAAAAAAAGTGTCCCATCAAGGGTACCAGGTGGTGCCACACCCAGTTAAGCACTCATGTTACAATGCAGGAGGACTGGGCTTCAACACCCTGGTTCCCACATGCCAGGGGAAATCTTTACAAGTGGTGCGGAAGTGCTGCAGTTGTCTCTCTCTGTGTCTCAAACTCTCTCTACCTCCCTTCCCTCTCAATTCCTGTCTATTTATTCCAGTGAATAATCAAGAAAATAGAAAGTAAAAAAAGAAAAAGGAAAAGGAAATATTCCACGACTTCAAATGGGTTAATCAGGACAATGCTTTCCTTGTTAAGATCCTCACAGCATTCCATATGCAGAAAGGCAAAGATGCCATGTATTTTTTAACCCAGTTTTTATATTTATTTATTTATTTATTTATTTAGGTGCTTATTCATTTTTGTTATTGATGAATTAATGTTTTACATTTTACATTGACTAGGGATCTGACACTAGCGGACTCCAGTACTCCTATATGGTACTCTGCCTCTACAAAACCCATCCATTGACCTGTCCATCCATCCATCCATCCACCCATACATCTATCCATCCATTCATACATACATACATACATCCATCCATCCATCCATCCATCCATCCACCAGTCAACCAAGCTAAGTACAAAAGGAGATCTCTCCTTGAATGGTGAGGAGAAACAACGATGCATAGGTAGGTTGCAAAGGCCCAGTTTGGCTGAATAGGGCAGAGGGGCTGAACCAGGGAATGTGTTGGGGCGTGTGGGTTTGGGTGGGATGAGCCGGAGACCCTGTGAGCTGGGTCACATTAGGGGCAGGCAGGGGGTGGAAGGGGTTGCGAACAGCTGTCACTGGAGAAGCATCACAAGTGCTGGAGCTGGTGAGCAGGGCACCTGGAAGAGAGGACAGACAAAGGAGAGAAGCAAAGTGCGGAGGAGAGGAGAGGGGAGAGGATGGTGAGGACAGGAGAGGACAGGAGAGGACAGGATTAGAGGGGACCTGAGAAACCTACCTGGACAAAGGCAGCATACGGACATCCAGGAAGGCAGGCAGGCATGCAGGCAGCTCTGGCCTGGGCTCCCAGGATCCCGGGCGCACCTCCACCTGTCTTCTCTTGGCTGCCAGCCCTGAGGTCCCTCGTCGGTCAGCACTGTCTTCCCATCCTTCCGTCCCTCACTGCCAGGGCCCAGGCGTCTGGGCGCTGTTGCCTGACCTAGTGGCAGGGCAGTTGGGCTGCCCAGTGCCAGTGTGGCCAGCACAGATTGCCAGGGGCTAGGACATCACAGAGGGCTCATGTGGTTGCTAGGCCATGGGGACCCCGCCCATCCAGTTGACCAGCAGCCATGACCCCCACGCTGAACTTGACCTGAGGGGTGGTGGCCAGCCACCAGAGCCAGAGCCCCAGGCCAAAGCAGGTGCTGGTCGGCCGGGCCAAGGGGCTATGTGCAGATTGGTGTGTGTCTGGGCATGGGGCTGGCATCTGACAGTCCAGGGCGGGGGACCAAGGTCCGCCAGGCCCCTGTCCCACCATGTGCACTGACACACAGTCTTGCTGACTGACTGACAGTCCCCGCCCCAGAGATACCCACACCAAGTCCCTGGGTGCCCTGAGCTGCCCCTGAGGGTGGGTGGGTGCCTGCCTGGACACATGCCTCCGTAATGGAGGCCTCTATTAATCCCGTTGCCTACTGACAGCTGCCCTCCTGCCCTTCCTCCTCCTCCTACGCCTCCTCCTCCTCCTCTTCCTACTCTTCCTCCTCCTCTTTCTCCTCCTCCTCCTCCACCCTCTCCTCCTCTTCCTCATCCTCAGATGGACTCACTCAGGGCCCTTGGCCTAGGCAAGCCAGGGCTGCTGCTCTGGCTTCTGCAGCTTCTATCCAGTGGGGGGGTGTAGGAATCTGTTCCTGTCAGTCCCTGATTCCTGGGACCTTCCATGCCTCCAGCTGCCCCCACTCTCTAGTCCTGACCCCTCCTCAAGGATGCCCCCTTTCCCCTTACCCTCTGTCCCCCAGCTCCCAACTAACATCTACTGTGTTCCTCCCTGCGCTACTTTACTGCCACCCTGCTTCTGCCCTTCAGCCCTGAGGGCCCAGGGCCAGCCCAGCTGCCATCTCACCATCCAGCAGGGGGACCTGCCCTAATGCCCTGCCACCACACCCACACACACAGCCCTGCACACACTCCTGGGCTCCCCTGCCTGCAGCCTGCCTCTCAAACAGTCTCCTTCTGCCCCCTAGCCCCCTTACAGCCTCTGCCACGGACCCCCACAGACACCTGGGCATGAGCAGTGCAGACATGCAAACAGCTCCCCTCGCCCCCACTCCAGTTGCTCCAAGGTTGTCAAGAGTCTTTTTTTCATGCTGTAGGGGAGGGAGTTGAGACAGTCCAATGTCCTGGGGAGCAAGAACTGCAAACAGTCCATCTACAATGTAACATTTGGGTCTCAGGCCGCCCAATCCCTAGTGCGCTGTGCAGACCTTTGACTGGCAAAAACACCCCATCTGAGCGTGAGATCTGGCTGGGCTAGTGGCTCTTTCTGTGGACTAAGAGACAGACAGACAGAGTTTTCAGGTTCAAAACCTATACTTGCCAGAAGATGGTCATTCACTTGGGTAAAAAAAAAAAAAAAAAAAAAAGGCTTTTTATTTTTTTTCCTCCTGCCTGGGTAACCTGTCTCCTGCCTGTTTCAAAGTGAAAAAAGGGAAAAATCTTTTTTGGAGCGAAAAGGACCAAAATGCAGGCAGGTGGACTCCGTGGAAGGTGGATGGGGAGTTGCTCCTGCCCTGGCACTAGAGCCCCAGCTGCTGTT